>NC_136612.1:8447008-8829508 GCF_933228915.1 Telmatherina bonti | reverse complement strand
TTTAGTGTAAGAAAAATGTCCCATTTTAACTTTCAAAGCATTTATTTTTTTTAAAACATGTCTGAAGCATGTCATCAAACACATCTGCGCTGGCTTTACTAGTGTTGTTGAGTATCGGTTGTGGTATCAGTACACTTTTATTAATACCAAGTACGAGTACACACAGTATCACAGGGATTGATACTGGTATCGGTGCATTCCTACTAATTACCATTTTTATTTTTTTAATAGTCTTTTTTTCTCCTGCAGAGATGGGAAATTGCCATTTTTCCAATTAGCAGTTGATAGTTCCAGAAAAAAAAAGAAAAGTCCAAAACATGTCAGTCGCAGGAAAATCATGATGTCAGTGAAACTCATGAATAGATCCCGTTTAACTTTCTCTGCTGGTGACCACAATGACCAGATTTGTCAGGGAGCAACTGGACTTTATGGTCACTAGTAAGTACTACTTAAGTATCTATTAGTCCCTGATTCTTTCCCCTTTGGTTTCCTTGATACTAATCAGTAGTTCCCTGATAAACCTGGTCTCTGTGGACACAAGTAAGTACTGGCTAGCCATTAGAGCCATTAGTCCCTGTATGACCCCTTCGCTCCTTAGTAACAAAACACATTTTTTGTCCAGTATTGTAAATTGTTACAGATTTTGGTCATGTAGGTGCTTTTTCTCAACAGTTAACCGAATCCACCAAAAAACAGTTCATCCTCCTTTTTTCTGAAGAGTCTGACAGCTTTCCAGGCTTACATTTAGAGGATGGTACAGGATGACCCATTGGCTATATTACATGATTAATCACTCAGTCATCTCGATGGGAGTCACAAACAGTTGATGGTAAAATTTGATATGAAACATTTTAATGTAAATTTTATATTTCTGTAATCTATTTTCTCATCAGGCTGAGTATCTGTGGCCTCTCTGAAGAAAATCTTGCAGTGGTGTCCTCATTGTTCAGCTCCCAGTCCTTCCCTCTGAAAGCTTTACATTTAAATCACAACAACCTGCTGAGCACAGGAGTGAAACTGTTGTCTGAACTGAATAGTTCACACTGTAAACTACAAACTCTCAGGTGAGGTTGTTTTGCTATTGGAGCAACATGGATGAGATCTTATCAAAACAAACTAAGATTATAGAAGTACACTAACAATATTGGAACATAAATAGAACAGATGTGGGTATTAGCTAAACAAAACAGTTACAGGAATAGCATGTCCCACAGATTGGAATGAAGCTGTGGTCATTCCCGTTCCTAAATTCTGAGCCCCAACAACCTTGAATGATTTTAGTTGGTTGGATTTTGGACTTTAATAGAGGGCAAAGAGTAAGAGTGAATGATTGTCTGTCTGAACACATTCACACTTCTATGGGTTTGCCACAAAGGTGCGTCCTGTCTTCCTTTCTGTTTATCTGGAACACTAATATGTGTCAAAATAAATACAGTAACAAGTCAATCTTAAAGTATGCAGATGACTATGTTATTGTCAGCCTTCTACAAAATGACGATAAGAAACATGACCCATTTGTGAATGGCTTTGTAAACTGGTGTAAGTAGTTCTACCTTCATCTGAATGCCCCTAAGACAAAGGACATGATAATTGACTTTAGAAAAAAACCTCACACTCCTCAGGTCATCCAAATTAAATGAGAAGTTGTCCAGTGTGTAGAGTCCTATAAGTAGCTTGGGACTATACCTGACTCGAAATTGAACTTTAATTGAATGAATTTATTAGATTCAATGGAACAATATATTTAATCAGTTATGATAACATTTTAATGCAAATTATGTGTGAATAACAAACATGAGGGGTAATACTTTTTTATATTATACACAGATTTTTTTCTCTGTGCTCAGACTGAATGTGTGCAACCTGTCAGGGAGAAGCTGTGAAGCTCTGGCGTCAGTTCTCACCTCCCAGTCCTCCAGTCTGACAGAACTGGACCTGAGTAACAACGACCTGCAGGATCCAGGAGTGAAGCTTCTGTGTGGTGGACTGGAGAATCCACAATGTAAACTGGAAACTCTCAGGTACATATTTTAAATGGCCTAATTAACATATAAATGAATGAAAATAAAAATGAATTAAAATTATAAAGTGATTATTAATTGATGGTGATCAGAAAAGCTGGGAAAATGTGTTTCTATGATTACCAGACCACCTGTGTGTTTATGGTCTACGCCTTTTAGACCACAACCTATAATAGATCTGTCCTCCTCCCCCCTTCACAGCAGAGGCAGATGGCTGCCTGTACTTGAGCCGGGTCCTGCTGGAGGTTTCCTTCCTGTTAAAAGGGAGTTTTTTCCTTCCCACTGTCGCCAATGTGCTTGCTCAGGATGGGAGATTGAGTTGGAGCTTCCAACTCAATCTGTTGGTTTCCTTATATACGCTATCATGAATTGGCTTTTATTATGTTTTTTTTTCCTGTCTGTAAAGTGTCTTTAAATGGCATTGCCGTGATTTGACGCTATATCAATAAAGTTGGAATTTGAATCAGGCGATCTGAACCTGTAACAGCTTGTATAGGCATGGTTTTGTGCTATTTTCACAAACCAGCGCAAAGATCTTTAATATTGATAATATTTTATAAGACTGGGTATTGTTCTCTCGCTGTCTTTGTGAACAAATGAAGTCCTACTTAAGTCCTGCTCCTAACTGGAGATCAGACCCTAAATAATTCCCCTCGGGGAAAAATAAACAGATTTTTATCCATTGTACTCTTTCAAGAATTAGTGGCAGTCAATAAGGGATCTAAAACTATGACAGGGCTTCTTAAACCATGGAAGCAATAGACTGCAAGCATACACGCTCACAACAATATGCATGTCCAACTCGTCTGCAACTTCCAAAACCACTGACTGAAGATGGTCTCCCACTTCTCCAGAGGCATAGCCACTCATCTGCAGTGCATGTAATTTAATAAGTGATATGTACTACTACAGTAGCTTTTATTAGTAGTTTTTTTTCCTTTTTTTAGGAGATTAATGATATGTCCCCTCAGTTAATAAAACCACTAATCCACTTCACACTCACAATGAGGTTTCAAGTTTAAAAACTGTGGAAGGAACAGTATGTAAAGTGAAATGAACATTTGTTTCAATGAGTACTACTTTCTCCTTCACACCATGAGGTCATACATCCTGGCATGCTAGACTGTAACATTGCTGTCTTTAGAAGTAATACGAGATAATATTTGATATTCGAATCTCACCGCACAATTATTTATAACTAAGACTCTCAACTTAAAAAAACTGGACACTTCACTACACATTTATGTAACATTATGTGTTTACATGTGTTTCTTTTGGGATCTCTCACCTGTGTTTTGCCTCTGTGTCTGCACAGCCCCTCAGTCTTTTAAACATTTTCAGGGAAAATCATTTCATTTTACAAAGGGAATAGTTTTCACAGACTTAGAGGCAAGCTACAAGCAAGTTTACAAGTTTGTCAATGTAATCAAATCAAATCAAGCTTTATTGTCATTTTGCTGAATAAACCGCAGTAGTGCAAACAAAATGAGAGGATGTTTATCCAGGATCTAAAACCCATACTTTAAAACATCTACACTTGTGCAAACACACACCTATCCCCCTTTCATATACACTTGTCTTGAGACATTACATTTTCAAAAAAAGCAAAATTTACAAATTAAGTTGAATTAAATGGATGTGACATGATGTAAAGTGCAGTTCACAGTTAAAGTGACCGAGTGTATAATAATCCTAATACTGAGACTAAAAACTATTAAAAAAAAAAAAAAAAAAAAAAATCATTTAAATACTAAAAATTAAAAATATAATACTAAAATTGAACTAAAATACAAAAATTTGACTAAAATTTAAAATTGATTGAACTTATTTATATCATGACATGATGGGTTTATAAAAAAAAAATCAAAACTTGTATTAGAACTGAGTAACATTCATAGGAAGATATCGGTGAATGAGGCACATTTATCTTTAGTTTAACAGTACTTCCTTCTGAATATTTGTGTGTTTTCTGCAGCCTGTCAGGCTGTCTAATCACAAGAGAAGGCTGTGCTGCTTTGGCCTCAGCTCTGACCTCTAACCCTTCCCATCTGAGACTGCTGGACCTGAGCTACAACCACCCAGAAGATTCAGGAGGGAAGCTGCTTATAGATGCACTGAAGGATCCACACAAACTCAGGTATGGAGATGCTGCTGCCAGCCACACATGATGTCTGATAGAGAAGGAGGACATAAAAATTTAGATTTAGTCTAGACAGATTTCTGCATGGTAAAACCCCTTAGAGGGTTTGGTACTCTTCATCACAAGCAACACTGTGATGTAAAACCATAGCCTGTCACTACACGGCAGACGGTAATGTACGTGGATTTGTAAAAGAAAATATACATGGTAAAAACAAAAAACCTAAAAGAGAGTAACAAAAAACCTCAAAGAGAGTAACAAGTTATGTTTAAGGAACAAACCATTAATTTTACAAACTTGAAAGCGTTTCAATGTGGCAAATGTGTGTAAACACATCCATATTTGCTGTGAATCACATCCATCCATCCATGTAGAGCTAGTCTACTGTTCCATGACCAGGGTGAAAACAACATTGCTCTTCTTCATTTCAGGATTTAACTATTTGACAGACTAAATGGGACTTACTGGAAAGGCTGAGGGTTGATTCCCCACCACAGGCCAAAAAAGGCCCGGTAGGACTCCCTCAGCTTGACCACATCCCTTACTGCTCGTGTCCATCAATGACTTCTGGGCCACAACAGGCACCAATGACCTTAATGCTACAGATCCGGCTGTCTTTCTTGAAAATAGAGACACGGAACATTGTCCCTCTCTTCAACCAAGTGTCCAAGACATGTAGCCACAAGTCTGACGATACGACAACAAAGTTTATCATCGAACTGCATCCTAGAATTTCCTGGTGTCAAGTGTGCATATGTACACTCTTTTGTTCAAACATGGTGTTCATTATAGACAATCTGTGATGAGCACAAAAGTCCAACAACATAACATTGCTCAGGTTCAGATTAAGGGGGAGCAAGCCAAGGATTGGACCATCAGGGTCCCCGCCTTCGGCCGCCGCTCAACTCACACAGCATCCAATCCCTGCTGTGAGTAGTGAGACCATAGGAGCTGAGCCCAATTTGACCCCGTGGGCAATGCCCTGGCCACAAGGCTCTTGTCTTCATGCAAATATGCATTCCCACCCATAGGTCTGGCTCCATAGGGCTGCCCCAGTGACCCATGTCCAGGCAAGGGAACCTTTATTCCACAATTCATCATCATCATAGGGGTCTTTGAGCTGCACTTGGTCTGGCACCTTCCATATACACCAGTTTGCAATGGGTGCCCCTATAAGTGCAGGAATGATCTTCTGTATCTTTCAGTCTTACATCGGACCTGAAGAAATCTCTCACTGAACACACTTTGTTGTTTCATCACTGTGTTGTGGAGAGGGTGTGAAGAATCCTCCATCATCTTCATCAGCTTGTGCAGCGTTCTTCTTTGGACAATCAGCTCCAGCGGCTCCAGAGTTACTCCAAGCACAGAACCAGCTTTCTTGATCAGTTTGTTGATTCTCTTCAAGTCTCTGGTTCTGATGCTACTACCCCAGCAGATGCTGCAAAGCTGACTGCACTCTCCACAACAGACTTATAGAAGATATGCAACATCTTCGTGCAGGCGTAAACGATCTCAGCTACCTTAAGAAGTACAGTCTGCTCTGACCTTTCTTGTAGATGTAGTCAGTGTTGCATTTCCAGTCCAGTTTGTTGTCCAGCTGAACTCCAAGATACTTTTATTCTTCCACCACCTCCACATCCTCTCCCAGGATGGAAACAGTGCTTTGCTTATTCTTGTTCCTCCTGAAGTCAACAATCATCTCTTTTGTTTTGCTGCTATTTAATATGAGATGATTGTCACCGCACCATTTAACAAACTGACTGACCAGTTCTCTGTACTCTGCTTCTTGTCCATCCCTGATACACCCCACAACTGCAGAGTCATCAGAGTATTTCTGCAGATGACAGGACTCAGAGTTGTACTGGAAGTCTGAGGTGTACAGAGTGAAGAGAAATGGCCAGAGTACAGTTCCTTGTGGTGCACCAGTGCTGCTGACCTCCATCTCAGACACACAACCTTTCAGTCTCACAAACTGGGGTCTGTTTGTGAGGTAGTCATAGATCCAGGTGGTTGTGGAGGTATCCACCTGGAAATTTTGGAGCTTCTCACATAACAAAGCAGGCTGAATGGTATTAAAAGCACTTGAGAAAGCAAAGAACATGACCCTCAGAGTGCTGCCTGAATGTTCCAGGCGAGCGTGTTCAATTCAATTCAATTCAACTTTATATATATAGCGTCAAATCACGGCAATGCTATCTCAAGACGCTTTACAGACAGAGGGGAAAACATAATGAAGGCCAATTCATAACAGCCTATATAAGGAAACCAACAGATTGAGTTGAGTCCAACTCAATCTCCCATCCTGAGCAAGCACACTGGCGACAGTGGGAAGGAAAAAACTCCCTTTTAACAGGAAGGAAACCTCCGGCAGAACCCGGCTCAGGACAGGCAGCCATCTGCCTCTGCTGTGTGGGGGGAAGAGGACAGAAAGACAACAGACAACAGGAACTGCTACTGCCGGCCAGGGAGACCTGCTGAGACAGGAGACATACATGTTAATGATGCAACACTGTTATGGGGGGGAGGGGTAAAAGAGAGAGATAAAGAGAAAAAGAAAGAAGCTCAGTGTATCAGGAAATGTCCCTCAGCAGTCTAAACCTATAGCAGCATAACTAAGAGATGCTAACCATCCCTAGCTATCGGACTTATCAAAAAGATAAGTCTTCAGCCTAGTCTTAAAGGTGGGGAGGGTGTCTGCTTCCCTAACACTAACTGGGAGCTTATTCCATAAGAGAGGGGCCTGATAACCAAAGGCTCTGCCTCCTGCTCGGCTCTTTGAGACTCTAGGAACCACAAGTAAGCCTGCAGTCTGCGAACGAAGTACTCTACTTGGTATATAAGGAACAATGAGGTCTTTGATATATGGTGGTGCCTGGTTATGGAGGGCTTTATATGTAAGGAGAAGGATTTTAAATTCTATTCTAGATTCAACAGGCAGCCAATGAAGAGAGGCTAAAACTGGAGAAATATGATCTCTCCTGCTGGTTCTGGTCAGGACTCTGGCTGCAGAATTCTGGATCAGCTGAAGGCTTTTCAGGGCATATTTAGGACAGCCCAGTAATAGAGAGTTACAGTAATCTAGTCTCGAAGTAACAAAAGCGTGAACCAGTTTTTCTGCATCACTCTGAGACAGAATGTCCCTAATTTTGGCTTTATTACGTAAATGAAAGAAGGCTGTTTTAGTAACCTGCTTAATATGTGGACCAAAGGACAGGTCAGGGTCAAATATTACTCCAAGGTTTCTCACTGTAGCACTGGAAGCTAAAGTAATGCCATCCAGGTTCATTACAAAACCGGAAAATTTAGCTCTGAGTTTTTCAGATCCAACGAGAATTACTTCAGTCTTATCTGAGTTTAAGAGGAGAAAATTTCTAGACATCCAAGTCTTTCTGTCTATGAGACAATTTTGTAGCCTATTGGGCTGATTTGTTTCATCTGGTTTGCTCTCTGGAGCAGGTATATGATGGCGTCTTAAACCCCAATTCCATTATGATATGCAAACTGTAATGGGTCCTGAAAGGTGTTTACTTGCTTGTTGAGGTGAGCCAGTAAGAGTCTCTCCAGGACTTTCGTGATGTGAGATGTCAGGGCAACTGGTCTGTAGTCACTTGGTTCAGCTTGTTGTGTTTTTTTATGTAGTGCTGTTTTCCACAGCACTGGGCATTTTGTCTCAGACTGCTGTTTAAAAGGTGCAGGAGAATCGGACAGAGTTGTTTTGAGCAGGTCTTAAGAAATATGGGATTGACACAATCTGGACCTGCAGCCTTGTTCTGGTTCAGTTTCTCAAGTTGCTTCATAACTTTGAAGCCGGTGATCTTCTTCATTCCAGATCACACATCCCTCACGTTATTCTGCTGGAGCTGACTTTCTAACTTCTTCCTGTAGTCCTCCTTGCACTTCTTAGTTTGTATTTTAAGTTGTTTTTGTTCAGCTTTTTGATGTTCAGCAGCTTTTTCAGGTCACTGGTGATCCAGGGTTTGTTATTGGGGAAGCACCTCACTGTTCTTGTTGGGACGATGCTGTCCACACAGAAGTTTATGTAATCTGTCAAACACTCAGTCATGGCGTTGATGTCGTCTCCATGAGGTTCACAGAGGACGTTCCAGTCTGTAGCCTCAAAGCCTCCTCTAAGAGCATCTTCAGTTTTAGCAGACCAGATTTTGATAGTCTTTGTAATGACTGGTTGCTGCTGAACGATGGGCTTGTAGGTGGAGGTGAGAAGAACCAGATTATGGTCAGATCTTCCTAAAGGAGGCAGGGCAGCACAACTGTATCCATTATTCATATTTGCATAAAATAAGTCCCAGATCTTATTTTCTCTGGTGGAGCAGCTGACAAACTGCTGGAATGTTGGTAGAGTCGCAGAGAGGGAGACGTTGTTGAAGTCACCGGAGATCACCATGAATGAGTTTGGATGCTGTGTTTGTAGCCGAGCAACGACGGAGCTGATGACATCACAGGCTGTGTCTGGTTCCTGTACCAGGTATTATATAAACCGCTACCAGAATAACACAGGTAAACTCTCTGGGTAAATAATATGGACGGAAGCTCACAGCTAACAGCCATGTCCCTTGTGCATATCTTCTCCTTGACAGCAACATGTCCAGGATGACACCAACACTGTTAAACCAGCAATTCAACCACCCTTTAGCTTTCCGCTGTGTTGTCTACTGCGGTCTGCACGGACCGTTTTAAAGCCCGGTACAGACACATTACAGTCAGGGATGTGTTCATGCAGCCATGTCTCGGTGAAGCACATAATACTGCACTCTGTATTCTTTCTGAGACCTTGTTAGCATCTCGAGCTCGTCCATTTTGTTAGCTAGCGATCTCACATTACCCATCACAACAGTTGGAAGAAATGGTTTAAATCTCCATTCCTTTCTCCTCTGCCTCAATCCCGCTCTGCATACTCTTCTCTTTCCTGTCAACTACATCAAGCTGATATCTATATGAGAAGTGTTTGTACTTAAAAAAAAAAAAATCAAGATCACAAGTCAGAGCTACTACAATTTGCTGCCATCAGATGGTGCAATCTTAAATAATAATAATAATCACAACAATAATAGGGTTGCGGAAAAGCTGAAGCCTATCCCAGCTGGCTTTGGGCGACAGGCAGGGTACACACTAGACAGCTCGCCAGTCCATTACAGGGCCACACAGAGACAAACAACCACTCAGCTCACACTCAGTCCTAGGGACAATTTAGAGTAACCAATTAACCTATCATGTATGTCTTTGGATGCTGGGATGAAGCTGGAGTACCCACGCATACACGGGGAGAACATGCAAACTCCACACAGAAAGGCCACTGACCGAACCCCTCCCCAGCCAAGGATCAAACCAGTGACCTTCTTGCTGTGAGGCCACAGTGCTAACCACTGTTCCACCGTGCAGCCCCAGATAATTGGATTAAGCAGTTCAGAAACTGAAAAAAAAACAACAACCCAACAATAATAATAATCTTAAATTAATAATAAAAAAAAGCACGACATTCCCTTAATCCCCCTGCATAGAATACCCCCTTCTGTCACATAGCAAGTAGATATTAGTGTTAGCTTTGGTGATGCTAATGGCTTCCATGCCATGTAATCCAATGAATTAGTATGGAACATATGTATGAGAGCCATGTAATGTCCATGATTGCATGCTGAAAGAGATGGTGCTGCTCTGACCCCCTTCCTGCTTTCAGGGTGGAGCCTGCTGGAGAACGATGGCTGAGACCAGGTCTAAAAAAGTGTAAGGCTGTTTTTTTTTTTTTTTACTTAACTAGTGGAATTCCTCCATCGTCACCGTCACACCACTCATCAGTGTGGAGAAATGAAGCAATAACAGATGAATAACTGCAGCTGGATTGTGTTTGTTCTCCTTCAGATTCCTGTCAGCTCTCCATCGACACAAACACGGTAAACAGAAAACTCCGACTGTCTGACAACGACAAGACAGTGACACGTGTGGAGGAGCTTCAGCCATATCCGGATGGTCCAGACAGGTTTGATGTCTGGCCTCAGCTGTTGTGTAGAGATGTTCTGACTGGTCGCTGTTACTGGGAGGTGGAGTGGAGAGGTGACGTTTCTATATCAGTGAGTTACAGAGGAATCAGAAGGAGAGGAGACGCTGATGTGTGCGTGTTTGGATCTAACGATCAGTCGTGGAGTCTAGAGTGCTCTGACGATGATGGTCGTAACTCTGTATGTCACAACTACAGATGCACACCCATCTTCCCCTCATCCTCCTCATCCAACTCGAACAGAGCAGCAGTGTATGTGGACTTTCCTGCTGGCACGCTGTCCTTCTACAGAGTCTCCTCTGACACACTGATCCACATCCACACCATCCACACCATCTTCACTCAGCCGCTGCATCCTGGGTTTGCAATCTGGTCCTCTGCTTCCTCAGTGAGTCTGTGTTGAGTTTACAGTGTGATCCTGTTACAGAGACCAGTCTGTACATGTCTGCCTCTTTCACTCATTGTTACGACCCAGACTCTGCTAGGGCAACTGAGCCGCACAAAAGAAAGACCTGTGGCCAGGTGTACATATGGACCAATACGGATTTATTGTCCAATGGTGGAAGAAAAAGCAAGAACAGGCCAGGAATGGCCTCAAAATAGCCAAACCAAGAGCAAAACAAGCCCGTAAAGCAGTTTTCCGAACAAAAACACTGGTTTAACCATTCAAACAAAAAAAACTAACATCACAGAACCATGACAATGAACAACACCACAGAAAATAAAGCAGCTCTGTCAAAGTCCTCCCAACATACAACAGTTTAGAGTCACCACACAAGCTGAGGGCAGACCACTACTGAGCCAGTGGTAGCCGTTGAATGAAGGACTCCTGGTGTCTTAAGTCCTGGTGATTAGTGGAGTCAGCTGAGTTCAAAGTCCCAATTATCCAATGAGCAGGGTGGGGATGAGCAGGTGACATGACGGACCAATCCCAGCCAGGAGGCAGCAATCAGAGCTGTGTTTGAGCGTTTATCCCAGCTGAAGATTCAGAATTAGGAGGCTGAAGAGCAATACAGGCAGCCGTAACACTCATACACGCGTTTTAAATGTCATTTACATTATCCAGCCATTTATTTTTCCAAACAGCTTAGTCTGATGAAGGGTCGCAGGGAAGCTGGAGTCCATCCCAGCAATCACTGGGCGAGAGGCAGGTACACCCTGGACAGGTCACCAGTACATCACTGGGCCAACACAGAGAGACACACAACCATACACACTCACACACATCGCTAGGGACGATTTTGATGAACCAGTTAACCTAACATGCATGTCTTTGAATGGTGGGAGGAAGCCGCAGTTCCAGGAGAGAACCCACTCATACACGGGGAGAACATGCAAACTCCACACAGAAAGGCCACCGTTTGATCCCCCTACCGAGGATCGAGGCCACAGTGCTAACCACTACGCCACTGTGCAGCCGTTTTTATCCAGTTTCTCTTCAAAGTGTCTTTTACTTCCTGATGTCAGAAACTAAAATCCTCCCAGTTATTCAATGTTTCCGTGTCTTATGTGGATTTTGTTGATATGTTCCTGTGTTGACGTACGGACTGAATCGTTGATTGTTTGGCTCTACATTTAGATTTCTGGTAGAGAAAAATAAGAATGGTTGTTCTAATTGTTTTACCTATGTGAGCATACAATGTCTTCATGTGCTGTGAACGCTCGTCCTATTCTTTTGTTATGGGAAAGCTGAACAAGATGTTTGTCATGGAAAAGAAGATGCATCTAAGAAGATGCAGTTTTAAGCTCCTGTTCCTCAGTTCACTCTCAGCTCAGATGCAGTTCACATTTTCTTGTCTTCTGTATTTGTGTGGACAGTGAACTCCCTGAAAGATAGATTTACTGTACAAAGACTCTACCGCTCCTCTTCTAAAGGTTGAGATATTTTTTATCCAACAATTTTAAACAGAGTTCAAAGAATCTTTATTTTATTTTAAAACTTTTGGTCAAATCTTGGATGTTTCATGTGATTTCTTTGATTTTTTTTTTTTTTTTTTTTTAATTTAATCATTATTTGAGACAAGACGGATTGGAGGAGAATCAGAGTTTAAGGCCAATGAGAGAGAAGCATCTGAGGGAAAAAGTGAAGATGAGGAAAACATTCTCCACCTTTTCTTTGAGCTGGACCACATGGTGACTTTATATTCTCTGTTTATGTTCCACTAAAGTCACACAGCTTGTATGTACATGATGGCCTTGCTGGACATTTGAAGCTTTGCTCATGAAGCCAAAATGTCTTCTCTGTGGTTATGATTAAAGTAAAAATGATACAAATCCTGGAACAGAAACACTGAAACTGGATCATCATTCATTCATGCATTATCTGAGCTGCTTTATCTGATCAAGGGTCTGATCAAGCTGGAGCCTATCCCAGCAGCCTGCGGGGCGGGAGGCGGGGTACATCCTGGACAGGTCGCCAGTCCATCGCAGGAAACTGGATCAGATCTTTCTAATTGTGTCTCTGTTTTATAATGAACTGAATCAAACTGCAAAGATGATCATGTGAGGAATCTACGTGTCCTCAGGATGGAGAAATAGTGTGTAAAAGCTCCACATGTGGATGTTTGGGAGATGTTTCCCTGCACAGCACAATAAAAGTAAAGGCTGATATCAGTCCTGTCATTTAATGTCTTTTTCTTTGACTTTTTATTGGAGCCTAAATATTGTCTTTGTTTTCTTAGAATGGATGCTGATGCAGTGAATCATTTTACAGAGTTTTTCTGGATCTTTTTCTTCTACATCAGGGCTTTTCCTGCTGCTTTGCCACAACATGGAAACTTGTCTGGATCTGCCACTGGATGAAAACCAATCTGTCATGAAAAGGCTTTAAAGCTGCTTCTGAAAGCACTCCTCTTCCTGGAACAAGCCACATGTTTCCTTGTTCCCTCCCCTGCAGATCTGCAGCTGTCTGATTGGTGGAAGCAACACGTGGTGAAGAGGAAGAGCCGACAGCCTCCGTTCTCTGAACAAACACATGATTTGTAGATCAGAGCTAAGACTAGTTTCAGCTTTGAGGAAGTGAAACTAACACCGTCACTGCTGCAGAGAGGTGAAATGGCGCAGAAAGGAGACGAGCTGGAGCGAGAAACCTTCTCTTGTTCCATCTGTCTGGATCTACTGAAGGAACCGGTGACTATTCCCTGTGGACACAGCTACTGCATGGAGTGTATTAAAACCCACTGGGATGAAGAGGACCAGAAGGGAATCTACAGCTGCCCTCAGTGCAGGCAGACCTTCATACCGAGGCCTGTCCTGGGGAAAAACACCATGTTAGCAGCTTTAGTGGAGCAGCTGAAGAAGACTGGACTCCAAGCTGCTCCTGCTGATCACTGCTATGCTGGACCTGAAGATGTGGCCTGTGATGTCTGCACTGGAAGAAAACTGAAAGCCAGCAAGTCCTGTTTGGCCTGTCCGGCCTCTTACTGTGACAAACACCTCCAGCCTCATTATGAAGCGGCTCCGTTAAAGAAACACCAGCTGGTGGAGCCCTCCAAGAACCTCCAGGAGAACATCTGCTCTCGTCATGATGAGGTGATGAAGATGTTCTGCCGTACTGATCAGAAGTGTATCTGTTATCTCTGCTCTGTGGATGAACATAAAGGCCACGACACGGTCTCAGCTGCAGCAGAAAGGACTGAGAGGCAGAGAGAGCTGGAGGTGAGTCGACTAGAAATCCAGCAGAGAATCCAGGACAGAGAGAAAGATGTGAAGCTGCTTCAACAGGAGGTGGAGGCCATCAATCACTCTGCTGATACAACAGTGGAGGACAGTGAGAAGATCTTCACCCAGCTGATCCGTCTCATCCAGAAAAGAAGCTCTGATGTGAAGCAGCAGATCAGATCCCAGCAGGTAACTGAAGTGAGGCGAGTCAAAGAGCTTCAGGAGAAGCTGGAGCAGGAGATCACTGAGCTGAAGAGGAGAGACGCTGAGCTGAAGCAGCTCTCACACACAGAGGATCACAGCCAGTTTCTACACAGCTACCCCTCACTGTCAGCACTCAGTGAGTCTACACACTCATCCAGCATCAATATCCGTCCTCTCACACACTTTGAGGATGTGACAGCAGCTGTGTCAGAGCTCAGAGATAAACTACAGGACATCCTGACAGACAGATGGACAAACATCTCACTGGCAGTCGCTGCTGTGGATGTTTTACTGCCACATCCAGAACCAGGACCAGGACCTGAACCAGGACCAGGACCTGAACCAAAGAGCAGAGATGGATTCTTACAATGTTCATGTGAAATCACACTTGATCCAAACACAGCACACACACTGCTGTTACTGTCAGACGGGAACAGAAAGGTGGCATTAATGCAACAACATCAGTCTTATTCTCATCATCCAGACAGATTTACTGAATTCTTTCAGGTTCTGAGCAGAGAGAGTCTGACTGGTCGTTGTTACTGGGAGGTGGAAATGAGAGGAACAGGTTATGTAGCGGTTGCATACAAGACGATCAGCAGAGCTGGGGATGAAAGTGGATTTGGACAAAATGATAAATCTTGGGCATTATTTTGTTACCAAAACACTTATACATTTTTCTACAACCGCTTCAGAACCTCCATCTCAGTTCCTCGTTCCTCCAGAGTAGGAGTGTACCTGGATCACGGAGCAGGTATTCTGTCCTTCTACAGCGTCTCTGAGACCAGGACTCTCCTCCACAGAGTCCAGACCACATTCACTCAGCCGCTCCATGCTGGACTTGGGTTTGGATCCGGGATTTGGATTCGTGGCATCGGATGTAGTGCTGAGTTGTGTAAAGTGGAATAAAGTGATTTTGTGTGTTTGTTGCAGAGTTTATTGTTGTGACGTTTCTGCTCTGCTGTTCTGTTGTTTATTTGACTTTCTTATGTGCTGTTTGTTTCTGTTTGTTTCTTTCTGGAGGAAATCACTGCTGATGATGATTTTTATTTCCATCAATATTTCTCCACATGAAAATCCCAACCTGCTTGTTCTCTAATTATTAGTTGAATATTTGTGTTTCTGTATTTGTATGTTGTTGTTTCTCTTCAACCTCATGGAGTCAAACAGAGAAATCATGAAAGCTTCCTTCATAACAGATTATTTTACTGTCAACACCTTGTAAATGTACAAATCATTTCTACCTGGAACTACTTTTAGCTGTTCTGAAGATCAAATGTTGTTTTTCTAAATCAATAAAGCATGAAGTATGTAATTATGGGATGTTCAGAAAGGCTCATTTCCAGGATGAGAAGAAATGACATCATTCATGTTTAATGGGAGACTTTTTCATCAAACAGCAACGACACCACAAATGAAGGTAGTTTCACATGAAAATCTGACCTGATCCATCTGTGACAAAAGACAAATCAACAAAGACAGATTGTTTTAACCCTTTGCTGACAAGAAAAGCTGTTTTCCCTCATTCATGTTGAGATGAATATGTTCCAGTTTCCATCCATCCATCCGTTGCTATACAGTGATGGATGTCTATGGATGATGGATGGAGGTCAGTCAGTGGTGTGACTGCAGTGAATGAGTGTCTCCAGCAGGTGGAGACATGTAGATCATAAAGTTCATGTCTGCATCATGAATGTGGGATGTCTGTCATGTGCTGCATAAGTTTGTCATCAGATCAACATTTTCTGCTTGACGGAGCTTTTACAGTATTTCAGACGGATAGCAGCTTGTAGGTGACCGGCTATGAGAGAAGCAGGTGTATGCAGGCTGAAGCTTTGTGTTGCAATGGCTCAAAATTCAAGTCCCACCTTGGTCCTATTGCTGCATGCATTCCCACATTTACAGTGCGGCTCCCTTCATTGTTGACATGCAGCAGTTGTGGCGATGTTGTCTCACCAACAACCTGGACCTGAAAGCAGCATTGTTAACTGTTCAAATGTTAAAATATTGTAAAAAATACTTACAGCTGCTGAATTTCAACAGTTTTTTTTTAACCATTTAATGTTCACACTGAAAAAAAAGGCCAGAGGACAACGTTTCTCTGCACTTTTCTATTTGTTTCAGACAAAAATAACAGAATCAGTGTTGTGTAGGAAATGGTTGAGATTTCACTTTATAATAACATAATGGCAGGATACAGCTACTAAGTCTTTGCAGACTTAGTAGCTGTATCCTCTCAAAGGAAGGATGTGAAGCTCTGTCCTCGGTCCTCAGCTCCCAATCCTCCAGTCTGAAAGAACTGGACCTGAGTATTTATGACTCTGCTGTGAAGCTGCTATCTACTGGGCTTCAGAGTTCACATTGTAAACTGGAAACTCTCAGGTCAGTTTTCTCTGTTTTCTGACATATTTATGAACTGGCACATTTTCTTAGACACAATAACGTCAAACACATGTATGATCATTTGAAGATACCATCTTACAAACAAGCATATAAAAACAATGAATATAAAACATTCTAAAACATTGTGTAGGCTGTAATGTCCTTTATTCTACAAGACGTAGATGACAAAGTGTGTCAGGGATCAAACCTGGTCTGACTGCCTTTATGGGGCAGTTGCTATGCTGAGTGAACTAAATACCACACGAACAGGAGTGTTCAGCAACAACAAAACCAGTTCTTTTCATTGTCTTGCAGTCTGATCTTGATGGTCCTGAAACGTAATGCTTCTGTTTTGTAACTGTGCTGCTCTGGTCTGTTGCTTCCATTATTTGTAAAAACTGACACGAAGAGGTGTTGAACTTCCTGCTCTCCAGTGAGGTTATTCCTCCTGGGTGAAGCAGCAGCTTGCCTCAGGATTACCTTCTGAGTGATGAAGCATACATGAGAGTCTGCTGGAACTAGAAGAGCTGCATGGTGTTTATTGCTAAAGCTTGTAGCAATTACTGCTGAACAGGCAGTTTCTTACAGCTAAAGCTGGATTTATACTCATGCACACCGTAAGGTCTGTTATGGCATCACCACTGAATGTTACAAGGAAGTCCATGTAGGCTTGATGTATACTTTTTCCCGACTTACGTACCCCCTGATAGGCAGGATGAATCATTCGAGAAGATCCTCTTTTGATTACGTTGTACCAGATGATCAAGATATTATCAGATTATCTGGATATTTTCACATCAGTTATAATCAAGCTTGTCTAGTAAACTCCTGGAAAACAGAGTTTTCTGGTCAGAGCAGACTAGATATCTTTCCCGTGTTATTATTTTACTTCAAATCTCAGTATTATTTATGATACAGGGAGAAAGTTAACTTCAAAAATTTCTGTCATCCACCCTCTCCGTTAATGGCGAGTTCTAAAGAATTTCCCTTATTTTCAAATGCAGAACTGGACAGTTATGATTATAATCAAACAATTAAAAATAATTTATTAAATAAATCCACTTTTTGGGAGTTCAGATCCCAAATTTGAATATCTTCCGATACCGATATTTGCCAATACCAAATGTGTTTATGTGAACATTATTTTGACCATGGTTATTATTGCTGTTATTACTGTGTGAGATTTCATTAGGTTGTAATAAATTACCCATCCTCTCTGAAGTTACCACACCAATACAAATATAATAACATTACAGATCTAACTTTTTAAACAAGTTTTATTTTGATTTGGCACATTTTACCCAAATACAACTATAAATGTGTAGTTTTGAAACAAAGATCTTGCTTTTAGTGTAAGAAAAATGTCCCATTTTAACTTTCAAAGCATTTATTTCTTTTAAAACATGTCTGAAGCATGTCATCAAACACATCTGCGCTGGCTTTACTAGTGTTGTTGAGTATCGGTTGTGGTATCAGTACACTTTTATTAATACCAAGTACGAGTACACACAGTATCACAGGGATTGATACTGGTATCGGTGCATTCCTACTAATTACCATTTTTATTTTTTTAATAGTCTTTTTTTCTCCTGCAGAGATGGGAAATTGCCATTTTTCCAATTAGCAGTTGATAGTTCCAGAAAAAAAAAGAAAAGTCCAAAACATGTCAGTCGCAGGAAAATCATGATGTCAGTGAAACTCATGAATAGATCCCGTTTAACTTTCTCTGCTGGTGACCACAATGACCAGATTTGTCAGGGAGCAACTGGACTTTATGGTCACTAGTAAGTACTACTTAAGTATCTATTAGTCCCTGATTCTTTCCCCTTTGGTTTCCTTGATACTAATCAGTAGTTCCCTGATAAACCTGGTCTCTGTGGACACAAGTAAGTACTGGCTAGCCATTAGAGCCATTAGTCCCTGTATGACCCCTTCGCTCCTTAGTAACAAAACACATTTTTTGTCCAGTATTGTAAATTGTTACAGATTTTGGTCATGTAGGTGCTTTTTCTCAACAGTTAACCGAATCCACCAAAAAACAGTTCATCCTCCTTTTTTCTGAAGAGTCTGACAGCTTTCCAGGCTTACATTTAGAGGATGGTACATGATGACCCATTGGCTATATTACATGATTAATCACTCAGTCATCTCGATGGGAGTCACAAACAGTTGATGGTAAAATTTGATATGAAACATTTTAATGTAAATTTTATATTTCTGTAATCTATTTTCTCATCAGGCTGAGTATCTGTGGCCTCTCTGAAGAAAATCTTGCAGCGGTGTCCTCATTGTTCAGCTCCCAGTCCTTCCCTCTGAAAGCTTTACATTTAAATCACAACAACCTGCTGAGCACAGGAGTGAAACTGTTGTCTGAACTGAATAGTTCACACTGTAAACTACAAACTCTCAGGTGAGGTTGTTTTGCTATTGGAGCAACATGGATGAGATCTTATCAAAACAAACTAAGATTATAGAAGTACACTAACAATATTGGAACATAAATAGAACAGATGTGGGTATTAGCTAAACAAAACAGTTACAGGAATAGCATGTCCCACAGATTGGAATGAAGCTGTGGTCATTCCCGTTCCTAAATTCTGAGCCCCAACAACCTTGAATGATTTTAGTTGGTTGGATTTTGGACTTTAATAGAGGGCAAAGAGTAAGAGTGAATGATTGTCTGTCTGAACACATTCACACTTCTATGGGTTTGCCACAAAGGTGCGTCCTGTCTTCCTTTCTGTTTATCTGGAACACTAATATGTGTCAAAATAAATACAGTAACAAGTCAATCTTAAAGTATGCAGATGACTATGTTATTGTCAGCCTTCTACAAAATGACGATAAGAAACATGACCCATTTGTGAATGGCTTTGTAAACTAAGTAGTTCTACCTTCATCTGAATGCCCCTAAGACAAAGGACATGATAATTGACTTTAGAAAAAAACCTCACACTCCTCAGGTCATCCAAATTAAATGAGAAGTTGTCCAGTGTGTAGAGTCCTATAAGTAGCTTGGGACTATACCTGACTCGAAATTGAACTTTAATTGAATGAATTTATTAGATTCAATGGAACAATATATTTAATCAGTTATGATAACATTTTAATGCAAATTATGTGTGAATAACAAACATGAGGGGTAATACTTTTTTTATATTATACACGGATTTTTTCTCTGTGCTCAGACTGAATGTGTGCAACCTGTCAGGGAGAAGCTGTGAAGCTCTGGCGTCAGTTCTCACCTCCCAGTCCTCCAGTCTGACAGAACTGGACCTGAGTAACAACGACCTGCAGGATCCAGGAGTGAAGCTTCTGTGTGGTGGACTGGAGAATCCACAATGTAAACTGGAAACTCTCAGGTACATATTTTAAATGGCCTAATTAACATATAAATGAATGAAAATAAAAATGAATAAAAATTATAAAGTGATTATTAATTGATGGTGATCAGAAAAGCTGGGAAAATGTGTTTCTATGATTACCAGACCACCTGTGTGTTTATGGTCTACGCCTTTTAGACCACAACCTATAATAGATCTGTCCTCCTCCCCCCTTCACAGCCGAGGCAGATGGCTGCCTGTACTTGAGCCGGGTCCTGCTGGAGGTTTCCTTCCTGTTAAAAGGGAGTTTTTTCCTTCCCACTGTCGCCAATGTGCTTGCTCAGGATGGGAGATTGAGTTGGAGCTTCCAACTCAATCTGTTGGTTTCCTTATATACGCTATCATGAATTGGCTTTTATTATGTTTTTTTTTCCTGTCTGTAAAGTGTCTTTAAATGGCATTGCCGTGATTTGACGCTATATCAATAAAGTTGGAATTTGAATCAGGCGATCTGAACCTGTAACAGCTTGTATAGGCATGGTTTTGTGCTATTTTCACAAACCAGCGCAAAGATCTTTAATATTGATAATATTTTATAAGACTGGGTATTGTTCTCTCGCTGTCTTTGTGAACAAATGAAGTCCTACTTAAGTCCTGCTCCTAACTGGAGATCAGACCCTAAATAATTCCCCTCGGGGAAAAATAAACAGATTTTTATCCATTGTACTCTTTCAAGAATTAGTGGCAGTCAATAAGGGATCTAAAACTATGACAGGGCTTCTTAAACCATGGAAGCAATAGACTGCAAGCATACACGCTCACAACAATATGCATGTCCAACTCGTCTGCAACTTCCAAAACCACTGACTGAAGATGGTCTCCCACTTCTCCAGAGGCATAGCCACTCATCTGCAGTGCATGTAATTTAATAAGTGATATGTACTACTACAGTAGCTTTTATTAGTAGTTTTTTTTCCTTTTTTTAGGAGATTAATGATATGTCCCCTCAGTTAATAAAACCACTAATCCACTTCACACTCACAATGAGGTTTCAAGTTTAAAAACTGTGGAAGGAACAGTATGTAAAGTGAAATGAACATTTGTTTCAATGAGTACTACTTTCTCCTTCACACCATGAGGTCATACATCCTGGCATGCTAGACTGTAACATTGCTGTCTTTAGAAGTAATACGAGATAATATTTGATATTCGAATCTCACCGCACAATTATTTATAACTAAGACTCTCAACTTAAAAAAACTGGACACTTCACTACACATTTATGTAACATTATGTGTTTACATGTGTTTCTTTTGGGATCTCTCACCTGTGTTTTGCCTCTGTGTCTGCACAGCCCCTCAGTCTTTTAAACATTTTCAGGGAAAATCATTTCATTTTACAAAGGGAATAGTTTTCACAGACTTAGAGGCAAGCTACAAGCAAGTTTACAAGTTTGTCAATGTAATCAAATCAAATCAAGCTTTATTGTCATTTTGCTGAATAAACCGCAGTAGTGCAAACAAAATGAGAGGATGTTTATCCAGGATCTAAAACCCATACTTTAAAACATCTACACTTGTGCAAACACACACCTATCCCCCTTTCATATACACTTGTCTTGAGACATTACATTTTCAAAAAAAGCAAAATTTACAAATTAAGTTGAATTAAATGGATGTGACATGATGTAAAGTGCAGTTCACAGTTAAAGTGACCGAGTGTATAATAATCCTAATACTGAGACTAAAAACTATTAAAAAAAAAAAAAAAAAAAAAAATCATTTAAATACTAAAAATTAAAAATATAATACTAAAATTGAACTAAAATACAAAAATTTGACTAAAATTTAAAATTGATTGAACTTATTTATATCATGACATGATGGGTTTATAAAAAAAAAATCAAAACTTGTATTAGAACTGAGTAACATTCATAGGAAGATATCGGTGAATGAGGCACATTTATCTTTAGTTTAACAGTACTTCCTTCTGAATATTTGTGTGTTTTCTGCAGCCTGTCAGGCTGTCTAATCACAAGAGAAGGCTGTGCTGCTTTGGCCTCAGCTCTGACCTCTAACCCTTCCCATCTGAGACTGCTGGACCTGAGCTACAACCACCCAGAAGATTCAGGAGGGAAGCTGCTTATAGATGCACTGAAGGATCCACACAAACTCAGGTATGGAGATGCTGCTGCCAGCCACACATGATGTCTGATAGAGAAGGAGGACATAAAAATTTAGATTTAGTCTAGACAGATTTCTGCATGGTAAAACCCCTTAGAGGGTTTGGTACTCTTCATCACAAGCAACACTGTGATGTAAAACCATAGCCTGTCACTACACGGCAGACGGTAATGTACGTGGATTTGTAAAAGAAAATATACATGGTAAAAACAAAAAACCTAAAAGAGAGTAACAAAAAACCTCAAAGAGAGTAACAAGTTATGTTTAAGGAACAAACCATTAATTTTACAAACTTGAAAGCGTTTCAATGTGGCAAATGTGTGTAAACACATCCATATTTGCTGTGAATCACATCCATCCATCCATGTAGAGCTAGTCTACTGTTCCATGACCAGGGTGAAAACAACATTGCTCTTCTTCATTTCAGGATTTAACTATTTGACAGACTAAATGGGACTTACTGGAAAGGCTGAGGGTTGATTCCCCACCACAGGCCAAAAAAGGCCCGGTAGGACTCCCTCAGCTTGACCACATCCCTTACTGCTCGTGTCCATCAATGACTTCTGGGCCACAACAGGCACCAATGACCTTAATGCTACAGATCCGGCTGTCTTTCTTGAAAATAGAGACACGGAACATTGTCCCTCTCTTCAACCAAGTGTCCAAGACATGTAGCCACAAGTCTGACGATACGACAACAAAGTTTATCATCGAACTGCATCCTAGAATTTCCTGGTGTCAAGTGTGCATATGTACACTCTTTTGTTCAAACATGGTGTTCATTATAGACAATCTGTGATGAGCACAAAAGTCCAACAACATAACATTGCTCAGGTTCAGATTAAGGGGGAGCAAGCCAAGGATTGGACCATCAGGGTCCCCGCCTTCGGCCGCCGCTCAACTCACACAGCATCCAATCCCTGCTGTGAGTAGTGAGACCATAGGAGCTGAGCCCAATTTGACCCCGTGGGCAATGCCCTGGCCACAAGGCTCTTGTCTTCATGCAAATATGCATTCCCACCCATAGGTCTGGCTCCATAGGGCTGCCCCAGTGACCCATGTCCAGGCAAGGGAACCTTTATTCCACAATTCATCATCATCATAGGGGTCTTTGAGCTGCACTTGGTCTGGCACCTTCCATATACACCAGTTTGCAATGGGTGCCCCTATAAGTGCAGGAATGATCTTCTGTATCTTTCAGTCTTACATCGGACCTGAAGAAATCTCTCACTGAACACACTTTGTTGTTTCATCACTGTGTTGTGGAGAGGGTGTGAAGAATCCTCCATCATCTTCATCAGCTTGTGCAGCGTTCTTCTTTGGACAATCAGCTCCAGCGGCTCCAGAGTTACTCCAAGCACAGAACCAGCTTTCTTGATCAGTTTGTTGATTCTCTTCAAGTCTCTGGTTCTGATGCTACTACCCCAGCAGATGCTGCAAAGCTGACTGCACTCTCCACAACAGACTTATAGAAGATATGCAACATCTTCGTGCAGGCGTAAACGATCTCAGCTACCTTAAGAAGTACAGTCTGCTCTGACCTTTCTTGTAGATGTAGTCAGTGTTGCATTTCCAGTCCAGTTTGTTGTCCAGCTGAACTCCAAGATACTTTTATTCTTCCACCACCTCCACATCCTCTCCCAGGATGGAAACAGTGCTTTGCTTATTCTTGTTCCTCCTGAAGTCAACAATCATCTCTTTTGTTTTGCTGCTATTTAATATGAGATGATTGTCACCGCACCATTTAACAAACTGACTGACCAGTTCTCTGTACTCTGCTTCTTGTCCATCCCTGATACACCCCACAACTGCAGAGTCATCAGAGTATTTCTGCAGATGACAGGACTCAGAGTTGTACTGGAAGTCTGAGGTGTACAGAGTGAAGAGAAATGGCCAGAGTACAGTTCCTTGTGGTGCACCAGTGCTGCTGACCTCCATCTCAGACACACAACCTTTCAGTCTCACAAACTGGGGTCTGTTTGTGAGGTAGTCATAGATCCAGGTGGTTGTGGAGGTATCCACCTGGAAATTTTGGAGCTTCTCACATAACAAAGCAGGCTGAATGGTATTAAAAGCACTTGAGAAAGCAAAGAACATGACCCTCAGAGTGCTGCCTGAATGTTCCAGGCGAGCGTGTTCAATTCAATTCAATTCAACTTTATATATATAGCGTCAAATCACGGCAATGCTATCTCAAGACGCTTTACAGACAGAGGGGAAAACATAATGAAGGCCAATTCATAACAGCCTATATAAGGAAACCAACAGATTGAGTTGAGTCCAACTCAATCTCCCATCCTGAGCAAGCACACTGGCGACAGTGGGAAGGAAAAAACTCCCTTTTAACAGGAAGGAAACCTCCGGCAGAACCCGGCTCAGGACAGGCAGCCATCTGCCTCTGCTGTGTGGGGGGAAGAGGACAGAAAGACAACAGACAACAGGAACTGCTACTGCCGGCCAGGGAGACCTGCTGAGACAGGAGACATACATGTTAATGATGCAACACTGTTATGGGGGGGAGGGGTAAAAGAGAGAGATAAAGAGAAAAAGAAAGAAGCTCAGTGTATCAGGAAATGTCCCTCAGCAGTCTAAACCTATAGCAGCATAACTAAGAGATGCTAACCATCCCTAGCTATCGGACTTATCAAAAAGATAAGTCTTCAGCCTAGTCTTAAAGGTGGGGAGGGTGTCTGCTTCCCTAACACTAACTGGGAGCTTATTCCATAAGAGAGGGGCCTGATAACCAAAGGCTCTGCCTCCTGCTCGGCTCTTTGAGACTCTAGGAACCACAAGTAAGCCTGCAGTCTGCGAACGAAGTACTCTACTTGGTATATAAGGAACAATGAGGTCTTTGATATATGGTGGTGCCTGGTTATGGAGGGCTTTATATGTAAGGAGAAGGATTTTAAATTCTATTCTAGATTCAACAGGCAGCCAATGAAGAGAGGCTAAAACTGGAGAAATATGATCTCTCCTGCTGGTTCTGGTCAGGACTCTGGCTGCAGAATTCTGGATCAGCTGAAGGCTTTTCAGGGCATATTTAGGACAGCCCAGTAATAGAGAGTTACAGTAATCTAGTCTCGAAGTAACAAAAGCGTGAACCAGTTTTTCTGCATCACTCTGAGACAGAATGTCCCTAATTTTGGCTTTATTACGTAAATGAAAGAAGGCTGTTTTAGTAACCTGCTTAATATGTGGACCAAAGGACAGGTCAGGGTCAAATATTACTCCAAGGTTTCTCACTGTAGCACTGGAAGCTAAAGTAATGCCATCCAGGTTCATTACAAAACCGGAAAATTTAGCTCTGAGTTTTTCAGATCCAACGAGAATTACTTCAGTCTTATCTGAGTTTAAGAGGAGAAAATTTCTAGACATCCAAGTCTTTCTGTCTATGAGACAATTTTGTAGCCTATTGGGCTGATTTGTTTCATCTGGTTTGCTCTCTGGAGCAGGTATATGATGGCGTCTTAAACCCCAATTCCATTATGATATGCAAACTGTAATGGGTCCTGAAAGGTGTTTACTTGCTTGTTGAGGTGAGCCAGTAAGAGTCTCTCCAGGACTTTCGTGATGTGAGATGTCAGGGCAACTGGTCTGTAGTCACTTGGTTCAGCTTGTTGTGTTTTTTTATGTAGTGCTGTTTTCCACAGCACTGGGCATTTTGTCTCAGACTGCTGTTTAAAAGGTGCAGGAGAGTTGTTTTGAGCAGGTCTTAAGAAATATGGGATTGACACAATCTGGACCTGCAGCCTTGTTCTGGTTCAGTTTCTCAAGTTGCTTCATAACTTTGAAGCCGGTGATCTTCTTCATTCCAGATCACACATCCCTCACGTTATTCTGCTGGAGCTGACTTTCTAACTTCTTCCTGTAGTCCTCCTTGCACTTCTTAGTTTGTATTTTAAGTTGTTTTTGTTCAGCTTTTTGATGTTCAGCAGCTTTTTCAGGTCACTGGTGATCCAGGGTTTGTTATTGGGGAAGCACCTCACTGTTCTTGTTGGGACGATGCTGTCCACACAGAAGTTTATGTAATCTGTCAAACACTCAGTCATGGCGTTGATGTCGTCTCCATGAGGTTCACAGAGGACGTTCCAGTCTGTAGCCTCAAAGCCTCCTCTAAGAGCATCTTCAGTTTTAGCAGACCAGATTTTGATAGTCTTTGTAATGACTGGTTGCTGCTGAACGATGGGCTTGTAGGTGGAGGTGAGAAGAACCAGATTATGGTCAGATCTTCCTAAAGGAGGCAGGGCAGCACAACTGTATCCATTATTCATATTTGCATAAAATAAGTCCCAGATCTTATTTTCTCTGGTGGAGCAGCTGACAAACTGCTGGAATGTTGGTAGAGTCGCAGAGAGGGAGACGTTGTTGAAGTCACCGGAGATCACCATGAATGAGTTTGGATGCTGTGTTTGTAGCCGAGCAACGACGGAGCTGATGACATCACAGGCTGTGTCTGGTTCCTGTACCAGGTATTATATAAACCGCTACCAGAATAACACAGGTAAACTCTCTGGGTAAATAATATGGACGGAAGCTCACAGCTAACAGCCATGTCCCTTGTGCATATCTTCTCCTTGACAGCAACATGTCCAGGATGACACCAACACTGTTAAACCAGCAATTCAACCACCCTTTAGCTTTCCGCTGTGTTGTCTACTGCGGTCTGCACGGACCGTTTTAAAGCCCGGTACAGACACATTACAGTCAGGGATGTGTTCATGCAGCCATGTCTCGGTGAAGCACATAATACTGCACTCTGTATTCTTTCTGAGACCTTGTTAGCATCTCGAGCTCGTCCATTTTGTTAGCTAGCGATCTCACATTACCCATCACAACAGTTGGAAGAAATGGTTTAAATCTCCATTCCTTTCTCCTCTGCCTCAATCCCGCTCTGCATACTCTTCTCTTTCCTGTCAACTACATCAAGCTGATATCTATATGAGAAGTGTTTGTACTTAAAAAAAAAAAAATCAAGATCACAAGTCAGAGCTACTACAATTTGCTGCCATCAGATGGTGCAATCTTAAATAATAATAATAATCACAACAATAATAGGGTTGCGGAAAAGCTGAAGCCTATCCCAGCTGGCTTTGGGCGACAGGCAGGGTACACACTAGACAGCTCGCCAGTCCATTACAGGGCCACACAGAGACAAACAACCACTCAGCTCACACTCAGTCCTAGGGACAATTTAGAGTAACCAATTAACCTATCATGTATGTCTTTGGATGCTGGGATGAAGCTGGAGTACCCACGCATACACGGGGAGAACATGCAAACTCCACACAGAAAGGCCACTGACCGAACCCCTCCCCAGCCAAGGATCAAACCAGTGACCTTCTTGCTGTGAGGCCACAGTGCTAACCACTGTTCCACCGTGCAGCCCCAGATAATTGGATTAAGCAGTTCAGAAACTGAAAAAAAAACAACAACCCAACAATAATAATAATCTTAAATTAATAATAAAAAAAAGCACGACATTCCCTTAATCCCCCTGCATAGAATACCCCCTTCTGTCACATAGCAAGTAGATATTAGTGTTAGCTTTGGTGATGCTAATGGCTTCCATGCCATGTAATCCAATGAATTAGTATGGAACATATGTATGAGAGCCATGTAATGTCCATGATTGCATGCTGAAAGAGATGGTGCTGCTCTGACCCCCTTCCTGCTTTCAGGGTGGAGCCTGCTGGAGAACGATGGCTGAGACCAGGTCTAAAAAAGTGTAAGGCTGTTTTTTTTTTTTTTTACTTAACTAGTGGAATTCCTCCATCGTCACCGTCACACCACTCATCAGTGTGGAGAAATGAAGCAATAACAGATGAATAACTGCAGCTGGATTGTGTTTGTTCTCCTTCAGATTCCTGTCAGCTCTCCATCGACACAAACACGGTAAACAGAAAACTCCGACTGTCTGACAACGACAAGACAGTGACACGTGTGGAGGAGCTTCAGCCATATCCGGATGGTCCAGACAGGTTTGATGTCTGGCCTCAGCTGTTGTGTAGAGATGTTCTGACTGGTCGCTGTTACTGGGAGGTGGAGTGGAGAGGTGACGTTTCTATATCAGTGAGTTACAGAGGAATCAGAAGGAGAGGAGACGCTGATGTGTGTGTGTTTGGATCTAACGATCAGTCGTGGAGTCTAGAGTGCTCTGACGATGATGGTCGTAACTCTGTATGTCACAACTACAGATGCACACCCATCTTCCCCTCATCCTCCTCATCCAACTCGAACAGAGCAGCAGTGTATGTGGACTTTCCTGCTGGCACGCTGTCCTTCTACAGAGTCTCCTCTGACACACTGATCCACATCCACACCATCCACACCATCTTCACTCAGCCGCTGCATCCTGGGTTTGCAATCTGGTCCTCTGCTTCCTCAGTGAGTCTGTGTTGAGTTTACAGTGTGATCCTGTTACAGAGACCAGTCTGTACATGTCTGCCTCTTTCACTCATTGTTACGACCCAGACTCTGCTAGGGCAACTGAGCCGCACAAAAGAAAGACCTGTGGCCAGGTGTACATATGGACCAATACGGATTTATTGTCCAATGGTGGAAGAAAAAGCAAGAACAGGCCAGGAATGGCCTCAAAATAGCCAAACCAAGAGCAAAACAAGCCCGTAAAGCAGTTTTCCGAACAAAAACACTGGTTTAACCATTCAAACAAAAAAAACTAACATCACAGAACCATGACAATGAACAACACCACAGAAAATAAAGCAGCTCTGTCAAAGTCCTCCCAACATACAACAGTTTAGAGTCACCACACAAGCTGAGGGCAGACCACTACTGAGCCAGTGGTAGCCGTTGAATGAAGGACTCCTGGTGTCTTAAGTCCTGGTGATTAGTGGAGTCAGCTGAGTTCAAAGTCCCAATTATCCAATGAGCAGGGTGGGGATGAGCAGGTGACATGACGGACCAATCCCAGCCAGGAGGCAGCAATCAGAGCTGTGTTTGAGCGTTTATCCCAGCTGAAGATTCAGAATTAGGAGGCTGAAGAGCAATACAGGCAGCCGTAACACTCATACACGCGTTTTAAATGTCATTTACATTATCCAGCCATTTATTTTTCCAAACAGCTTAGTCTGATGAAGGGTCGCAGGGAAGCTGGAGTCCATCCCAGCAATCACTGGGCGAGAGGCAGGTACACCCTGGACAGGTCACCAGTACATCACTGGGCCAACACAGAGAGACACACAACCATACACACTCACACACATCGCTAGGGACGATTTTGATGAACCAGTTAACCTAACATGCATGTCTTTGAATGGTGGGAGGAAGCCGCAGTTCCAGGAGAGAACCCACTCATACACGGGGAGAACATGCAAACTCCACACAGAAAGGCCACCGTTTGATCCCCCTACCGAGGATCGAGGCCACAGTGCTAACCACTACGCCACTGTGCAGCCGTTTTTATCCAGTTTCTCTTCAAAGTGTCTTTTACTTCCTGATGTCAGAAACTAAAATCCTCCCAGTTATTCAATGTTTCCGTGTCTTATGTGGATTTTGTTGATATGTTCCTGTGTTGACGTACGGACTGAATCGTTGATTGTTTGGCTCTACATTTAGATTTCTGGTAGAGAAAAATAAGAATGGTTGTTCTAATTGTTTTACCTATGTGAGCATACAATGTCTTCATGTGCTGTGAACGCTCGTCCTATTCTTTTGTTATGGGAAAGCTGAACAAGATGTTTGTCATGGAAAAGAAGATGCATCTAAGAAGATGCAGTTTTAAGCTCCTGTTCCTCAGTTCACTCTCAGCTCAGATGCAGTTCACATTTTCTTGTCTTCTGTATTTGTGTGGACAGTGAACTCCCTGAAAGATAGATTTACTGTACAAAGACTCTACCGCTCCTCTTCTAAAGGTTGAGATATTTTTTATCCAACAATTTTAAACAGAGTTCAAAGAATCTTTATTTTATTTTAAAACTTTTGGTCAAATCTTGGATGTTTCATGTGATTTCTTTGATTTTTTTTTTTTTTTTTTTTTTTAAATTTAATCATTATTTGAGACAAGACGGATTGGAGGAGAATCAGAGTTTAAGGCCAATGAGAGAGAAGCATCTGAGGGAAAAAGTGAAGATGAGGAAAACATTCTCCACCTTTTCTTTGAGCTGGACCACATGGTGACTTTATATTCTCTGTTTATGTTCCACTAAAGTCACACAGCTTGTATGTACATGATGGCCTTGCTGGACATTTGAAGCTTTGCTCATGAAGCCAAAATGTCTTCTCTGTGGTTATGATTAAAGTAAAAATGATACAAATCCTGGAACAGAAACACTGAAACTGGATCATCATTCATTCATGCATTATCTGAGCTGCTTTATCTGATCAAGGGTCTGATCAAGCTGGAGCCTATCCCAGCAGCCTGCGGGGCGGGAGGCGGGGTACATCCTGGACAGGTCGCCAGTCCATCGCAGGAAACTGGATCAGATCTTTCTAATTGTCTCTCTGTTTTATAATGAACTGAATCAAACTGCAAAGATGATCATGTGAGGAATCTACGTGTCCTCAGGATGGAGAAATAGTGTGTAAAAGCTCCACATGTGGATGTTTGGGAGATGTTTCCCTGCACAGCACAATAAAAGTAAAGGCTGATATCAGTCCTGTCATTTAATGTCTTTTTCTTTGACTTTTTATTGGAGCCTAAATATTGTCTTTGTTTTCTTAGAATGGATGCTGATGCAGTGAATCATTTTACAGAGTTTTTCTGGATCTTTTTCTTCTACATCAGGGCTTTTCCTGCTGCTTTGCCACAACATGGAAACTTGTCTGGATCTGCCACTGGATGAAAACCAATCTGTCATGAAAAGGCTTTAAAGCTGCTTCTGAAAGCACTCCTCTTCCTGGAACAAGCCACATGTTTCCTTGTTCCCTCCCCTGCAGATCTGCAGCTGTCTGATTGGTGGAAGCAACACGTGGTGAAGAGGAAGAGCTGACAGCCTCCGTTCTCTGAACAAACACATGATTTGTAGATCAGAGCTCAGACTAGTTTCAGCTTTGAGGAAGTGAAACTAACACCGTCACTGCTGCTGAGAGGTGAAATGGCGCAGAAAGGAGACGAGCTGGAGCGAGAAACCTTCTCTTGTTCCATCTGTCTGGATCTACTAAAGAAACCAGTGACTACTCCCTGTGGACACAGCTACTGCATGGAGTGTATTAAAACCCACTGGGATGAAGAGGACCAGAAGGGAATCTACAGCTGCCCTCAGTGCAGGCAGACCTTCATACCGAGGCCTGTCCTGGGGAAAAACACCATGTTAGCAGCTTTAGTGGAGCAGCTGAAGAAGACTGGACTCCAAGCTGCTCCTGCTGATCACTGCTATGCTGGACCTGAAGATGTGGCCTGTGATGTCTGCACTGGAAGAAAACTGAAAGCCAGCAAGTCCTGTTTGGCCTGTCCGGCCTCTTACTGTGACAAACACCTCCAGCCTCATTATGAAGCGGCTCCGTTAAAGAAACACAAGCTGGTGGAGCCCTCCAAGAACCTCCAGCAGAACATCTGCTCTCGTCATGATGAGGTGATGAAGCTGTTCTGCCGTACTGATCAGAAGTGTATCTGTTATCTCTGCTCTGTGGATGAACATAAAGGCCACGACACGGTCTCAGCTGCAGCAGAAAGGACTGAGAGGCAGAGAGAGCTGGAGGTGAGTCGACTAGAAATCCAGCAGAGAATCCAGGACAGAGAGAAAGATGTGAAGCTGCTTCAACAGGAGGTGGAGGCCATCAATCACTCTGCTGATACAACAGTGGAGGACAGTGAGAAGATCTTCACTCAGCTGATCCATCTCATCCAGAAAAGAAGCTCTGATGTGAAGCAGCAGATCAGATCCCAGCAGGAAACTGAAGTGAGGCGAGTCAAAGAGCTTCAGGAGAAGCTGGAGCAGAAGATCACTGAGCTGAAGAGGAGAGACGCTGAGCTGAAGCAGCTCTCACACACAGAGGATCACAGCCAGTTTCTACACAACTACCCCTCACTGTCAGCACTCAGTGAGTCTACACACTCATCCAGCATCAATATCCGTCCTCTCACACACTTTGAGGATGTGACAGCAGCTGTGTCAGAGCTCAGAGATAAACTACAGGACATCCTGACAGACAGATGGACAAACATCTCACTGGCAGTCGCTGCTGTGGATGTTTTACTGCCACATCCAGAACCAGGACCAGAACCAGAACCAGGACCAGAACCAGGACCAGAACCAGAACCAGGACCAGAACCAGGACCAGAACCAGGACCAAAGAGCAGAGATGGATTCTTACAATGTTCATGTGAAATCACACTTGATCCAAACACAGCACACACACTGCTGTTACTCTCAGACGGGAACAGAAAGGTGACATTAATGGAACAACATCAGTCTTATTCTCATCATCCAGACAGATTTACTGGCTGGCTTCAGGTTCTGAGCAGAGAAAGTCTGACTGGTCGTTGTTACTGGGAGGTGGAAATGAGAGGAAGAGGTTGTGTAGCGGTTGCATACAAGACGATCAGCAGAGCTGGGGATGAAAGTGGATTTGGATTTAATGATAAATCTTGGGCATTATATTGTAACCAAACTGATTATGAATTTCGCTACAACAGCATCAGAACCTCCATCTCAGGTCCTCGTTCCTCCAGAGTAGGCGTGTACCTGGATCACAGAGCAGGTATTCTGTCCTTCTACAGCGTCTCTGAGACCAGGACTCTCCTCCACAGAGTCCAGACCACATTCACTCAGCCGCTCCATGCTGGACTTGGATTTGGACTTGGACTTGGACTTTGGATTTGTCGCATCGGATGTAGTGCTGAGATGTGTAAAGTGGAATAAAGTGATTTTGTGTGTTTGTTGCAGAGTTTATTGTTGTGACGTTTCTGCTCTGCTGTTCTGTTGTTTATTTGACTTTCTTATGTGCTGTTTGTTTCTGTTTGTTTCTTTCTGGAGGAAATCACTGCTGATGATGACTTTTATTTCCATCAATATTTCTCCACATGAAAATCCCAACCTGCTTGTTCTCTAATTATTAGTTGAATCTTTGTGTTTCTGTATTTGTATGTTTTTGTTTCTCTTCAACCTCATGGAGTCAAACAGAGAAATCATGAAAGCTTCCTTCATAACAGATTATTTTACTGTCAACACCTTGTAAATGTACAAATCATTTCTACCTGGAACTACTTTTAGCTGTTCTGAAGATCAAATGTTGTTTTTCTAAATCAATAAAGCATGAAGTATGTAGTTATGGGATGTTCAGAAAGGCTCATTTCCAGGATGAGAAGAAATGACATCATTCATGTTTAATGGGAGACTTTTTCAGCAAACAGCAACGACACCACAAATGAAGGTAGTTTCACATGAAAATCTGACCTGATCCATCTGTGACAAAAGACAAATCAACAAAGACAGATTGTTTTAACCCTTTGCTGACAAGAAAAGCTGTTTTCCCTCATTCATGTTGAGATGAATATGTTCCAGTTTCCATCCTGCATCCATCCATCCGTTGCTATACAGTGATGGATGTCTATGGATGATGGAGGTCAGTCAGTGGTGTGACTGCAGTGAATGAGTGTCTCCAGCAGGTGGAGACATGTAGATCATAAAGTTCATGTCTGCATCATGAATGTGGGATGTCTGTCATGTGCTGCATAAGTTTGTCATCAGATCAACATTTTCTGCTTGACGGAGCTTTTACAGTATTTCAGACGGATAGCAGCTTGTAGGTGACCGGCTATGAGAGAAGCAGGTGTACGCAGGCTGAAGCTTTGTGTTGCAATGGCTCAAAGTTCAAGTCCCACCTTGGTCCCATTGCTGCATGCATTCCCACATTTACAGTGCGGCTCCCTTCATTGTTGACATGCAGCAGTTGAGGCGATGTTGTCTCACCAACAACCTGGACCTGAAAGCAGCATTGTTAACTGTTCAAATGTTAAAATATTGTAAAAAATACTTACAGCTGCTGAATTTCAACAGTTTTTTTTTAACCATTTAATGTTCACACTGAAAAAAAAGGCCAGAGGACAACGTTTCTCTGCACTTTTCTATTTGTTTCAGACAAAAATAACAGAATCAGTGTTGTGTAGGAAATGGTTGAGATTTCACTTTATAATAACATAATGGCAGTGAAATGGACTAAATCTGCAACAGCAGTGTCACAACAAACATTTACTTTGGATATTAAACCCAAACCAATGGGTAGAAATGGCTCAGGTAGGTTCATTTCCAGAATTACTTGAAGAAATTTATTGTAGTCATCGTAAGTTTACTTCTACCAAATGGTAGCAGGACCTTAAAGGGCTCATATGTTCTTCTACAACCAGTTTAAATAACTGGAACTTTTATGCATTTAAGGAAAGAAGGATGGTAAGAAACCATTTTTCTTTCACCCAGGTGGTAAGCTTTGTGTGAAAGGTTGTGGACATTCATACACCAGTAATGCCAACACCGGGGGCAAGTTGAAGGACACAGTGACAGATTGACTGGGACCTCAAACCACCAACCTTACCGTTACTGGACCACCCACTCTTCCATCTGAGCCACTAAAGTACTTCAGTAACCCTGAAACACGTTTAGAATGTTGCAGTTTAATATTAATAATGTTTTGTTTCCTTTGCAACATGTTAATCAGTCATTTGCGGTCTTGTTGCCATGGCGATGGCTGGATTTATGTTGCATTAAACCTGAAGAAGCCTCTGAGTGAACATACTGCCAGAACTCAACACAACTTCCTCACCTGGCTGCGGTGTGAAGAATTGTTTGCTTGTAATTTTATTGGTGTGACTGGCAGAAATATGAAAATGAGGGAAAAGACAAGAAGCTGCATTCAGCCAATGAGAACGATTCAAATCGTTCCCATCAAGTCTGGAGGCGTCACAACGCAGGAGCGAGATGACGATGAGACATGGCTTCCCACACATACACAGAGTTCAGTCACAGATGGATCAGCCGTCTCAAAGTGTTTTCACACAGACACCGTTCTGATTCTGGTTCTGGTTCTGGTTCTGGTTCTAGTTCTGGTTCTTCAGTGACCTTAGTTGTTTTTAGAGGTAATGTTGGATCCTGGTTGTCTTCAGGTGAAGTTTTTGCTCCGTCCAATATTTGTTTGCTTATTCTCCACCCTTCCTGGAGCATTTCACAGGGAGGGTGGGCCGAGGGCCCCAAGGGGGGGTGGGGGGGCAGCGAACCACATGAAAGTACCAGACCGGCTGGTAAACACGGGGCTGGAGATGAACACAGAGAGACGGTGTGCGACGTCATGATCTACTCCAGATAAATTACACCTCTTCTTCTTCTTCTTCCACAGACGTCTTTTTTTTAATTCCTTTAATCCAGAAAAGATTAATTTTCTGCTTATTTCCCCTTTAATGAAAAAACCATTACATTAGACGATATAAATGACTGAGACTTTGTTTTTTATTTAAAATCTGTGTGTGTGTGTGTGTGTGTGTGTGTGTGTGTGTGTGTGTGTGTGTGTGTGTTAGTCAAACAGACTGCATCGATGCAGCAGCAGGTGGACTTTGTCCTCTTGGCAGAGAGACACTTCCAGTGAAATCTGGCAGGATTTCCCAGTTCTGTTCAACTCTCTGCAGGAGGATGAAACTCACCAAGGTGTCCGTCCGATTCGTGATCCGTTCACTTGAAATGATTTGTGTTTCGTGTTTTAGCTTCAGCTGTTGCCTTTCCTCTCTTGCAGAGGCATGTCTTCCTTGTTACTCTGTCAGTGCTGTGTGGAGGCCGTTTGGTTTTAGGAGGTCCTGCAGATCAGGTCAGTGACCTGAACTGTTTATTTTAATCTTTTCTTGCTACTAAAGACAAATAACGGACTTCTTTCTGCTCTTCCTGGGTTCCCCACCAGACAGCAGCCAAACAGCAGGGTAAGACGTTTTCCTTGTTTTACTGAAGATGCAGTGTTTTCAGTCTAACAGGAAGTTTCTGTTCCAGGGAGCGCTGTTCTCTTTTTTGTTGCACATCAGGGTCAGCTGAGAGAAGTTCAGTTTGACCCCATCATCCTCAATCAGGTGCTGGTGAACCAAGGCTCTGCCTATGATAGCAACACGGGGGTGTTCACCACACCCCTCGCTGGCATCTATCAGTTTGTGTTTGTTGCGCAGCTGTGCCGCGGGCCTCACAACAACAACTGGTATTTTATGGTCAACGGGCAGCAGAAGATGCTGTGTCATGCTCAGGTACATGAGATGAACTAATCAAACACACCTGCCATCTTTTATCATAAAAACAACAGAACTAAACATTTCCAAGGAAATCTAGTTAAAAATCTAACTAAAACCGCAATCCTTTACTCCCACCTCTCAGGTGTCTGGTGGGGACACGACCCTCAACACCTGTTACTACATGGAGGAACTGAAGAAAGGGGATCAGGTCTGGATGAAACAGAAAGAAGGGAGCTGTGCTTGGGCCAGCACCACTTCCAAAACAATCACCTTCTCTGGCGTCCTTCTGGCAAGTCAGGGTGTGTCCACGCTGGGAGGGAAGTATGTCAACTCCTGCCCGCTACCAAGTCTGAACCAGAAAATGGTGTCCAGCTCTGCAGGTGGGAGGGTCTCTGCGTCCGGTGTCTTCACCGTCATCCTGCTCTGCCTCTTCCTGCTGGACTGAGCATTTCAAAAGATACCTAGTTTTTATGCAAGTATGGCCACGTTTACATCAGAGTTAAATACAAAACTAAAATTAAACTAAATCCACTTTGTAAAGATTAAAGATTGCTCTGTAAACACCTAATTCTGAATGATAAGACCATAAATAATTATCCTAAAACTCACATAGGAGGCTGGTTTATTCTGATTTGTAGTCTGACTTGAATAATTCCCAAGCAGCAACTGGTGGTTGAAGTAGTGAAGGCTATGTGGTGCTAAAAACTGCAGTTCCCCCTTCATCCACTAGGGGCTCCAAAACAGAGCAAATCCCCATAGACTCCCATGTTAAAAAGACCAACTTCACAGAAGAAATAAACATGTTTAAAGCAGAAATAAACATGTTTACAGCCCGGTACAAAAAATCCCATAAGGAAGAACTCACACTCACACACTTCTGTCAGACAGATAGGACTTGAACCACCCCAATGCAGTACCACAGATACCCAGTAGGTGGCATAACTGAGCCAGTAAAGTGTTGTGATCAACAGTGTCAAACGCTGCTGTCAAGTCCAATAAAATAAGAATAGTTTCATCACCAGAGTCGTTTGCTAAGAGAATGTCATTAAATACTTTTAATGCTGACTCAGTGCTGTGTAATGTTTTAAAACCAGGCTGAAAAACTTCCAGAACATCATGTTCCTCTAAAAACAGCTTGACTTCAGTATAGACGACGTTTTCTAAAATTTTAGAAATAAAAGGAAGCCTTGAGATGGGTCTGAACTTGGTCGGCATGCTGCTGTCCAGGCCAGGTTTTTTAAGTAGGGGCTGGACCACAAGCATGTTTAAAACTTAATGGAACAACTCCAGATGACAGACTGATGTTTATAGTTTCAAGAACTTCCCTATACTAGGAAAGACCTTTTTCAGAAGACCAGGAGGAACGACATCATGATGAGAACCCAATGGCTTAATATGACCAGTCAATAAGGATATATAAGAATACTGGCCCAAATTTCTCAAGAACTGCAGAGCAGGGAACAGAGACAGAAGGGTCAGATCCAGGTGCAGAGATGAGTCCTTGCAGTAGCAACCTTGTCAATAAAAAAGAGCAGGAAGCTACTGCAAGTGTCAGAAGATGCTTCGAAGCTAGCAGGCTGTGGGGCATTTAGTACTGAATCAGTAGTTTTGAATAATACATGTGGATTGTGGCCATTAGACTCAGTGATGTTTGCCTCCTTAACAGTGTCCTGATAACGCCAACAGTCCTTCAGGATGAGAAAGGAAACCTGCAGTTTGTCTTCACCCTGCCGCTCCAGCACCCCACATCAAATAAGATGACACTGCAGACCACTGAGTGGTAAAACATCAGCAGCAGACATTAAAACAGTGATTTTGGTCCCAGATCCGAAGTGAGAAAGTGCTGAAACTCCCACCGTCTTCCTGCTGGCCGGATCTTCGTCTTGTTTCCTGTGTTTACATCTTTTTACCTGATATAATGCAGGCCAGAGGGGTTTTAGTGATTTATCTGTGAAAAGTTCTTCTTAAAGCATCAGAGTGACACAGAGACACAGTTCAAGACCATTTGCGTGTTTGGTAACAAAACTGATCAGCTGGCAAAACGGTTTTACTGAAACGTCATCAGAGCAGAATATTCTGCTTTTCATTCATTTTTTTCTGACATTTTATGTTGATTTATTCTTAAAGCAGTTAAGTTGGTTCTTTCACCAAACTGAGCTGCAAAACCAACAACAGCCCCTAAACTACTCCAGTCCCCCCCAAGGAGGAATTAATTTGATTAATTCTGAAGTTAATTTGCTGAAATGGACTTTTTACTCATCAACAGACTGTTCTGTGCTGCACAACTTCATGCACAAGCTCCATATGTAGACAAGTTTCCTGTTTCCTGCAGCGCTGATCAGACACATCCTGCACTTTACATGTTCTCCTCATCCTGTCGCCCCCCCCAGCAGTCCTGCTCCTTCCACAGACGAGGTTTTTGTAAAGCAGACGTATCGGATTGTATCAGCGTGCTCCCAGTCACCACAGTGAAAAAGCTCCACACAAAAACTGAGATGTTAATGAGTGTTTTTTCGCCCCCCCCCCCCCCCTTGAGCGAACAAGCAGCTGAACAACTGAACTCTATCCTGATGCAGGAAGGATGAGAGGTGTGTGTGTGTGTGTGTGTGTGTGTGTGTGTGTGTGTGTGTTTGTGTGTGCGTGTTTCTATGTAAAGTAACCATGGAGGGGGGGCGGTGTGTTTATTGACCCCACCCTCTTCTTCCACCCAGTCAGCAGCATTCTGGCTTTGTGCCTGTTCTGCAGACAAGTGGATCATAGAGGTGGGAAAATCGAATTGAAAAATCGAAAATCAAGACTTTTTTGCTTCACAATTTTAAAATCGATTTAAAAAAAAATAAAAAAATTTTTTTTCAAACAAATAAAAATAATCCATTATAATTTTTTTTGTTGTCATTTTTATGTTTTTTTTTTAAAAAAAAAAATCTTTTTTAATTGTCTTCTGGGGTGTTATAGCAGCAGAAAGATGATCTGGTTACTGTTTTTTTTTTTTCTAATTGAAATTAAAAAAAAAAATTACGAGCAAAAAGATAAGTTTTACATGGGCCCCACCTCCCGTGGGCTCACCATCTGCGGGAGGAGCCGTAGGGGTCAGGTGCAATGTGAGCTGGGTGGCAGCAAGAGGCGGGGACCCTGGCGGTCCGATCCCCGGCTGCAGAAGCTGGCTCTAGGGACGTGGAACGTCACCTCTCTGGTGGGGAAGGAGCCTGAGCTTGTGCGCGAGGTTGAGCGGTTCCGGCTAGATATAGTTGGACTCACCTCGACGCATGGCCTGGGCTCTGGAACCAGAACCCTCGAAAGGGGCTGGACCTTCTTCCACTCTGGAGTTGCTCATGGTGAGAGGCGCCGAGCAGGTGTGGGCATTCTCATCATCCCTCAGCTTGGTGCCTGCACGTTGGGGTTTACCCCGGTGGATGAAAGGGTAGTTTCCCTCCGCCTCCGGGTGGGGGGACGGGTCCTGACTGTTGTCTGTGCTTATGCACCGAACAGCAGTTCAGAGTACCCACCCTTTCTGGGGTCCTTGGAGGGAGTGCTGGAGCGTGCTCCTTCTGGGGACTCCATAGTTCTGCTGGGGGACTTCAATGCTCACGTGGGCAATGACAGTGAGACCTGGAGGGGAGTGATTGGGAGGCATGGTCCCCCCCCTCTGAACCCAAATGGTGTTTTGTTATTGGACTTCTGTGCCCGTCATGGATTGTCCATAACGAACACCATGTTCCAACATAAGAGTGTCCATATGTACACCTGGCATCAGGATTCCCTGGGCCGCAGTTCGATGATCGATTTTGTAGTCGTATCGTCGGACCTGCAGCCACATGCCCTGGATACTCGGGTGAAGAGGGGGGCGGAGCTGTCAACAGATCACCACCTGGTGGTGAGTTGGCTCAGATGGTGGGGGAGGAAGCCGGTCAGAGCTGGCAGGCCCAAACGTGTTGTGAGGGTCTGCTGGGAACGTCTGGCTGAGTCCCCCTTCAGAGCGAGCTTCAACTCCCACCTTCAGCAGAGCTTCGAACATGTTCCGAGTGAGGCGGGGGACATTGAGTCCGAATGGGCTGTGTTCCGTGCCTCTATTGCTGAGGCGGCCGGCCGGAGCGGTGGCTGTAAGGTCGTTGGTGCCTGTCGTGGCGGTAATCCCAGGACTCGTTGGTGGACACCAGCAGTGAGGGATGCCGTCAAGCTGAAGAAGGAGTCCTATCGGGCCTTCTTGGCCTGTGGGACTCTGGAGGCAGCTGATGGGTACCGACGGGCTAAGCGGCATGCGGCTTTGGCTGTTGCCGAGGCAAAAACTCGGGCATGGGAGGAGTTTGGCGAGGCCATGGAGAAAGACTTCCAGACGGCTTCGAGGAGATTCTGGTCCACCATCCGGCGGCTCAGGAGGGGGAAGCAGTGCTCCATCAATACTGTGTACAGTGGAGGTGGGGAGCTGCTGACCTCAACTCGGGACGTTGTGGGTCGGTGGAAGGAATACTTCGAAGACCTCCTCAATCCTACCAACACGTCTTCCGATGAGGAAGCAGAGCTGGTGGACTCAGGGGTGGACTCTCCTATCTCTGGGGCTTAAGTCGCTGAGGTGGTCAAAAAGCTCCTTGGCGGCAAGGCCCCGGGGGTGGATGAGATCCGCCCGAAGTTCCTTATGGCTCTGGATGCTGTGGGGCTGTCCTGGCTGACACGCCTCTGCAGCATCGCGTGGACATCGGGGGCAGTACCGCCGGATTGGCAGACTGGGGTGGTGGTCCCCCTTTTTAAGAAGGGGGACCGGAGGGTGTGTTCCAATTACAGGGGAATCACACTCCTCAGCCTCCCTGGTAAGGTCTATTCAGGGGTCCTGGAGAGGAGGGTCCGCCGGATAGTCGAATCCCAGATTGAGGAGGAGCAGTGTGGTTTTCGTCCTGGTCGCGGAACAGTGGACCAGCTCTATACCCTCTTTGGGGTCCTGGAGGGGGCATGGGAGTTTGCCCAACCAGTCTACATGTGCTTTGTGGACCTGGAGAAGGCATTCGACCGTGTCCCCCAGGGGCTCCTGTGGGGGGGTACTCCGGGAGTATGGGGTACCGGACCCCCTTGTAAGGGCTGTCCGGTCCCTGTACGACAGGTGTCAGAGCTTGGTCCGCATTGCCGGTAGTAAGTCGGATTCGTTTCCGGTGAGGGTTGGACTCCGCCAAGGCTGCCCTTTATCACCGATTCTGTTCATAACTTATATGGACAGAATTTCTAGGCGCAGCCGAGGTGTTGAGGGGATCCGACTTGGTGGCCTCAGGATTGGGTCTCTGCTTTTTGCAGATGACGTGGTCCTGTTGGCTTCATCTGGTCGTGATCTCCAGCTCTCACTTGAGCAATTCGTGGCCGAGTGTGAAGCGGCTGGGATGAGAATCAGCACCTCCAAATCTGAGACCATGGTCCTCAGCCGGAATAGGGTGGATTACCCTCTCCGGGTCGGGAGTCAGGTCCTGCCTCAAGTGGAGGAGTTTAAATATCTCGGGGTCTTGTTCACGAGTGAGGGAAGGATGGAGCGTGAGATCGACAGACGTATCGGTGCGGCGTCTGCAGTAATGCGGACTCTGCGCCGGTCTGTCGTGGTGAAGAAGGAGCTGAGCCAGAAGGCGAAGCTCTCGATTTACCAGTCAATCTACGTTCCTACCCTCACCTATGGTCATGAGCTGTGGGTCGTGACCGAAAGAATGAGATCTCGTATACAGGCGGCTGAAATGAGTTTCCTCCGCAGGGTGACTGGGCTCACCCATAGAGATAGGGTGAGGAGCTCGGTCATCCGAGAGGGGCTCAGAGTAGAGCCGCTGCTCCTCCGCATCGAGAGGAACCAGTTGAGGTGGCTCGGGCATCTGGTCAGGATGCCTCCTGGACGCCTCCCTGGTGAGGTGTTCCAGGCATGTCCCTCTGGGAGGAGACCCCGGGGAAGACCCAGGACACGCTGGAGGGATTATATCTCTCAGCTGGCCTGGGAACGCCTCGGGATCCCCCCCGCAGAGTTGGCAAATGTGGCTGGGGAGAGGGAAGTCTGGGGTTCCCTGCTTAGGCTGCTGCCCCCGCGACCCGACCCCGGATAAGCGGCAGAAGATGGATGGATGGAAGATAAGTTTTATACATTTATTTTGTTTTTAATCTACAAAAATCAGCTATATCAAAAAATTGTGAGAATCGCAATTTAAATGGAATCGGCGCCCAAAGAATCGGAATCAAATGGAATCGGGACAAACCGCGTCGTCACAGCCCTAGTGGATCAGCACTGCTGGTACTTCTCAGCTGGTGGACTGGGGGTCCCATGTACGGAGGTTTTCCCAACAAACTGGCTCCGGTGCTGGTTTGGAGCCAGAGCCTGACTTGGAACCAGTAAACCAAACCAGCTGAGGGCGAAGACCCCATGTGTAAAATCCAGAGATGGTTTAGATTTTAGTCAAATCAAACTGAGCTGCAACATGACCATGAACTGGATGGAGACGACCAAAACCTGAGTGTGTTCATCCCAGTTCGCTCCAGTTGAAGCTTTTATATCTGCAGTCATGTGTGAATGATTCCCAGTGCCCTAGTGCCCTACAGCACAATGATTCCAGTGACCTACGGAGCTTCCCAGTGCCCTACAGAGCTTCCCAGTACCCTACGGAGCTTCCCAGTACCCTACAGAGCTTCCCAGTGCCCTACAGAGCTTCCCAGTGCCCTACAGAGCTTCCTAGTGACTTTAAGAGCTTCCCAGTGCCCTACAGAGCTTCCTAGTGACTTTAAGAGCTTCCCAGTGCCCTACAGAGCTTCCCAGTGCCCCACAGAGCAAACTATGAAAGGGAATTTGCTGGGTGGGGGCTTCTGTGTGCTTTACCTGTAGAGTGTGTGAGAGATGATGACTGTTTAGTGTGTATCTGTGTGCTTCTGTAGGCGAAGCTTGTGTCTGATTAGATTGTTTAACTTTGATATGAAATCACTGCTGTTACGATGTGAAACACCTTGTGCTGCTCTGTGGAGTGAAAAGTGCTGAATAAATACATTTTTCTCTGATTTAACATGACTTGGAATCAAACATGTAATGCCAAAGTGATCCTGCAGAGGTCAGAGGAGGATCTTCTTTCCAACTGATCAGTTTCCACCAAAGGAAGAAATGATCCTGCAGAATCAGATAGTTTTGCATGAGTTAAAGATGAGCTATAAAAGTTCAGATGTAGAAACCTCATTTAATATAACAACATAATAGCAGGAAGTGTATTACACCTGCTTCCAGAGGACCGTCCACTAAACCTTGTGGCACAATCATAGACAGTATATAAAAAGATGGGCGGAGCCTCCATGACGTCACCCGTAGGTTTCTGAAGAGCTGAACTGAAGCTCGGTGGGCGGTTCCTACCATCACCATCTTGGCAGGGGCATGCGTGTCGTCTCACCCAGAAAATACAAATATGGGCAAAGAGGTGGAGCTGAGAGGGGGCTGTGAGCGTCATGGTGGATGATTGACATCTAGCAAACTTTGAGCTGCCTGTAGCTAAGAGCTAACGGAGCTAACCTGGAGATAACAGGAGCTAACCAGCTAACAGAGGTAAGCGGGCTAAAGCTAAGTCACGTTGCTAACCAGCTAAAAACCGCGGTTGTTCTATATTCTTCTGACTTGAAGCAGGAGATTGGGTACCTGTCAATCAAAAGGACACGCCCCTAAATATGCCGAACTTCAACATTAAATTACTTTTAAACGAGCGAGTTAGAAAAAAAATTCACTCCCCCCACAGTTGTCATGAAGGTAAACCTGACCTATTAAATCTAAAATGGATTTTTGTACCAGGCTGTAAACATGTTTATTTCTGCTGTAAACATGTTTATATCTGCTGTGAAGTTGGTCTTTTTAACATGGGAGTCTATGGGGATTTGCTCTGTTTTGGAGCCCCTAGTGGATGAAGGGGGAACTGCAGTTTTATGCAGACCAGACTTTATAGAGATGAACTAAGACTTTACTGTAAAAGTTGCTGATGTGAGAGAATGAACTAGCATGAAAATACCTTAAACTTATAAAATAAATAAAACCAATCAATTTGATCTTTTCCGAACCGCTTATTCCAATTCAGGGTCGCGGGGAAGCTGGAGCCTATCCCAGCAGTCTTTGGGTGAAATGCTAAATTACGAGATATGAAAGTCCTACATGTGGTAAATAACTTACAAAGTGTCCCATTTACTCTGAAACATGATGTCCGTCACAAGGCAGCACATTTAAAGCTTTACATGAAGAGTCGGGACAGTATTTTGTCCTGAAGTGAAGATGCGTTCTGCTCTCTCCACCTCCACTCGCATCACAACTGGTTGCTGGTTCAGTCCTGTGACATACGAACCATGAAGACACCGTCCTGCTTTGAGCGCCGATTCCCCCAGAATGACGTAAACGTTTGAGACATCATGTGAGCAGGATTTGACTTGTCTGAGGAACATGTGTCTCTTTGCTGATAGAAGCAGCTTGGAAGATAAACGCCACGCTTCTAGGAAGACCTGCAATCCAGATGATGAGGATGAGGATCACAACAAGGCTGGTTTAGCTGAAATCTTTGCTGAAGATGCCAGTTCAGGTCAACTAGTAATGGTTTAAACAGTCATTTCTCCCTCGGCTCCTCCATCTGAGGCTGAAAGCATCGTGTGGTTTCCTGCAGGTGTACGGGATCATATGAGGGTTTTTGTTGAGAATTCTGGTTTTCTCCAACATGGTGTAGCTGAATGCTGCACAGAAATAGTCCCCGCTGTCTTGGGGGAGCCTCAGTTTGAGCAAATGAAGAAATGCTTCAGTCTTTACATTCCCGCTCACATTCCCTGAAAAGCCGGTTCAACTCTTTGAACACTTGTATACGTTGTTAAACCAAGCAGCTTTAAGGACACGTCTCCGGCTGGACGATGGTACCACATGATGGTTACGTAGCTGCTGAGGCTGTGGTTGCAGGACATGTTGACGTCATCACTTATGTTCCACAGAAGATCTGCTGGAGTCTGATGAACAAGTCGACTTGTTGATGCTTCTGTAAAAAGAAAAGGCAAGAATGATGGCCTCACACGGTGACCCACATCTCCGGAGGATGGACATGACATGAAGTACCTCCAGTCCAGAACAGCAGGATGACGACGATGAAGCAGTTCATGTCGGGGTCCTGCTGCGGCTGAGTGACGAGTCGTTTAGATGCCAGAACGTGTCTGAAGGAGGACGAGGAGGAAGCAGACAGAAAAGGAACATGCCTGACGTCCAACAGAAGAATAGTGCATCCTAGCAGCTGATCTTTCTCATTTTATAGCTGCTCATTTTATCGACACGCAAGCAGATTTCTGGCACTAAACATTTAGGAACACACACACCTTCACACACACCTTGTGTATGTATTGAGGTGGGACTTTAATGTGTTAATTATGATTAAATAGTTACAGAAACATTGACGTGTTATAAAAAATAAAACAAGCACAGAACCTTTGTCAGAGGACGAGTTCCTGGTACGCCGATTTCACTGATGCACACCGTACCTCTGCTAATAACTTAGCAACATTGGCGCTGTATGTGGTGATGTTTCGGAGTTTATTTTGAGGAGAATCTTCTTGCTTTAGCAGCTGTGGAGATTTCTGAGGCGTTTTTCAGTCGTAAAGGAAGTGACATCCAGGTAGTGGTTATTGTACAGATCCTGCCAATCAGAGACTCTCTGCTCGTCGAAGTAAAACCCAGAAAAAGTTCGTTTGTTGAGATATATCCTTTCTTTAGGAGCTGTGGAGATTCCTCAGGTGGAAGAATGGTTCTCAACAGTCCAGAAAAGGGCCGATTTGTTGTTGGGACAGATGGCGGGAAAATTCCACAAAGAATTTGTTCATTGTGGGGTTAGGGTTAGATAAGTGGTTGGGGGAAGGAGGGGCTTCCTTTCAGGCTTTTGGGGCCCTGGGGATTGTGTTTTGTCTACCTGGTCAGCTGGAGTCCCATAATTCAGATGATCAAGGATCTTTATATCAATAAATCTCCCCTTTACAAAGCAAATCAGCAGAACACAGCAGCACCATCGTTCTGCTGCTTTAATGCTGCACAGGACAAGTAAAAACTAAATAAAATTTAGTTTGACAGGAGACTCTTTGAAAACAGATTTCTATCTGGTTTTAACCAGGTTTTCCTGGTTCATAATGAGTAAATATTCACAAGAAAAACCAATAAAGTGGATCAGTTTGAACATTAAGTGTCAGCTGCAGATGGTTACATATGACTGTATTCTGTTTTACACAACCTTCCAGCGTCGTCGGCGTCGGGTTTGTAGATAAAGGTTAAATAAGTGATAGATAAAGGATTAAAGAGACAAAACATTTAATCCAGCTCCAACATGAGATCTGTGCATTTCATGTAAATAAAATGATTTAACCTAATTAAAACTGGTTGAGTTTTGTATAAAATGATTCATTTTCTGGTCTAAAACAAAAGGCGGGGGAGTTTGTACAGGAAGGCCAAAGATGCACCATGTTTCTTTACTTCTGCACAGCTCGGCTCTGTGGCCGGGAAGTCCAGACCAGCATGCAGAAAACCACTGCAGCTGAAAGACAGCAGCAGCTTTATGTTGTCCTGCCAGCGTGGGCCCACCACCACGCCATCCTCACATCCAGTCAGCTGGAACGCCAGGGAACTACTTTTTCCTCAGATCTCCACTGATGCTGCAGCGCTGCTCGTACGGTGGCTCCACTGTGACATCCTGGTGGTTGACATGAGTTTCCGGTCTGTCCGGCCGGGTGGCTGCTGGTACCACAGCACCGCTGAGTAGTGGCTTAGCTGGTGAGAGCAGATGTCACCAGGACTTCATTTTCTCCTTTTACTTTCCAGGTTGTCGCCATGGCAACGCTGTGAAAACTCAGTGAACTTGAATGCTTTAATATTTTCACATGTCTGTATGTTTTCATTTAGACATCAGCAAATTCAGTTGTTGCATGTGTCACGTCCACCATGAAGATTGCATTTGTTTGTGAGCAACTTTATGGAAAAGCTCCTGGGGGGATTTTCTTCTGACAATTTAAATAATAACTTAGATTCCATCAGATTTTGGGAAAATTGTGGATGCAGGACTTTTTAAAGGATTTTATAGCTGCAATACAGAGAAATTTCATCCACCCATCCATCTTCAGCCGCTTATCCGGGGTCGGGTCGCGGGGCAGCAGCCTAAGCAGGGAAGCCCAGACTTCCCTCTCCCCAGCCACATGTACCAACTCTGCGAGGCGTTCCCAGGCCAGCCGAGAGATATAATCCCTCCAGCGTGTCCTGGGTCTTCCCCGGGGTCTCCTCCCAGAGGGACGTGCCTGGAACACCTCACCAGGGAGGTCCAGGAGGCATCCTGACCAGATGCCCGAGCCACCTCAACTGGTTCCTCTCGATGCGGAGGAGCAGCGGCTCTACTCTGAGCCCCTCCCGGATGACTGAGCTCCTCACCCTATCTCTAAGGGAGAGCCCGGCCACCCTGCGGAGGAAACTCATTTCAGCCGCCTGTATACAGAAAAATGATGTAATGATGATAAAATGCCATTAAACTCTAAATGATGTTGTGTGTTGACGTTTGTTTTTCTGTTAAATACAAAAGGAAAAGAAGAGCTGGAACAATGTTGCTGTTCTTAATATTTAACTATTAATAATATTATTATTTGAAATGCTAAATCTATGTTTTGATCTTCTTCATCTTCATGAACAAAAACTTGTGTTTTAAATCAAGTCCTTCATCAGCTTGCATGTTGAATTTCTTCCTATTAAGCCTCTGTGAAGAGCAGCAAGCCTGTCCAGGTGTACATGCTTCTCACCCAGTGATTACTGGGATAGACTCCAGCTTCCTTCTGCCCTTTGGCATCGAACTAAACCATTAAGAAAAGGAGGGAAGGAATGAAGGAAGGAAGGAAGGAAGGATGGAAGGAAGCGAACTGACCCTGTGATGAGCAGCAGGCCTGTCCTGCCTCCTGCTTGCTGATTCTGGGATGTTGAGATTATTAGTGATTTCCAGTGTTAGAAATAAAACATTTCATCATAATTTCCTCTTCAAGGATTAATAGAGTTGTTATCTTTAAATGATTTAATCTGCATGTTGTCTGTCTGTGGGTAAAACATGCTTCACTGTACAGACTGCAGCCAAACTTTTCTACGTTGTTTTTCTGAGAAAGAAAATGGGATTTTCCTTAGTTTAACTGGGACAATGAATCCCAGTTAAATAATGAGACGCTGCATGTTTTTAATGTGTTGGACTGACCCCTAAAAAGCCCAGTTATCCTCTTCCTCCCATCACTTCCCTCAGATGTTCAGGCGCAGTGTAACACGCCTGCAGAGGGTTTCCTCTGCCAACAGAGCCTCCTCTGTTGTCTGAAACCAGAGAGGTGAACATTCCTCTGTCCAGGCCCAAATAAAGACCCAAATTCCTGCAGAATCCAGATTCCCGGCAGGAGCGCAAACCTATCCGCTGCTTCGGGGTAGCTGCCCCCATCAGGGTGGACAATCAGTGTCTTTGTGAAGCCAAGCTGATGCCAAGCAGGCTGATGCTGGAGCAGGTTCCACCCGCTCACCCCTCACTTCAGTCCCACAGTCTGAGCTGGGCTGCTGGTCTGACTGGGGAGGAATCTGCTGGTCTGACTGGGGAGAAATCTGCTGGTCTGACTGGGGAGAAATCTGCTGGTCTGACTGGGGAGGAATCTGCTGGTCTGACTAGGGAGAAATCTGCTGGTCTGACTGGGGAGAAATCTGCTGGTCTGACTGGGGAGGAATCTGCTGGTCTGACTGGGGAGGAATCTGCTGGTCTGACTGGGGAGGAATCTGCTGGTCTGACTGGGGAGAAATCTGCTGGTCTGACTGGGGAGAAATCTGCTGGTCTGACTGGGGAGGAATCTGCTGGTCTGACTGGGGAGGAATCTGCTGGTCTGACTGGGGAGAAATCTGCTGGTCTGACTGGGGAGGAATCTGCTGGTCTGACTGGGGAGGAATCTGCTGGTCTGACTGGGGAGGAATCTGCTGGTCTGACTGGGGAGGAATCTGCTGGTCTGACTGGGGAGAAATCTGCTGGTCTGACTGGGGAGGAATCTGCTGGTCTGACTGGGGAGAAATCTGCTGGTCTGACTGGGGAGGAATCTGCTGGTCTGACTGGGGAGGAATCTGCTGGTCTGACTGGGGAGAAATCTGCTGGTCTGACTGGGGAGGAATCTGCTGGTCTGACTGGGGAGAAATCTGCTGGTCTGACTGGGGAGGAATCTGCTGGTCTGACTGGGGAGAAATCTGCTGGTCTGACTGGGGAGAAATCTGCTGGTCTGACTGGGGAGAAATCTGCTGGTCTGACTGGGGAGAAATCTGCTGGTCTGACTGGGGAGGAATCTGCTGGTCTGACTGGGGAGGAATCTGCTGGTCTGACTGGGGAGGAATCTGCTGGTCTGACTGGGGAGGAATCTCTGGATGGAAACAATATTCTCATCACCTTTACGGATTATTGGAGCCACACATGTTTTCTTTCTTTGGATTATCGTTGAGGAAAACCTGCACTTTGCCTTGGGTTTAATGGCCTGGAAAACATCTGCATCATCTGGAAATAACAAGGATTCTTCAGCAGCTCAGAGGTAGGACAAGCTTTTCCCCAGTTACAGCACGCTTTCATGCAATTTATACTGATTTGGCATCTTTAAACCACGGGGAAGAGTTCAGGCTGTCGAGAAGCACGACTGGGATTAAAGACACAAGGAGACAGTTCTACCTATAGATGTCCCCCAAGACCCCCCAACTCATCTACAGTCAGTACCAGCACACTTTTGCTTCTGCAACACATTTGTTTCCAGAAACAGTTTCAGGCTTGTTTTAAAAGTCACAGCAGGAATATTTTTCACAAAGAAAAACAACAATTTCTGGCATTTTTTTGATGAACAAGATGTGAAATTGCTTTAAATCAGATCATGGGGGGGGGGCGAAGGTGAAAGAAGCAGGCAGGGAATTAGACAGAGTTCATTGTTAGACCACTTAACATGCTTTATTTCAGCATTCAAAATAATTAAAAACATCTCAATTTATTATACATATACAAAATAGGTACAGATCCTTGTGGTGTTCCCCCCCGTGGCTGTTTCTGCCGGACCTCCCTCACAATCCCTCTGCTGCTGGCTCCGTTAGCGGCCACCGTTTCAATCTCTCACTCCAATTTCTTTATTAAATTTTTACGTTGATAAAAAATTCACCTGTCACACAAGAGAACAAGAAAAAGCTACAACAGATGCAGGAACGGGCAGAAAAAAGGCGGAGTGGAAAAGTGGAGGAGGTTCTAGACATTAAAGCAAAAAAAAAGATGCTGGAGTTTAACTGCCAACACTGTCAGATGGAAGACGTTTGTCTCTTTCTGGACAAGAAGATTTAAAGCTGGTTTCATTTTAGCACCAAGAGGACGAAGCCGTGCCCGCGGCCGTGACGCCACACGACCTTTCTGACACTCAGCTGGCCTCACATGAAGAGTAGCACCTTAGATTTATCCTGTTTCTGCTTCTGTAAAAGTGCCGGTCAGTGTGGACACCGACCGCCTGGACTCCTGCCTTTTCTGAGGTAGCCAGAGGATTTCCACACAAACACAAGTTTTTGACATCAAAGAAGAGGTTTGAACCCATGTTTCTCTGCTGGTGGTTTTAATGTGACTTTGCTTTAGGATTAGATGATGAAAACAAAAGGAGGAACCACAACAACAAGCATCAGACAACAGCTGCAGCATCTGCAGACGAGGTTGGGGGGGTGTCAGCGCTGTCTGTGGCGGGTGGAGCAGGGAGGGCAGAACAACAGAGACAAACGTGGCTGTCAGTTTCACCGTTTATTCATCAACACCTGAAACGTGGTACAAAGCATTCGGGTTGTGTCTGTCGGGACTGTCCTTTCATTCTTCGGAGCGCAGAGGCGTAGAAACGTACAAAAGTCACCTGTGTGTTTCTGTAAATCCAGAGAGGCCTGGTTTGGCTGGCTGAAGAGGGGCGCTTTTCTTTCTTTCTTGTCTCTTTTTCTTTTCACACTTTACAGAGGCAATATATTATTTTCTTGTTGCCAGGGAAACAAAATGTCTTCTCTACAGGATCCTTGGTGTTGGTGATGGCGAAAAAAGAAAACAGACAAAAAATAAAAAAACAACCCAAGTGAAAAAGAAAGAGTAGTGGTCCCAAACACGACGATGCAGATGCTCTCCACAACGCCGCCATCTTGTTCTCAATGAAGTGCAGGTTTTGAGGCAAAGTGGACCATCATAGCAACAGCCAAACGGGAACTGTGTGGAATCGGGAGCGAGGGGGTCGGACATTTCGGGAAAAAATGACATTAGGAGGATGTTTTGGTGGGGTTTCTTTTTTGGGGAGAGATGACTGCTAGAAAAAAATATAACACACACGCACGCACACACACAACAACAATTTCAAGTCCAGATTTCTCTTTTTACAAGAAACAGACAGGTCCAACTTCAAGGCCAAACTCTTGGTCTGGAGCACCAACATCCATAGGAGCGATATCAATGATGGGGAGGCGAGATGTTTTCGATGTCTTGTAATCGATGACTGTTTTGCCCCATGTACCGGTGTGTGACTGCAGGGAGAAAACAGCAAAAGATCCATTAGTGTCATCATTTGAAACAACTTATTAATCAAACTCTGCTGGATTCCATGTCCTGAATATGAAAACTACATTTCGTCTGCTACCAAACGGGACTTATGTCCCAACGCTCAACCTCCTTCTGTCTGTTTCGCTCTGCAAGATTAGCATTAGCCGCTAGCTGTTGCGCTTCCTCACCGTGCATCCATCTTCCAGGACGCTGTAGGTGAAACGGCTGTTGCCCTCGGCTCTGATCTCGATCTCATTGGAGCCCTGGAGGAGGAGGGCCTTCTTCAGGTTGCCGGCGGCGGCATCCATGTAAGCGATGCTGTTCTTGCAGTGGTAGGTGACGTTCTGGGATGCCTCAGTGGACATGAGACGCAGGAAGGTCATCTGGATGTTGACATCCTCAGGCAGAGAACCCTCGCTGCCGTAGTCGAACTGCGTGAGAAAGTGGAGAAGGAAGAATTACTGACGGCAGAGTTGGAGAAGACATGATGAAGACATGATGATGGCGTAAGCAGGAAGTGTACCAGAGACATGGCAGAGAAGGAGCCAAAGTTCATGAGAAAATGTCAGGTATCCTCATTTACCTGGAAGCCACCGTTCATGGTCTCTCCGAACCAGACGTGCTTCTTCTCCTTGATGTTCTTGCTAGTGTACCAGTTCTTCTTGGCGACCTCGCGCTGAGTTGGTGACACGCAGGTCTCTCCGGTCTCCATGTTGCAGTAGACCTTGATGGCATCCTGAGTGCAGCCCTGGTCAGGGTCGATCCAGTACTCGCCTGAACAGCAGCAGGACCGAAACCAGAGGAGTCAGAACCCCAGAAAGCCATTTGTCTTTAATCCACCATGCATGAAGAGGAGAAGATCTCTGTTCCGTTAAAAACTCACCGCTCTTCCAGTCAGGGTGGCACATCTTCAGGTCCCGGCAGGTTCTGGCGGGGTTCTTTCTGGTTCCGTCAGGGCTGCGGATCTGCTCAATCTGCTGGCTCAGGCTCTTCAGGGTGCTGTCTACCTCCAGGTCGCGGTCGCGGAGCACGTTAGCATCATCAGCACGGAACATGCGGAAGGGATCAGGGGCCTTCTCCTGGGGCTGGGCAATGAAGCCGAGGTCGAATCCACCACCAGGGGCACCGGGTGCTCCAGGAGGTCCAGGGGGTCCAGGAGGACCCTAATAAATCAAACAATTTGGTTAATTCATTGCTGGACAAGATTGGCTGCTACTTGTAGGGAAACACAGCCATCGTGATTCAGAGAGACTTACAGCAGGTCCCATCTCTCCATTACGTCCACGAGGTCCAGGGGGTCCAGTGGGTCCAGGGAGGCCAGTCATACCATCCTTACCAGGAGAACCAGCAGATCCAGCAGGGCCCTACAAAACACCAAAGAAAAGTTGAAGTCAAGTTAAACAAGGTAAAGAAATCCAACACTAAAACAACAACAGGTATACGTAGTTTAGCTTACTCTAGGTCCAGCGGGTCCAGCAGCACCAGCTGGTCCCTGCTCTCCAGAGGGTCCCTGCAGATTGCACATAAAAGCCAGAGCTGGAGGTTAGTGGTGTGTCATTATGGAGCACCATCTAAAGCTCAAGCTAAAGCCAACATACGGAAGGTCCGGGAGGTCCCTGCATGCCAGTGAATCCTCTGTGTCCCTTCATGCCTCTCTCTCCAGCCTCTCCGGTCTCTCCCTTGTCTCCACGAAGTCCAGAAGGTCCCTGTGAAGGAGAGAGGCGATAGATTTGCTTTCACTGCCACACTTTCTCATCTATTGTAACTGTTACAGTGCTGGTGTGGCTACTTACAGCAGGGCCACGAGGTCCAGCAGGGCCAGCAGCACCAGCGGGGCCAGCGGGTCCCTGAAACAAAGAAGCAGCTGTTTAATCTAGACGTTGACTTAAAGAAACAGGAACTTTATCGTCAAATACAGAAAATGCAACAGCTACACTTTATTACATGATGAACGGACATATCTTATGAACTCACAGACTCTCCACGGTCACCGGTCTTTCCAGCGGGTCCAACGGGTCCAGGGGCACCAGGGGGTCCAGGGGCGCCGGAGGCTCCAGCAGGGCCGCTCTCGCCACGGTCTCCCTGAAACGCAAAATCCAAACCAGTTCACAGCTGACATTAAACCCCCTTTTTCTAATTTTGTTCTGGCTTGTTCTGTTCGCTAAGCTAGAACCAAATATTTGTTCCCCAAGGAAGGTCTCCGTAAAGATGACCGCTTCCTCTGCACAGAGTCTTGTCTGGATCGTTGAGCTGGCGCAAGTGCGACTGCGTCTAATACAAGCGACTGTCTCAGTGTGGCGTTCACAAACAGGATGGACTGATTCATATGTTGCATCTGGTCTCATGTTGGTCAGTGCCTCGTGAGCTCACCTTGGGTCCAGGGGCTCCATCGCGACCGGCTGTTCCCTCATTACCAGGAGTTCCCTACAACCCAAACACAGCAGGTTTATTTACAGAGCAAAGCTGGCTTAAAGATGGAAAACACGTAGCGGGTTCGTTTATACCTCACGTCCAGCCTCTCCAGGGGCTCCAGCCAGACCAGGGGGTCCCATGGGTCCAGGTGGTCCACGCTCACCGCCAGGTCCAGCAGGTCCCTGCTTTCCAACCTCTCCCTGTGGGTGATGCAGTACATCAGTACAGTTCTGATTGTGACTGACTGGATCTGGGTTTGCCTTGTGCTACTTAGCGGCTCAGCCAGGCTTCACTGGGAGAGTTCTGTTATTCCAAGAGGTTTTTATTTATTTATCTTCCACCAGAGGTGGTTTAAAAACTTTACTTACAGTAGGTCCAGGCAGGCCAGGGAAACCTCTCTCTCCCCTCTGTCCAGGCAGACCAACAATACCACGCTGTCCAGCAATACCTTGTGGTCCAGGTAGACCAGAGGCACCCTGCAGGGGGCAGCCAGGAGAAACGCAGGACAGAAGTTTTACTTTTCTGCAGTCTTCTCAGTATTTTAGCTTTTTCTGAGAATAGATTACTTACAGGAGCACCATCAATACCGGAGCTACCCTTCTCACCAGGAGGTCCTGGAGGTCCAGCAGCACCAATCTCACCAGGGCGACCAGCAAGTCCGGTTTCACCACGGTTTCCTTTGGGTCCTTCCTTGCCAGCTGCTCCAGAAGGTCCGGGAGGTCCAGAGTTGCCCTGTAGAGTTGGGAAAACGGTACATTTTCTTAAAAAGCTGGATATACTGGGCTTGGAGATCTGCTTCACAAACATGAAAGACAAACGAGGTTTGAAGCTGACTTACAGCAGGGCCGGGAGGTCCTACTCTGCCAACAGCACCAGGGAAACCAGTAGCACCCTGGAGATAAGGAGAACATAAGAAAATCAGCTAAAGGAGGCTGGAAGGCAAAACTCTATTAAATCAGTGCAAATACAACAAATATAAGCCAAGATGAACCACATCATCTGTTGGCAATCCAGATGAAGAACATGGATGAGAGCTTGATTTCACATGTACTCTGAACAAAGTTTTAACTTTATTCTGCTCATTCTGCGAAGAGGCACCAAATGTAAGCTAAGATCAGCCAAGACGGCATCGATGTGAACGTAGCATACGTAGGATTACGAGATGGAACCACGGCAGAAACTTACAGGAGGTCCAGCGGGTCCACGGGCTCCCTTAGCACCAGTGTTTCCAACGGGACCCTGAAAGAACACAAGTTCCAGTTAACCAACAGCAGTTGATAAGCTGCACTCTACTGGGTGTGAATATAAGTCTTTTTACCTGAGGTCCAGGGGCGCCAGTTGGTCCAGCAGGTCCAGGGGGACCCGAATCTCCCTTAGCACCATTATCTCCAGCCTCTCCCTTAGCACCAGGCTGTCCATCAGCACCCTGGTGGTGAATGATGAGAAAAAATTTGAGTAAATTCCTTGTTAAAGTGTCAAATAAAGTAATCAGTAAAAGTCTGTGATTGTCATGGAGACTTACAGGAGGTCCAGCGAACCCAGCAGGTCCAGGGGGTCCGGCCTCTCCACGCTCGCCCTGTTGAAGAGGTAGAGGAAGACTCAACTCAGGATTTTAAGATGAAAGAACCTGAAGAACTTTGAAATACAGGATGAATTTTTACTCACAGGGGCTCCACGAGCTCCAGCAGGGCCAACGGGTCCAGCGCCACCAGGCTCTCCCTTGTCTCCGGGGGCTCCAGCAGGTCCAGGAAGTCCAATTCGTCCGGTCAAGCCACGGGCACCATCCTTACCAGGAGCTCCATCAGCACCCTTAGCTCCTTGGTCTCCCTGTGTGATGGGGTAGAGGAGGCGTGAGGGTTGTATGGTTACTGACCGCGATCAGACCTTACAGAACGGAGTAACAACTACAGTAACAACTCACTCTGTCACCCCTGAGTCCTGGAAGACCAGCGGCACCACGCTCGCCGGGCATTCCCTGCAGTCCAGGAGGGCCTGGGTTTCCAGGAGCACCAGGGGCACCGGGTTCTCCCTGAAGAGAAGAAGGAAAGAAAATCCATTAACCTTGGACTCCCTACACATCCTAAAATCTCCTCAACTCCAGAAGTAAAGCAGACTTACCTTAGCACCTTCGTTTCCGGCAGCTCCGGGTGATCCACGGGCTCCAGCGGGTCCCATAACACCAGAGGCTCCGCGCTCACCAGGGAATCCACGCTCACCCTGGGAGGGAGGGGGGCAGGGGGTTACATAAGTCCAACCGAAGGTGGACCACAACTGGAGCGTGGTTATTTCACGCTTTCATCGTCTGCTCAGATTCAGTTTGAACCAAGAATTCCCTTATTATAGGTATCAATGTCAAACCTTAGCCTGCAGATCTGTTCAGAAGGTCTGAATAGCTTTGGTCACATAAATAATTCATTATTTATCCGTAATAAATATTTAATTCTCAGGTTTTGTAAAACTTGTTTTGGAAAGAAGCATCTATTACTACATGGTAGCATGTCCTGTTTGACATAAAAGCCAGAATGACTTGGTGATATTTCCTTTAAATATGTGTCATGGTTCCATCTGCATGACTAATTGTCTCTCAGTGCGATATGTATGATCCCTCCTTTGCTGTTTCAGCATTTCCACATCCCCACTATGCATCTTGAGGGACCAACAGGTTTGTGTCAGTTCTTGTATCTGAACTCTTTCACCATTCTTCCATAAAGAAACCACTTGATCCGTAGAGTTTCACTGTTTCAGGATTCTCTAGAAACATTGTTTTCCTTGATGTGACCCCCACTGGCCCACCTAAAACCCCTCTAATTAGATATGAGTCAAATGTGACCCAAAAGAGTTTCAATGTCCAAAACTGTAAACAAAGATAATCAATTCAGTTCAGGAAAAATCCTCCCATTTCAGGCCCAAAAACTATGTTTATGTCCATGTTAGTGCTGCCAAATGTCAAAACGAGTCAAATTTCATCCAAACAGGGTTAAAAAAAAAAACAAAAAAACGTACAGGTCAAGCAGAGAGAAAATCAGCTGATTGGAGCAGAAAAAAATGTTACAAATCTTCCACCTACATTAAAAACCAAGAATCCCAAAATGTCCGTCCTTTTTTATATCTTCACTAAAAACAAAAAGCTTTTAATGCTGTTTGATCTGTGATTAAATAAAACCTCTTCATTGTTTATAAACACAATGAGAGAAGTGTCCAACATGTCAGAGGCCACCTGCGCATGAGCTGTAGACCGCCATCACACCTGCTGCTTCACCTGACATCTGCACCGTCACAAATCACCTGCTTCCTAACTGCAGTCAGGATTCGTCATGGAATATGACTTCCATCCAATCAGCTACAGTCCAGAGCAAGAAACCCCACAAATTCACCAAGAGATGAAAGAAAAACTATGTTTATCTCCTGAAGTTAATTTCTTCCAATTTGGTCACAGTTTCTGTTCATTAGCTCTTCATTGCTTATGCTGAAGCTTCGACGTCTTCCTCATGTCTGCCCTCCCACTGCTGCCCCAAACTTTAGACACAGCTGCCTGGAAACTCGATGCTTTGTTACTGGAAGGAGTTTAATGTTTTCTTTCACACCGTTTCCCGCAGCAGCTTGCTTGTCCGGACCGAGTTACGGCTCAGTCAGCCAGGTGTGAGCAGCCTCTCTCACATTCAGACTCTTGACTTCTTCCTACTGAGTCATTCCTTTCAGCTGATTCAACAAGAAAATGCTAAAAATGTGGCTATTTTATGGCCTTTTAATGGCATTTACTTATGACAAAGCCTGAATGTTGCATGAAATGGTTCTGTGTCTTATATGCAATTTGTTCAATGTTCTACTAAATGAATGAACTGAATGAACATCCCTTAAGAGAGGTAGTTCCATGACCTTTTGCAAGTCGCTGCATGCTGTTTCTCCAGTCAAATAGTATTCACTGAATTTATGAGACCGTGGAGAAAGTTCTCCATACACCATCCGGCCACACTATTTGCTATAAGAGCAGCTTTCGCTTCATTCTTGACGTACCTCGAAGTCAAATCATCAGCATTTCCTTTAACATTCACTTTAGCTAACTGAAGCAGGATTAGCTTCTAGTTGACAAGCTAACAGCTGTTTTCATTCTTTACTCTTGTCATTCCTGAATCACCTGGATGACATGAAACAGCTTAGTTTATGGTTTGTGCTGTCAAAGTCCAAACCCCTCTGCAATGCATGGACGGATGCTGCACACTAAGTCACTGTGGAAATGATGGACATGATGGACTTACTCTAGCTCCAGCAGATCCTGGGGCTCCAGCCTCACCGGGCAGACCCTACACAAAAAGACAGGAAACACAGGAAGAAGACATCTCAGTAGAAAGAATGACTCTGACAAGAGTTAGAAGGAGTAGTCATTGTCTCAGTTTGTACCTGCTCTCCAGGCTTGCCGGTCTCACCAACAGCTCCCTGTGGTCCTGGAAGTCCCTGGAATCCAGGACCTCCAGTTGGTCCCTGCTCACCTCTCTCACCAGCAGGACCCTGAAGATAAGCAGAGACACTGTGTCAAAGCTAATAACGGCAACCAGAAGTAACATTTGACTTTTAGAGTGTGTGTTATTCCTGATGTTCACTTACAGCTGGTCCAGCAGGACCCTGAGCACCAACTTCACCGTCCTTTCCAGCAATACCCTGGGCACAGACAAGGCAGGTTTAAAGACACGTCCATGCTAGCCTCTGAAAATGTAAATGTCATCGTGAAGTACAGCAAAATTAGCTTACGGGAAGGCCAGTAGGTCCCATGACTCCTTTATCGCCAGGCTTTCCAGCTTCACCCTGAACACACACAAGTCAAAGAGTCACCATAAATAACACGGAGTGAACATTATCAGGAAACATGAATGCTCATGACACATTTATGTGGGTGAAATCAAACTTACAGCAGCTCCCTTGGGTCCAGGGAATCCCATGACTCCAGGCTGGCCTCTGGCTCCAACAGGGCCAGGGGGTCCAGGGCGGCCGTCTTGTCCAGGGGCTCCCTGGTAAAGAGGATTTTCATCAAGGATGAGTTTACTGCAGAAACAACAGGACAGCTTGTTGATGATGTTACTGGATCTAAACTTACAGCAGGTCCCATCTTGCCATCAGGTCCAGGGTTGCCAGGGCTACCAGTCATACCCTAAAGTGCAAAGTCAAAGGTCAGTTGGTGTAAGGACAAAAGGAGGCCATGATCCTGATCAAAAGGGGATGAGAAGGAGAATATTTTACCTTAGCTCCAGGCAGACCAGGCTCACCAGTACGACCGGGCTCACCAGAGGCACCTTTAGGTCCAACAAGTCCAGGGGCACCACGCTCACCAGTGGCACCCTGTAATGGTGATGAAAAGGGTTGAAAAGGCACATTTTAGTCCAACAAAAACTGGTCTGGATGTATGTGGACGTCAGAAAGCAAGTCTGGGATTTCTACTTACTTTGGGTCCAGCGGGGCCATCAGAACCAGGGAAACCACGACCACCAGGAGCACCCTGAAGAGGGAATCAAACACAAAGCGGCTGCTGAGGTGGTCCTGTTGCTGGTTTGTTTGATTTCAGTTTAACTTTCATGACAGAATACACTCAGAGGATTGTTGCTGCTAAATGCTACGAGCAGCCTCTGATGGTAGCACGAAGCATTGTCGATTGGAGACTTCCAACTGTCTTGGCCTTGATGAATAGCACCGCAATCCAGCCACTCACTATTACACTTAATATCAAAGAGGATTAAAATAAATAAGAATTAAGGGTAATACATACACGCTCTCCAGGTGCTCCACGGCCTCCTGCAGCACCAGGCTCTCCTCTGGCTCCTCTCTTGCCTTCCTCACCAGCAGGTCCGGGGGGTCCCTGAGCACCTGGGGCACCCTGGTCAGGACAAACAGAAATGTAGCATTAAAAGTCAGCTGCATCACAGGCATGTAGGAGCTAACTGTTCGGATCAGTGGTGAACTTACAGGCTCTCCCTTGGCACCATGCTCTCCCTTGGTTCCAGGGGCACCAGCCTCACCCTGAAGGACACAAACGCAGGAGAAAACAAAGCAAATCAAACTTCTAAGCAAATGTTCAAAAAGAAATTGTTTCTTTACTCAGATCTCAAAGACATATTATTCAGGGGACCTAAATAATCAACAGTAATAATATAAAATGAATCTGTAATTGGCTTTAGTTAGTTGTGAGAGAGCTTTACTCACAGTGTTACCCTTTGGTCCAGGGGCACCACCAGCACCCTGAGGTCCTGGGGGTCCACGTGGTCCAGGGAAACCAGGAGCTCCAGCAACTCCGGAAGCACCCTGCAGGGGGCAGCAAAGAACAACAATTCAGTCTTATCATGTAACATGGTACCGACTATGGGGACTAACTGTAGCCATGGTAACATGCAAGAAGCACTCAAGGCTGTTTTAATAATGCCATTCTCATCATTTTGAGCAGAAATTAAATGTCCATCAAATAAATATTTTGTGAAAAAGACTCACAGGGGATCCCTTAGCTCCGGGGGCTCCATCAGCTCCAGGGTTTCCCTGAAAGGAAAAAGCACGTCATCACTTCTCTCATCCTTACTTCACTTTGGTGATTTTCCCATTCCTGGCTTGTTTCTGTGAGAAAAGTCGGAACGTTGCATTCAAGGAGTTTACACTCACAGAGGGTCCAGCTGGGCCAGCAGGTCCAGGGTTTCCAGGCTCTCCACGGGCTCCGGCGGGGCCCTCAGGTCCACGAGCACCCTGAGCACCAACTTCACCCTAAGAAGAGAAGCAACAAAGGACGAATCTTAGTTGGCTGATAATACTATGGACAAACAAATGACAAAGAAATGAAAGATAGAAACAAAACGGGGCATGTTGTTTAGATAAAACTGTTGGTTTGTGGAAAACCACAAAATCATTGTGGTATAAAGATCATTTTCATTTTCTGACACGTCATTTCTCAGGTAAGAAACGCAGCCATCCCAAAAGACAAAGATGTTAGGTCACCAGAACTCTGCTGTAAAATGGACTACGTGTTGATGCTTGTTGCTTAGAAACACATTCAGCGTAACATTACCCTTTAGTCCCTTTTATAGAATAAATCAGTCCGTACTGTCAGACCACCTGACTTATTGCCCACCCTGATATATTTAGTTATGACCTGTGTGACCCCCATCCAACGTGGACTCACTGGACCAAATGAACATCATGTAAACACATTTGAAAAATTAAGCTCTAAACTCTGACAATCCGTCCAAATTAGGTGAGTGTTGGCTAGAGGTAAAATTCAGCATTGCCAATTGTCACTGCTTTGGACGATGCTGGATGGAACTTTACCTTGGCTCCGGGGCCACCAGGGAATCCGGGAGGTCCAGCAGGGCCAGTGGGACCCTGGCAACAAAGAGAAAGTGATTCAGACTAAAGCAGCCCATCCTTTCAGCTAATGCTAACACAGCTTAGCAACATTAAAGCAGTTTGCACTTGTTCTATTTATGCAGCAGAAAAGAATCTGAACTTTCAAGGTTCAGTGTGTGTAAAACAGTGGCATCTAGTGGCAGAAATGGAAAGCTACAGCCATCTGAAGACCACACACAACCCACAACAATGGTGGCTGTGAAAAGCTTAAAAAGCTTGGTCAGTGCGGGATGTTTGGTTCCTTCCTTCTGGGTTGGAGTGTAAATCTTCCAGGGTCATGAAATGAACCATTTTCATTTAGGTGATTCTGCTCTGGCATTATTACTGGTTATTACTGGTAAAAAAAAAAATGTCCTGAGATGTTGAACTCTGAGCTTAAATGACTGCCTCTAACAAGCAAGGAGTTGTTTTACAGAATGTCTGACTTACAGGAGGTCCAGCAGCACCAGCAGCACCATCGTTACCACGAGCTCCCTGCAGCAAAAAGACAAACATGATTGGTTGATCTGTTTGCATACTGACTGATCAGTAGAATCCAATCACCGGTAGAGTGGATTTGTGGACTCACAGCAGATCCAGGAGGACCAGGGCGGCCTCTCTCACCAGGCAAACCACGAGGTCCCTAAAAATCACAGAGTCAGTCCAGCCTCACATGAACTCATTTACCATCAGTTTGTAAAAAGTTTGGAAAAATCCATAAGGGCATTGATGAATCTGAGGAGGGACGGTTGTTTTACTCACCATGGCGCCAGGAGTTCCATTCTCACCAGGAGCTCCAGATTCTCCCTAAACATGCAGACACAAAGATGGACAAAGTCGTGAAAATGACACAGAATGAGGAATTATTTAATGACCATCACTTCTTCTTGTGCTCAGCACGAGTCCTATACACTATTGTGACTGCAGCTAACAGCAGTGCAGACAGAGATCTTCGGCCATGATGTCCTAAAAAGTTCTAGTCATCTTGACTTTGAAGACTTGACATTCAGGCCATAAAACGACAGAAAATGACCTAAAAAATGTTATTTTCTATAGGGTACTGGATGCATTGCAGGAAATGTTCACATAAAATGGAGGATATCTCTGTCTTTGTCCTCTGTGGATCTTCCATTTAAAGAAGTCTCTTTCAAATTTAGAGAAGCAACATACTATTCACTTGAGAATTGCATTGATGATTCCTAGCTCTGGAGCATCAATTACCTCTGCAATCACTTGTTCTGTTGCTGCAGGTGTTAGCTGTGTTTACTGTTCAAGCTAACCTATGCTAGCAGTGAAGCTACCGGTGATACTCAGACATAGTGTGGCAGTGAGATACAGCTAAGAGAGGCCGTCACCTTGGGTCCAGAAGGGCCGGTGTCTCCCTTAGCACCATCCAGACCACTGAATCCCTAAAGAGAAAAGGAGAAACACAGGAGTGAGGCCACAGATGACGAGAGGCTTTGCTCTAGATTATTCTTGAACAGGATGTTAGAGGTTTTGACTCACTCTGTGTCCCTTGATGCCGGGCAGTCCAGGGGTTCCTGGGAAACCACGAGCTCCCTGTTTGTGGCACAATGGGTTACATGAGCGTTCTTGTTGCACTTGTAGATGACACAACTAGAAAATATGCTGTGTTTGGTCAATGACCTACCTGTGGGCCGGAAGGTCCACGCTCACCGGGGCGACCAGGTTTGCCAGACTCACCCTAGAAGAACAAAAGGTGAAATGATGAGTGGTGGAATCATCAAGTCACCATGTTGTTGACCCAAACTAATCTCTTTTTTGCTCAAATTGTGAATACGAGCAGATTCAATTCACTTACATCTTCTCCATTCTTTCCAGGGGGGCCAGCAGCTCCACGTGGACCCATGGGACCCTGAAGACAAGACACATAAAGTCAGAATGGCAACAGATAAAACAGATGTAACTCAGGTGGGTATTTAGTTCCATATCCTTAAGACTCACAGAAGAACCAGCCTCTCCAGGCTCACCAGGGGGCCCAGTGAATCCCTGAGGTCCCTGTAGGGGGAGACAAACAGATTCTGCATTTGTATTTGCTATTAAAATATTTTGACGTTGTCTACTGATAGCAACCATGTGAAATGTGAAGATATAGTCTCTCCGTGTTGCTTCCAGGAAGCTGCTCTCTAACAGCACCCCTCTTTCTGTCCTTCAGACTTTACTTGAGTTAAAGACTTCCAAAACCTACAAAAAGATCCCCCCCGCCCCAGTTTGGACCATCAGTATAATGGGAAAATACAGGGTAAAATGTAGTTTTTGGACTGAAACCTCAACACACCAACAGCATTGGCAGGCTGGCATTGGCAGCCTGCCATTGGCAGCATTGGCAGCACCAGCTGCCAGTTGAGTTACTTAAGATCTAAACGTAAACCCAACTGATGAATAGAAGAAGTCTGAATCATTTACCTTGTGACATGAATACAAAGTTTTATCTAAGCTGCTCTACAGCTTGTAATATTTTATGGGATGTGCACATATTTATTGCCAAATCTCTTGTATTAAGAAAAGCAATTTGGTTTTCATGTTTCATAGACTCTTAAAAAAAACTTTCAGTTTCCATAAAACATTTAGCTAAAATAATAATATTCTGCTTTCGGAGCAGGGAGAGACTAAATGCACCACTGCTTTCATACCAGCTTTACATTGAGGGGACATTAATGTCATGAGGATGCCACTGCCCACCCCTTGATTCCATTCAGATTTGATCAGTTTTAGCTCGAAAAAGCAAATGATGTACTTACGCTAGCACCAGGGGGTCCGGGAGATCCACGGGGTCCCATTGGGCCCTGTTAGTCACCAGAGGCAAGGTTAGATACTGTATCAACACACTGCGCAGAGAAATCCTGAAGAGTGTGTTTGACGTTGTACGTGGCTTACCATAGGTCCAGGCACAGGCATGGCGGGAGATTTGTCATCATAGCCACCAGACATCTGGGGGGAGAAGTTCTGGAGGAAACAGACAGAAACTTGTTAAACTCAGCAGAAAAATTACAGCTATTTGGATGATATACAAAATCCTCATCATCTCTGTTTATGGAGAATTGTTTTGCTTTAGCTTGCACAAAGAATAAAAATTATGTTGACAAATTTCTTTTTTCCCCATTAATCAGTTCTTTTTAACAAATATATGAACAAAAATAAATCAATGAAATCTAAGCAGCGTTGCATTAATGTCACGCCACTGCAATGTTTATCATTGACCTTTGACCTCATTACACTCATACCGACAGTATGACACACTGTACAAATTTAGAAGGTGGTAAATTACAAAGGTGCTGTTAGCTTAGGATTCATGATTATTAACCTGTTATTGGCAAGTTAGGGGCTAACCAGCTGAATCCATATGCTATACTGGACTCTGATGTTGGAAGATGTGTGTAAAAAATAGGATAAAATTTTGTGAAAATGTTCATCTTAAAATGTATAAAACAAGATTGAAATGTCAGCTTGTTGTCCACCTTAAACAGACATTTTAATAGAAATTATAAAGTCTGTGACAAGACAACCCTGATTGTGTCATCTTAGTTTAGCGAGGCGGAATTAGCATGTGGTCAATGATAACTTACAAATAGTAATTCAGATTAGTGGTAAGGATTTGGATTAGATTTCCTGTCTACAATGAGTCTGTGATTATGTTTATAAGCCTAAAAGTCAACAATTAAATGAGCACAAATAATAGCTTCTGTAAATATTAGCTTAGCAGCTAATAAATGAAAATGGATGCAGAAAATGTATGATTCCTTCTCTGAAGCATCGTACAAATCTCTGGTGTACATGCATGAAACCCTGACCTTTTGACCCCAAACTGAAGAAAGAAAAAACTTGTTCTGTTAAGTGTGTGTTATTATTGATCATTCATGTGATTTAACACAAAAACTCAGTTGTGAGGTTTAGCTTAGCAGTTAGCTCTGTCTGTAGCTGCACGAGGACCAAGCATGAACTCAGTTTCAGGTTCAAACTGGTCTCTCTTTATGCTTTTCAAGACAATATGAGAATATCTCAGATGAAACTACTGGACATATGAGGTATTATGTGAGATGTTTTTACATAGAAATCATGCTTTCTGATGATAGGAAGCTAATGCTACACTAGCTTATTGAATTTACTACATGTATGAATCACGTGGAGGCTTTCTCCATCCTTGGTTAGTTGGAACTTTTCTGTTTGGACATAAACTGGCCAAATACAGAAAAACAGAAACATCAACAACTTACTCCACCGAGGCCAGGGGGTCCAGGAGGGCCGGGAGGTCCTGGCAGTCCAGGCTGGCCGGGAAGACCATCTCTACCAGGGGGACCAGCAGGACCCTGCACATAGAGGAGGAAACATTTAGATGTAAGACTGGATCCCTTGAATTAATGCCTCTGAGAACAAATCTGGGAATCTAATGTTAGAAGCTGTTCAGAAACTGTTCACATGGCCTGTTTCATCATCAGCTCCATTCCTTAACTTCTCATTTCCTGTTTGTGTCCTCACAGCTCAGCGGAAGAACCATTAAACATCAGTTTACTCATCCGTAAACATGATCACATGACCATTAATGTGGTAGCTGGCAGTGGTCATGTGACATCAGCGTTACAGGAAGTGGACCAGCGCTTGCACTGCTCTGAGAAGCTGCATGTTCACGTAAGGATTGACAACAACCTCACAAACCAGAAGGGAAAGAAAAATGGTCTCAAATAATAGAAAAAAAATGCTCTGATATTACACACTGGTAAATGACCATAATTAATTTCTGATTCAACTTGTTTTGGGATGAATCAGTTAATAAATATTGGCTGATCTATAATTTAAAACTATACAAATTCAGATAGGAGCAACATCCCAGCTCTGCTGTGTGGGCATGTCCCGTTCATTTGGAAGTGTAGAACAACATCAGTCATCACAGCTGGGACAAATAAGAGTGTGATAAACTTTGACATCATACCCAGGATCAGGGAAAATACTTTTAGATACCACCTAAAACCACCTAAAAGCGAAACGCTGCAGCTCAGACAGCGAAGACGGTTCTCACAGGAGCTCTGGCTGCTCTCCCACTTTCAGCCCTGTTTCCACATCAGCCCGAGTTAAACACATGGAGACACATTCTGTCGCTATGTCAGCGTGGCTGCTTGACGTCCAAGATAAACACACAAGAATCCACTCACAGTGCCAGACCTCAAATGCACCATGAAATCAAAAGTTACCCCACAAGTGACTGAAGGAGGAAGAAACTTTGCACCTACCCTCTCTCCCTTGGCTCCACGCTCTCCCTTGGGTCCCTGCAAGCGGAAGACGAGCAAAGATTTCAGCATAATAAACAAACACTGATTCATAAATAAAGATTTCTTATAGATTGTACATAATATACAGCAAAAACTAAACAATGTGAAAGACTACAACCCATCAGTCATACAATATGATGTGAACTGTTTGTGAAAGAAGAACAATGAACAGAGTATTTACCTCAACCTGACCAGTCTGGTAGCCTGAAGAGGAGACACACACATGTAAAGTTACACCATGCATAAAAATAATCATAAAGATCTCCCAGACAAAAATACAGCATGAAATATCAAATTTTAAATTCTCACGGGATTATTAAACTCTGATCTGGAGAAAATATAAGCCTGTGTATCAGAGCTATTTAACCATGCAGAAGCACAAACGTATGAGACGGTCAGGAAAGCAGGATTGTGAGTTGTTGTTTGTTTTTAAAAAAAAGGGAAAATATTAAAACAATGAAAATAATCAAGTAAATTTGGGTGCCAAAACAACAAGGCAGAAATTATTTAAATAATGAAAAAGGCCAATAAAGGAAGCGTACTGTCGTCAGGGCAGATGGCGCAGCACTCGTCGTGGGGGATGATGGGGTTGGGGCAGTCGGTTGTATCCTCACAGATGACCTCATCGCACATCACTGTGCCGCTGTCACACACACAGATCTGACATGGCTCTGGTTTCCACACGTCCCTGTCTGCAAACACCTGGCCGTCCAGGGTGCAACTACCACCGGGGCCTGAAGGGGGCGACAGAGAGAGCCCAGCTGTGATACTGCAGCGCGCCGTTAGCACGCGGAAACAAATCAACAAGGAAATCACAAAGAAAGACAGAAAAAAACTAAATATCTTAGATATTAAAGAGGGTTAAAGATAAGTTGATATGAAATTTCTTTATGATCATCCAGCTGCTTTCATGCTGATTCTGTTGTTTCATACTGGATAAAAGTTTATTATAGTGGATAAAAACAAATGAAACTAGGTGCTATATTTGTATAATATCATTTTTGCAGAGTTTATTTTAGAATTTATTGTTATAGTTTTAAAAAACCTTTTTGTTTTATTACTTTTGCCTCAAAACACTTAAAAACATGAAGGAAAATAGTAAAACCCTAACCCACTGCTATTTAGGTCTAAAAACTGTATTCAGGAAATAGTTACAAGGATCATTGAGACAGATCTGGGCAGGAAGCACACAAGAGGGGTCAGAGGTGACGGAGAGGGCATCGATGTCCTGCGTCTGGATGCATATCACACGCACGTTACGCGCGTAACGCCGGCGCTAGTGCACAGTGGAGATGTCTCCAAGAGGTTCTGTCCTTTCAGCTGGAAGTCACAGTCAGATTTTCCACCCTGACCTGCAAACTTCTTTGTAAAAATGTAAACCCGTAACTAGGACTCCCTTCAGAGCTCTTATAAATCTTCCAACATGCCAAAGTGCTGAGCTCAGAGGAGGAAAGCAGCAGCGCCGCAGACTGTCGGCTTGGCAGCAGCTGGTGGAAACACTGTACATGTGTTTGCAATTAGGGGAAACAAAAAAAGAGTGGAAAGAAAGTGAAGAGGAGGAGGAAGAACGAGGAGGAGGAAAGGGAAAAGAGAGGCAGCATGGGGGGACGTGGCGGCCAGATGTGGCTGCAGTTGCAAAGATGAGCCTCTGGGTGTCGCTGTGGGACTGTTTGGTTGGCTGAAGCACATCTGCTTCAGATAGACAGCTGAGTCCTTTCCAGACAGCAGGAACATCTGGAAAAACTGAATTTCAACTCCTTGGTTTTCTTTGTCTTCTTCAAAGATGAAACTGCTTGTGAAAAGACACAAACCTCCATCATCTCTTCGGTAGAGCTTGTTCACGTCCACCCAGCAGACAAGACTATGCCTGCTCTCACCTCCTTCTAACCCTCAGTGAATATTTTCTCATCATGTGACTCTCCAGCTCACCTGTCCAACTCAACACTTGGCCTCAGGCTGACAGTAACTCTGCCACCTCAGTCAGGCCTCTGATGCGTCTCCACTTGGAAGCCAAATGGTGTAATATAACTTGGAGAACCAGGTCCAGCATGGAGAAATATGAACAGTGTTTTTATTGGATTTGCTAAATAATACTCCATCTTTCCATGGGGTTAAGATCTGATATCTGTGCATCAACCCAAAAAGCCTCGCCTGGAGGAAAGATGGAAAACTTGCAGCAACTCGCTCTGCATGCATGTTGGGAAGGTGGGGGATAGAGAGAGCTAGACAAACACAAGGAGAGGGAGAGAGTGAGGCCTCCTCGGGATGCCCAGTGGATTACGCACACCACTTACTGCTTAAACTGGAAGCCTCCAATCTATTTATCTATCTATCTGTCATCTATCTATCTGGAGACAAAGAAGCAACACCCGCCTCGCTTCGCTTTCTATTTGCATTCCTCTCATCTCTGTCTAATGTCTCAGCAGCCGTCCAGCCGTGACGAGGAAATCCAGCTTTCAAAAACCAGTCAAAATGGAAAAAAGGGGGATTTGGGGGGGAAGGGTTGAGAAGCTCCAACAAACAGTGATGAAACTTACGGTCGTCCTCGCCCTGCGCTCTGACCAGGAGCACCGCTGCGCTGAGCAGCAGCGCCAGCCGCAAATCCACAAAGCTGAACATGTCTAGATGCCACCAGACATGTAGACTCTTTGAGGCAAGAGAGGGAAAAAAAGCTGGGGATGTTTTCTCTTTCTGCTACACTCCACTCATACACGGGTGTTTGGGGCAGGATCCGTTCGTCTGTCCAAAGTCCTCCTGACCCCAGCAGAAAACTCCCTACTGCCTACACTCATTTTCCACCAGGGCTTTTATATGGGAGCCTGAAGAACTGGGAGGTACTGGGGCCTGGACTGGCTGAGGGGACGCACCCTCATTACCCCGCTGCTGCTGCTCACGTTTAGGGAAGACAAGAAAAGACACCTCCTTCAAAGGAAAAAAAAAAAAAAGGAGGAAAAAACAGCGGGTCCCTCCTTCCATAATTGCACAGCAGTAGGGTTTGAGTCTGGATCAGGGGAAGGGGGGCGTCTGAGCAGGAAGAAACCTGATCTATAGGAGGATTGGAAGGTCGGAGGAGGATCTCCTGCTGCAGGGACTGCAGGGTTTAATCTAGATTTTGATTTTGGTTGTGGTTTACTTCCTGATTCACTTTGATTTGGCTTGAATTTCAGTTTGGATTGAGCTGTAGGTTCGTCTGCACGTCTCTGACGGTTTAGTCCAGGTGTGGTGAGTTTACAGTCCTGCTCAGAGAGAGGGTTTATCGGGCTCGGAGGTAGATCTGGGACAGTTGTTTTAGTTTCTGAGTGTTTGGTTTCGGCTGGAAGAGTGTTAACATGTTCTGATCATAGCTGCAGGCTTCCATGTGTTTGACTTGGCTTGGAGGAGATTAAAATGTGTTTTCCTTTCTGTTCCTAATCCGTTGGGGTTTAAGGAGCCTTGTTGTGTTTTCAGAGTAATTACATCCATTGTCTTCAACTTTGTTAGTGCTGTCAACAAACTCCCGTCCACTCTGTTCAGGGTAGTAAACTGATTAAAAACTTGGACTGATGGAGAGAAAACATGGAGGCTTTTTCAAGGTGCATTCTGGGATTTTAATGTCTTTTTCAGAGCTCGCTGAAAATCAGCGTCTTTGACCATTTTATTAAAATCCTGAGTCATTCATTAAGCTTTATTTACAAGCTGACGTCCTGCTGCCGAAGAGCTCATAACTAAATAAGCCCGCCGTTGTAAGTCAGCGTGTCGGGAAATCACATCGTTGCAATTCAGACACCACAAAGATCGCAATCTGACCCATCGGTTGTGTCTCTGTAAAGGACCGCCTCTGCTCAGTGTGAGTGGCTGTATTCTCCTGAACCCGGTTCCACCTGTTCAAAAGTCACCAGCGAAGCAAAACTCTTTACATCAGACACGTTTCTTTTACTGGTCTGAATGAGTGAACTGGGCTGTGCAGATGACCAGAGGGTGGCGGTGTGTGTAGTTTGTGGTAGTAGTTCAGTAGAAGAAGTAGCTTTTCTAAGTGGAAACAAACTTTTAGGAGAGAAGGTAAAAGAAGAACATCAACAACTGTGGTGGACATCCAAACTAGGAGAACACAGTGTTTTTCAGCAGGACTCACTTTCATCAGGGGTGTTTTATCATATCTGGGAAGTCGCTGGTCGGTCACGTGACTTTATTGTATGTTGGTTTGAATCTCTGCTGGGTTAAAAAAAGTTAATAAAGATGTTTATTGAAACAGAAAAACACCGTCAAGCGACAACCTCTGACTTTACAAGATTTTTTTCTTTATTTTTTCTTTATTCTTTTTGTAAATAACATCAAAGTTAAACTATTGTTGAATTTATAATTTGGAATTGTGTTTTTACTTGTGTTGATCTGAGTTAATGTTGGAGATTTTCAGGGATTCTTTTCTTAACAAATGGTTCAAAAAGTCCTTCCTGCAGTACGACACAACAGCTAAAACTTTACCAAGAATTCCAGAAGAAGATGGAGGTAATCAGCCACGGGGGGATTGACTTCACTGAAAGCTCCGGAGTTATTCGAGCCCTGAATACAAACATACAAATAATACAATGGTACAACAATGTCTTACGGTTTAGTACCACCGATACTCACTAGGTGCTGAAACTCTGGGTCCTACTGACAAGTTTTAAATAAATGTAATATATTATGGTTTAAGAATGTCCTCTGATCAGTACTCTGGTGGATTTTCTGTAAGTCATTTCATACTGAAGTAAAAAAGTTCTCAGAGAAATATATTGTTGTCCAACTAGCTTTCAGGAATCACTGTAATACACCTTCTGGTCCAAACATGGTCACTTCTGCCCCCAAAAAGACAAACGTGGCCTTCAATGTCTGACTTCGGGAAACAAAAACCAACTGGGGACCTAGCTTTGGTAAACTCGCTTATTTTAATCTCATGTTTGGTTTTGAACTGGTAAATTTCTGTCCCAGTGTTTGGTGACTGGAACTTTGTCATTTTACATTTTCAGATATAGAATTTAGAAACGTTAAACCAAATTAATGCTGATGTAATAACCATAATTTCTCTTGCACTGTTATGAAATTTGCAAAGTTTCAGTAAGTGGGGGGGACAAGTGGGGAAAATAAAACCAGTCCTCCAACTGGTTGAAACAACCATCAGTTTATCTGGTGCTTTGAAAAGTTGTGGCTTGGTGTTTCACTTATCCAATGTTCTGGACATCCTCTAATAAATCCGTCACCAGCGTGACATATCTGCTGCTCCAGGGGTTTTCATGCATCAGTTTTTTTCCCAACAAGGAAGGCTGAATGTAGGAAAATACCTGATGCAGTTGTGATTCAGCAGCTTCTGCCTTCGTTGTTTATAACAGGATTTATAATTCGATTTGACATCAGATTGAGTCTGCGTGACCATTAGATTGACTGAAGGCTCTTCAGTGTATCATTTACAAAATACATTTCAAACGTCACCGCTGTCGCACCTCCAGCATCCTTTATGTCGGTATGATGTCAGCTAGTTCATCCAGCAGGGGGCAGTGTGGAACTTAAAGCTCAGATCGCCTCCGAGTTTCGACATCAGTTTTCGTCAGTAGTCACGGTGACAGGGAAGGAGATCATCGTCAGAAAGCGACATGGAGAAAGGAGGCGCAGTGATGGAGGTGGTCTGTGCATTCAGTTGAAAACATCACGGCTTCTTCTTTGTTCCTTTTGTGGTTCAAACATCTGCTTTACTGCTCTACACTGCCCCCGTGGTTTCTCGTGGTATTGCTCTCTTTGCTCTGTCAGGGTACGGTTCCCCAAAAATGGACCAAATTAAACATCTTACACAAGATAAACTAAATGCTTCGAATCCGTCTTTAGATCATAAACGGGCCTTGAGGATTTCTCCGTTAGCGTTGAGCAAACAAGTATGTGTAGTCTAACTAAAACAGAAAAAGTGAGCTTTTTTACACAATCTGATCATCATACAGTTCACCTAAAGCATAACTTCTGCTGTCGTGCCATTCATTGTTAATGAAGCACAGCGAATTTCCACATTCCACAGCATAGCTGGAAGTCCAAGACCCAGTGCTCCAGTTTTAGCTCCAGTTTTAGCTTCAGCAGAAACTGTTTGTGAGAGTAGAAGCTAAAAATGACAAAACCAAACATTCATCACTTCACATTGTAAAGATATCTGAAAAGAACTTTGCAGTGTTTGGGAAATAGCTCATCAGATTGATGAGTGAAGGAGCTGATTGTAAAAATATATGTATGTATATGAGTGGAGCAGATGTTAGCAGTTTTCAGTCAGTGGTGGACACCCTCTCTGTTTTCAAATACCTGCACAATTGTGGGTTTGCAGACATTATGATTGTTATTGGCTCAAAAATAATAAAAGCCCGTTTTTAGCGGCTACCTTTTCCCCCTGTCCAAATTAGGGTTTATATGGGCAATTCTCTCGTCCCCCCACCCAGAAATGTGTGCAGCGCCGGCCCGGCTGCAGGTGAGCTGTAATTAAGCAGAGGCAGACATTATGGAGCAGATGAGCTGCAGGAAGACACAGCAGAGGCAGCTTTCTGCCATCTGATCCACCAGCAGCAGACACGTTGCACGTTCTGAGGCCGGCCAAGTAAGCCTCTAATTCACTCCTCCTCTCTCTCTTTCACACACACACACACACACACACACACACACACACACACACACACACACACACACACACACACACACACACACACACACACACACACACTACAGTTACCTTCCCCATTATCCATGTGTCTGCCTGTTTCTTTTTTATTTCTTTCTTTAGAGGCTGGAATGCAGTCTGTCTGTCAGGGTGAAAAAGAAGCAGAAAAGAGGAAGAAAGGAGGGAAAGCGCCACCTCATCATTCCCTGGTTCAACCTCCAGCTCTGATTGGATCCACGGCGTCACCAACATCCACACACACACTCAAATAGATCTTATTCCAGTTTGCGTGGAACAAAACTTCCCCCTCAAAAGCTTCATCTGAGGAATTAGCATTTCCCATTGACAAAAAAAAAATTGATTGCAGTGTTAAGTCTTGTCAGCTGTTTGAAGCTTTTAGATGAACAAAGTATTTCATACAAATGTCAACATAAAGAAATAAACATCAGGGATTCAAACTGCATAATCTCACTTAGACTACCACAGACCATGTGCACTGTACCTTAGAAAACGTAATATGTGAATTAAGTTTCTTGTCATTAATTATCATTAGTGTAGATTTTAAAGGCAGAGTTTAATTTGCCTGTTTAAAAGTTTTGCTAAAAGTCAGAAATGACTGATGTGATTCATAAAGTGTTGATATAGCACGTGCTAAACTTAGCTTAGCACAAAGATTGGCTGCAGTCACCGGTGATTGTGATAAAAATGGAAAATTATTAGCTTTAATTTTCATCTTTGACTTGTTTAAACAAAGGAAAAATAACATGTTACATAGTAAATTTTAAAGGTTGTGATTATATTAACCTTAGAAACAGAATGTGGTCTCTTCGTGCTGACGCTAACAGCTAACGTAGCTTTGTTCTTTTAACTCTGCAAGAAAGTAAATTTGACCTGAAAAAGTGGATATATCCCTTTAACTCAATATATATTTGACATTGTTTAGCATTTTGGATGTTTATGCTATTTGGAGGCAGCTTGACTGACTCTTTTGGTACAAACACTGTTGTACTTGACTGTAAGATAGTTAGCAGGTGAGTTTAGCAATGTTTAGTATACTTGATATATATTCTCATATGTATACTTTGTGGTATATTCACAACAGTATGATTATTTTTATATGGATAAATGGTCATAAAACAAAAATTACATCAAATATCATTCATTCATCTGTCCGAATCCACCTCAGTGTCACGGGGAAGCTGGAGTGTATCCCAGCATTTAGCAGGTGAGAAATTAAAATGTAAAACAAGCTAAATGCTTGTTATTAATACATTTATTTATTGTGTTGTATGAAAGGACTCATTAACCTGGTAAAAACATACTTCTGTGTCACATTATCAAACTGGCTTTTCTTCCTTACAGAAAGGAAGTGTTATCCAAACACTCACTTTTTTGTTTTTAATTTTTATATGTGCACACACAGACTGAATGTGAAATGAAACAGTAAAAGAAAACAATAAATATTTCCCAGTTAAAGTAAATTATGAAAGAATTTTGTGCATGTTTACTGTTAAATGACCTGTAAACTGCTTGCCCCAACCACCTGAAAACTCCAAATAGAAAAATGTTTTATATCTTCTGACATGTTTTAACATTTGTAGCCGTGATTTAAATTTTACACAAAATAAAAGTGATTTTTAAAAAATTTCAACAAAGTTGGGATTTGCAGATGATAATCGCAGAAGCTATAATTCATGTAAAATCGTGTTCTGCGAGACTCCACATTGAGGACGATGGAGATGCAAAATATTTTGCGTATTGGAGCAACAGTTGCTGCCGTGCTTGTCAGAAGAGAAAAGCATGTATGGCAGGAACAGAAATAAGGTATTTCAGTAATGAAAACGCAGCTCATGAGCAGGACTTTTACATAATTTCTTATTAATAATAAAAGTTTATAAAGTTATGTCATTATAATGCAAACTTGGAAGCTTTTTATTCACGTTCTTACATGTAAAAACAATAAGCAAACCATCAGAATCAGTCGGCCAAACACCAGTTAACCACGACATGGTCTTTCTGAATAAAGCAAAAAATGGAAAGAAATGGCAGCAAAAGCATCTGAAACATTTCATAACTACATTTAGAAAACATGTAATTGTAGGTTTTGCAGGTTCAAACAGCGGGAATTAAAGATATGAAATTCCTTGGCTTTTCTAATGCTATTCTAACACGGTCGCTGGTCAGAATATGACCCAATAAACCGGTGAAACTCACTTTTGTCATGCCGTCGTGTTTCTGTAGCTGATTATTATGTATTTCTTTCAGCCAAAGAAATAACGTGATCTAAATTAAAGAGTATATATTTATGTATATGTCCCTCCTTAGAAACCTACAGAATGCTTTGATTCCTAAACGATCTTTCTTGCAAACACTGAATTTACAAATCTGTTTTTTTCTGATTGACATGTTTACAATTTTAAGGTAATATTTTTAGCGTGCTAAGAGGGTCGGGTCAGTGCAGAACAATGTCTGACCCGAAACAAAACTAAACATGGACAGATGTACACGGCAAAGTTCATGTAAGTAGAAGCTAATTAGAGTACACACAGCAGTGACGTCCAGCTGGACAGCAGCGATGGACATGTTTGGGATTCTTAACACAGTCAAACTTAACCAGGAGATTGGAATGATGTTAATTATCCATGTAGGTCAGAAAATAGATTAAACTGTTAGATTGCTAGGTAAAGTCACAAATCATACGGTTATTATAGTTGTTGTGGTGGATAGGGAATGCGTCGTTTCATATGTATATGTGTGTGTTTTCACTCATGATGAATGAGTTCCCAATCCAGAACGCGGAACCAGATGTCAACTTGCTTCAGTGGAAATGGCTTATTGCTGGTGTACTGAATGGTCCTAAAGGCAAGAGACAGTCTGGAACAGGACACGGCCCCAGGCTGACCCTGAGAAGCACCTTGAGCTTTTTTGTTTGTTGTTATTAAACTAGATTCACTGACAAATATAAAACTTTTTGTTTTGGTAAAATGTGTGTCAGTTCTTCCAAAGGCGTGCCGAAAACTGATGATTTATGTCTGTACAGTTCATGAGATCCACCTTTTGGACCCATTTTTCCTCCAGAACTACTCATTCCTGGTGTGATAGATGGAACAAGGTGTTGGAAACATTCCTCAGAGATTTTCTCCATATTGACATGACAGAATTACACAGGAGCTGCACATCATGATGAGAATCTCCCGTTCCACCTCATCGTGATGAGAATCTCCCGTTCCACCTCATCTTGATGAGAATCTCCCGTTCCACCTCATCATGATGAGAATCTCCCGTTCCACCACATCGTGATGAGAATCTCCCGTTCCACCTCATCACCATGAGAATCTCCCGTTCCACCTCATCATGATGAGAATCTCCCGTTCCACCTCATCGTGATGAGAATCTCCTGTTCCACCTCATCGTGATGAGAATCTCCCGTTCCACCTCATCACCATGAGAATCTCCCGTTCCACCTCATCGTGATGAGAATCTCCCGTTCCACCTCATCGTGATGAGAATCTCCCGTTCCACCTCATCACCATGAGAATCTCCCGTTCCACCTCATCGTGATGAGAATCTCCCGTTCCACCTCATCACCATGAGAATCTCCCGTTCCACCTCATCATGATGAGAATCTCCCGTTCCACCTCATCACCATGAGAATCTCCCGTTCCACCTCATCATGATGAGAATCTCCCGTTCCACCTCATCACCATGAGAATCTCCCGTTCCACCTCATCATGATGAGAATCTCCCGTTCCACCTCATCACCATGAGAATCTCCCGTTCCACCTCATCATGATGAGAATCTCCCGTTCCACCTCATCACCATGAGAATCTCCCGTTCCACCTCATCGTGATGAGAATCTCCCGTTCCACCACATCACCAAGAGAATCTCCCGTTCCACCTCATCATGATGAGAATCTCCCGTTCCACCTCATCATGATGAGAATCTCCCGTTCCACCACATCGTGATGAGAATCTCCCGTTCCACCTCATCACCATGAGAATCTCCCATTCCACCTCATCGTGATGAGAATCTCCCGTTCCACCTCATCGTGATGAGAATCTCCCGTTCCACCTCATCACCATGAGAATCTCCCGTTTCACCTCATCATGATGAGAATCTCCCGTTCCACCTCATCACCATGAGAATCTCCCGTTCCACCTCATCACCATGAGAATCTCCCGTTCCACCTCATCACCATGAGAATCTCCCGTTCCACCTCATCACCATGAGAATCTCCTGTTCCACCTCATCGTGATGAGAATCTCCCGTTCCACCTCATCACCATGAGAATCTCCTGTTCCACCACATCTTGATGAGAATCTCCCGTTCCACCTCATCGTGATGAGAATCTCCCGTTCCACCTCATCACCATGAGAATCTCCCGTTCCACCACATCTTGATGAGAATCTCCCGTTCCACCTCATCGTGATGAGAATCTCCCGTTCCACCTCATCACCATGAGAATCTCCCGTTCCACCTCATCATGATGAGAATCTCCCGTTCCACCTCATCGTGATGAGAATCTCCTGTTCCACCTCATCACCATGAGAATCTCCCGTTCCACCTCATCATGATGAGAATCTCCCGTTCCACCTCATCACCATGAGAATCTCCCGTTCCACCACATCTTGATGAGAATCTCCCGTTCCACCTCATCGTGATGAGAATCTCCCGTTCCACCTCATCACCATGAGAATCTCCCGTTCCACCACATCTTGATGAGAATCTCCCGTTCCACCTCATCGTGATGAGAATCTCCCGTTCCACCTCATCACCATGAGAATCTCCCGTTCCACCTCATCATGATGAGAATCTCCCGTTCCACCTCATCACCATGAGAATCTCCCGTTCCACCTCATCACCATGAGAATCTCCCGTTCCACCTCATCACCATGAGAATCTCCCGTTCCACCTCATCGTGATGAGAATCTCCTGTTCCACCTCATCACCATGAGAATCTCCCGTTCCACCTCATCATGATGAGAATCTCCCGTTCCACCTCATCACCATGAGAATCTCCTGTTCCACCTCATCGTGATGAGAATCTCCCGTTCCACCTCATCACCATGAGAATCTCCCGTTCCACCTCATCACCATGAGAATCTCCTGTTCCACCTCATCACCATGAGAATCTCCCGTTCCACCACATCTTGATGAGAATCTCCCGTTCCACCTCATCATGATGAGAATCTCCCGTTCCACCACATCGTGATCAGAATCTCCCGTTCCACCTCATCACCATGAGAATCTCCCGTTCCACCTCATCACCATGAGAATCTCCCGTTCCACCTCATCACCATGAGAATCTCCCGTTCCACCACATCTTGATGAGAATCTCCCGTTCCACCTCATCATGATGAGAATCTCCTGTTCCACCTCATCACCATGTGAATCTCCCGTTCCACCTCATCACCATGAGAATCTCCCGTTCCACCTCATCACCATGAGAATCTCCCGTTCCACCTCATCACCATGAGAATCTCCCGTTCCACCACATCACCAAGCTGCTCTGCTGGATGTAGATCTGGTGACTGTGGAGCCGTTGGAGGACAGTGAACTCATCATCATGGTGGAGATGATGTGAGCTTTGTGACATGGTGCATCATCCTTCTGGAAGTTTCCATCAGAAGATGCTACACTGTGCTCAGAAAGGGATGGACATGGTCAGCAGCAGGACTCAGGTAGGCTGTGGAGGTTAAACCATGTCATACTGGTACTAATGGGACCAAAGTGGGACCAGAAAACCTCCCCCCCACCATTCCACCAGCAGCAGCCTGAAGCGTTGATCCTGACGGCAGGATGGATCCATGTTGTCATGATGTTTCCAGCAGATTCTGATCCTACCATGTGAATGTGGAGCTGAACTGGAGACTCATCAGACCAGCAACGTTTCTCCATCTTCTATTGTCCAGTTCTGGTGAGTCTGTGTGAATTGTAGCCTCAGTTTCCTGTTCTTACTGACAGGAGGGAACCCGCTGTGGTCTTCTGCTGCTGGAGACCATCTGCTTCCAGGCTGGACATGTTGTGTGTTCAGAGATGATGTTCTGCAGATCCTGGTTGGAACCAGTGCTTACCGGACTTCCTGTTGTCTTTCCATCATCTCCAACCAGTCTGACCAGTCTCCTCTGACATCAACCAGACATTCTGGTCCAGACAACTGCTGATATTTTCTCTTCTTCAGACCTTCTCTGGAAACACTGTAAATGGTTGTGTGTGAAAATCCCAGTAAACACTCAGACCAACAACCATGCTGCGTTCAAGTCCCTTAAGTCTCCTTCCTTCCTCATGTCTGTTTGACACGGTCCTCTTCACCATGTCTGCATGACTAGATGTGTGGAGCTGATTAAAATGTGTTACTCATAAAGTACCAGTGAGTGTCTCCAGTTAGACGAGCTTCACTGTTTCTCCCAAACATACTTCGACACTTGGAGGGACTCAAACATGCGGACCTCCAATGGCTCAACCAGTCGCAGTAATGACAGTGGGACAGATTCATATGTAAATAAAAGGATGTTTAGATACGATGAGTGGTCCAGCAATGTCACCATCATATCCAGTTGGAAACGATTCTTTTCCTCTTGCTTTATGAAGGCGTTACTGTATGCAGTCTGACTGTTAGGCTAATGCTAACATCGCTGTCGTTTTTCACTGCCACATATACGACGTGAAGTAGAAGATTGTGGGAAGAAAATAGTTTGCTGATGAGGGATCCCCCCCATCCACAGCGGACTGAATCATTCTCCATGCTGGCAAACGTGAACAGAGGGAAAAGAAATGTTGGCTTTCTGTCTGTGAAAAGAAGAAGAATGCGATTCTGTTTCATGGAAAAACCTCTCAGAAAGATCATGAGGCATGCAGCAGCATTTTCCTTCTAGAATCCGCCAGGTTTTAACACCTTTCTTCATCTGAGTTATCAACAAGCAAAAATGCTTCTCATTTACATCCTCATCATAAACACAGCCATGCAAATGTTTTCCCATTGCCCAATTTAGTTATTTGTTCATTTATTTGTTGATTTATTTATTTATTAATCCTTTTATTTATTCATTTATTTATTTATTGTCACCATGGCTGCAGCTATGGAGGAAGAGGACTCATCTGCCTGGCAAAAGGTCGGTGGTTTGAGACCACTTTCCCGCCCGTATCAGATGAGGGGAAACTGAGCTAACAGGACGTAAAAATTAATATTCCAGCACACGCTACACTCCTAAACACTTCACAGCACTTCTCTCCATGTTAATGTTGTCACTATGACAACCGGTCTGTAGCAGAAACGAGACAGAGACGTGTTGTTTTGGTACAGACATGTATTTAATCTGCATTACATGACGCTGACGTTCCGCTCATCCTGGCACCTCCGACCAACGTCAGGTTGTGGATGTTTATTTAAAAACGATAAGTTCATGTGTGTTTCCTATGAAGCACATACCTGCAGTTCTTCTCTGAAGTATCTAATCATCCCAGCATCTTTGCCAGATCAGAGACACATGTTGACAGAATTATCTCTAGATGAGTTCAGGACTGTTTCGCGTCACTTCCTGTAAACAGGAAGTCATATTTCTGTTGCTGAACGTAAATAATCTGAAAGAGGATGGAAGAGTTAAAGAATGAAGATACATTTTCCATAAATCCACCTGCCTTGTTGCAGATTTATGTCCTGGCAGTGAGCTCTACACATGTAGAATGAATAAATCAGAGATGGCCCATAATTACAGAATAAACTTCCCATTTCAGCATTTACCTTTGACACCCAAAGCCAGGTCCGTTGCTTTCTGTTTGACGGTGTGTAAAATTACAGTCATCGAGATAAAAGGTCCTCTCCACTTCCAGCCAACATGCAGATGTTCACAGTATTTACTGTTTGGTCTTCTCTGCTTCAGCTGCTGATGTCAGGTCAGTGGCCGACACATGGATGGACAAGCAAACAAAACCAAACTTATGCTGATTTCATTGGTTACTCCTGAAGTTTTCAACCATTAGATTTAGGTTTTCATGTTGATGATTCTTTGACTTTTCTCTCTCATATGAACTCTTATTAAAAAAACTGCAGCTCAACTTTGTCCTTTAGAAACAAAATGTGCTTCTCTTGTATGCGAAGAGGAGACTTGTTGCGTCTGCGTTTCTGCTCTCTATGGTCCCCTGCTCAGGTCCTGAGACGCTCCAGTTGGCTACACCTCCCTTCATTTAGAACAACCTGCAAACCAGTTTAAACTTTGGTTTTGGGGTTGGATGGCCTCATCTGGCAACCCGTTCGTGCACAAACTGGTGTAGGATGATCAACAATCCTCTACCTCCCCATACCTATGTGTCTGTCCACCAGAAGTCTGACAGTCTTCATGCTGTGTGTTCTCTAAATACATATGTACAGTATGTACACGATCTGTCCCCTGTGTGTGAAAACCTGCTTTTCATGATGAAACTCCTTCATGCTGGAACAGACTGTAAAACACATCTATGCTGAAAGACACAGAAACTGTCTTTTTAGGGTTTTATTTGCTTTTCTTCTCCTCGTGGTTCTGGTTCTGCTGGTGATTTTCCTCTCTGCATGATCCAGACAGAGGACTGAATCTGAGGACACATTCACAACAAATCCGATTTCTTCGGAAAGTCTGCTTTGTTTGGGGAAATGTGAAAGCGCCAAACGAACTCTGATTCGGATCAAAGAAGTGGACTCGGTCCGTCTCCATGTTTAACTCGCAGGTGGAGGAAACAGAGTCTTCTACACGCGGGTCTTGTCCTCTCTTGAACATGATCTCAGTCTGCATGGATACACCCCCCTACAACTGATCCGAGTCCCCGAGTCTAACGGACTCTCCTGATGTGAATGCACCCTACGGGTTGATTAAAACCAGGATAGTCCAGGAAGGTTTGATTTACACCTTCCTTTGGTTTGATTTGTTTTCAGCGTCACACACACAGAGTCATGCAGTCACAACAACGGCGAGCTCGAGGTGATAAGACGAAGACCCCAAGACCACCGCTGACCGGGGAGACAGAAGCTGGAGGTAGAAGAAAACCTGGTTCATCAACACACCAGGACCCTGAACGGAAACCCCCCCCCCCCCCCCCCCCCCAGCTGATCCACACAGTGGAGAAACACTAAGTTTATACAGTCTGTGTGTTTCCAGGATGAGCAGCAGGAAACACAACAACATGTTCCACATCACTTCTATCTTTGCTTCACTGGACGGTCTGTTTGCTTTCACACTGTAAGGAAACAGAACCAGGATCCGGCCCTGCTTTTCAAGCAGACCGGAAGTTACTTCTTTAGTCGCCATCAGACTGTGAATTAGCCTTGCTAAGGTTTCTCAAAAATGCACCGTACGATCTGTGGAAGTGGATTAGAGTTCATTTAAAACTTTACTTAGTCATTTATAATTTAGTTTGGGTCCTTGTCTGTTTTCTCCGTCGGATCTGCTGCAGATCAACCCAAGTCCGCCAGGATCTGATGCAGTTCCTTGTTTAGCTCTGATGAGACCAGAGTTGTCCTGCATTTACCAACAAATGAAACAGTTCTCTTCTTCTTCTTCTTCAGTACGTAATGATGCAGTGCCTCCTCTGGCGGGGAGTGAAACAAAAGGTCTGACTTGTTTGAAAAATGCAACCCGAACCCGGTCCGGAAGGATGTTACAACCCCCAACTTAGCCGAGTCTTGTAAGTCTTGGTTCTAAGGTTCCTCTTAGAACCCCAACAAATAATGGATACAATTAATTATTTTTCAGCTTGTTCAATCTTTTTTGTTTGTATTATAACATGACATATTTATTATTCATTCATTCATTCATTGATTGATTGTCCCAGCTGCTTAGTCCGATGAAGGGTCGCGGGGAAGCTGGAGCCTATCCCAGCAGTCTTTGGGTGAAAGGCAGGGTACACCCTGGACAGCTCACCAGTCCATCGCAGATTCATTATTATAAATCAAAATGATATTGATGAATCAGTTTATTCTGAATCAGTTCACGTTGTAACTGGATTGCAATGAACTGAACTGAATGTGTTTATTACTGGACTGTACCTTTAAAAGTACCTTAATGTGACTTTATGGAGAACTGCTACCATAGAAAAGACTGAGTTGCATTCAGGTTGGGTGAAACATGAACCGCAGTGAACTGAATTAACCTCACACCTCTGTCAAGATGTGCGAAGCCTCCATTACGGATCGTATTCTTCCTCATGCAGGCCTGTAATCACCCAGAACATCCATAACTTCTACTTTGGGAAATATTATTCAACTGGCTAACCAATCGTCTTCTCAGGTAAGAGAAAGATCTTCTCTGATGAATAAAAGTTCCTGGAGAACATGGGAGTATAGCTGTAGGCATCTAAACTGTAATTCAAGGTAGATGTGAAATAAAATCTCAAATCACAGCTTCCAAACTTTTTATGTAACTTCAGACAAAGTAGTTCACGTCTGATTGCTTCAACAAGCTGATCCTTCATGAACGATGCGCGCGATGAGAGGACTTAAACGTGACACCGTCTGAGTCTCAGTGCTGAGTTCACCGTTAGGTTTCTGACACAATCAGGCCATGATGCTTCCTCCCTGCTGCAAGCTTTGTTTTATTCCCATAAATCCTGCTATTTATCTGTTTAATCACTGTATCTGATAGTTTACACAGTTTTCCAGCAGGTTTTATTGTGATCCTGCAGGCTGCTGCTTGTTGTCGGCTCCGCTGGATGATGCGTCTGTAAATCACTGAAAGGGAGCAAACAGAAAGGTAAATGACAGGCAGCTGTCAGTCCAGGTGTTTGCTCCATTTGCTCTGCCGCCTCTCTTTCAGCAGGGGCAGGTTAGGGGGAGCGGCAGCAGCGGCGGTGGGGTCTTAAACCATCATTTTGTCTTATTCCCAGCTGTTTCCCCCTCAGGAGCGACGCTTTAAGTTTCGACTGCATCGTTAAAAACCAGGGCCGGGGGGTGCACAGAAAAAATGCAGATTGGACAGATGACAACAGGATGCAGAGAAGATAAATGGAAGGGTGAGAAGAAAAAAGTCAAGCATTGTCTATAAATGACTGTAGCAGATGGAGATGCGAGGCAGATAGCAGTCAGGCTGCGCGCTCTTTATGTGGAGCCGTTTCCGAAAATGTCAAAAACCTGGAATGCAGAGATTTGCTTTTATTTCCATCTTACAAAGCATTCAGTCTCTTTTGGGGACATTGTGAGGTTGCACGTTTAGAACACAGCTGTTTAAGTATAGAGCGACTGGAGAACTAAATGTTCCTCAAAACGCCTGTAATTCACTGAACGACAATTGACGCTGAGATTAGTTCCCACTTGGCTCGGAGTCTTTACTGGCTCAATATGAGAGGAGGCCGAAGCAGCTGCTCCCTCCTGCAAATGTTTTAAAAGTCCTCACAACTATATTTGTAACCTTCTAGTTGTGGGTCCAACACTTTGAAGACGCTGGACTGGACTTTGTACTGGTATGTCTGAGCACTGGTGGGTGTAATGGGTGAGGGAGGGGTAAGGTATAATGATGTGTCCACATCTCTATCAGAATAATACAGTAAAACATCCCAAAGCTGTTGTCATGACGACGTTTTAAGTCTATACATGCTAAATTCATGCATCACTTTGATACACGACCTTCCTCAGGGGTTAGGCAGCCCAACCTGTCTCCGTAACACGACACCTGAACGTAAAGTCTTGACCCCGCTGACCTGAGTGTTTTACTTTCATGTAGAAAACACTATGTAGTTTGTTTTTAAGTACCAAATCACACATCAAAGGCTGAAAAATGACCAACACGCGTAATATTTCACATGTTCAGGTCGAGCAGAGCAGCTCTTAAAAAGAAGCTCCAGATGGATCTTTTCAGCTTTTACGAACTTTCTTTCTTTATTTCTCACACATCTAGTAATATTTAATTATATACTTCCTTTTATTTATTTATTTATTTTTTTATTATCCGCTTTCATTGTACTTTTTAAACCAGGTACATTGTTTTAATGAATTCATTTATTTAATTTTTTTTAATATCTGTTGTTCTTAATTGGTCTCAGAGTTTAACACTTTTAACTCCAGGTGGTCCTGCGGCGCAGCCCTGTGGCTGTGGGACCTCTACCTGAGCTGATCTTGGTGGTTTCCAGCAACAGCCTCTGTGGACTGGTCAGAGGCTCCCAGTACGAATGGATCCCCAAGATGTTGCTTCCTCACAGCAACTTCAAGCCAGATGTTTATTCCCAAAATAATTTCCAGTTGAAGAGACAGAGAGGTGAATGCATGATGTGTGTGTTTATGACTGAACGTGAAGAGGTTATGATCAGGTGTGTGTTTTTATGTGGAGCACTTTGTGCTACTTTTGTATGAAAAGTGCTTCAGAAATAAAATTAGTTTGGATTTACAAAACAGATTCGCGTCTCTTTCATTTATTATTTTTCAATGCTAAATTTAACTTAATTGGATTTATATTTAGAATTTTATGTAACATTCTGATGCTACAACTAAATAAATTGGTAAAATCAGCTTTATTTTTCGTCTTTGAACATTGAGAAGAGAAAGAAACTCAGAGAAGTGCCGTAATACTGTATGTGTTCAGGCCTTTTGCCAGGAGGTCAGCTCCACCTCTTTACCCATTTCTGTATTTTCTGGGAGAGACGACACACATGATGCAGCCAAGATGGCGACGACAGGAACTGTCCAATTAGCTTCAATTCAGCTTTTCAGAAACCCACAGGTGGTTTCCTCTGGGGCTCCATTCATCTTTTATACACAGTCTATGCTCTCACCACAAAACACACACACACACACACACACACACACAAAAAACAGTATGATGAGTACATTTCAAACAAAATGATGAAAATAAATGATCACCAAATGCCTAAAAAATTATAGATCAAGTTTCTACACTTTAGTCTGCAACGTTGCTGAGTTTCTAAACACAGAACGTTCTGAGGACAATTTAGATAAAAACATTAACATTAAATAAAAATGCAGTGAATGTCTGTTAGATGGTATAAAATCCATAAGAAAATGGAGAAGCGCTGACGCCAGACATTTCTGAGCAGACGAGAAGAACATCATTAAGAAACTGTGGAAGAACTCTGAAGTTCAACTTTTCCTCTGAGGTTAAAAAGAATAGTTTCCAGGAAAAGTATCATTTAAAGAGAAAAAAACAAAACAAAAAGCTGGCAGCTAGCGTCTCCAAACATACTGGAGACGGTTATCTGATCCAACATGACTAATATAAAGCTTTTTAATCAAATAAAACAGCTTGTGGTGAAAACGAGCCGCTCTTCATCACAAAAGCATGGTGGTGGTACCATCATACTTTTATCATCCACTCTTTTATCCAAAGCGACTCATTAGTCAGTCACTTTGGATAAAACCATCTGCCTCATGACTGTAGAATAGAATAGAATAGAATAGAATAGAATAGAATAGAATGGATGGGATGTTATGAGATGCTAAAAACAAATCCCATCCATCAGTTCTTGCAGAAAATCTGCTGCAGTTTCTGAGAACTGGTTGTGAGTTGAAAACTGAACCTCAGTACGTACACACACTCGGGTTTTTAACGACAAGCCATTTTATCGCGCAGATTCCGTGAAAACCTTCGTGTTGCGTTCTAAACTCCGACTCATCCATATGTTTTTTAGCTTGACCATTTTCTGCATTACAGAAGCATACTGAAGACACCAGACTATAAAATATGACTCATGGAGCGATGAACGAAACAAAACATTACTAAGCTAAATATTTTTGCATTTTAGATCTTTTAAAGAAACATAACCAAACTTTTGCCATTTTCCCGTCACGCGCCTCCTACCAACGGCTAACTCAGCGTCCATCTTACATCCTACCTGACCTGTTAGCTCTCTCCAGTCAGCAGAAGACCATCCTACGATGACTCTTGTTCTTCTTGTGGGCTTTTTTGCTGAGTCAGCATCGCGTCCGCGGATGATGAAGTTGTACAGTGTCGGTTCCTCAGCCTCAGGACGTTGCTGGGTGGCAGCAGATCTAGAAAGGCACGATAGATGACACTGTGTCATCGAACAAGTGCGGGACGTAGAGTTTGAAGGTCAGAAAGTTACGTAAAGCGTCTTTAAATTGTGGTTTTGTTAAAATGAGTACATTTGTGACTGGTGCCATGCTTTAATGTAAAATAACATCTAAATGAGCTGAGTTACAGACTGAAAGTTTGTAAATCTCATCTACGTTTTACACGACAAGTATTTGGGGGAATTTACTCATTCGTAATGGCTAACAGCATTTCTGATACACACATGTCACTACACACTTTACACTTGGAATAAAATATCCATTGAAAACGTCGAGCAATGCTGGATTCTCAGATCAGGATTCTTCTGATTGTACTCACATGTTGCTCAACCTCTTGTTGTTGCTCAACACAGATAATTTAGTCATTAGGATTAACTGATTGTAGCGATCAGTGATGCTTGGAATAAAAGACATGAGGAGGAGTGGAAACAGACCAGGTAGGCGAGGAGGAGGAGGAGGAAGCTGGATGATAAGCGAAAAGAGTAGATGCACAGCGAAACAAAGACAATATGGGACTCAAACAAAGAAGAGAGAAATTTAACTGATGGAAAGAAAGGGAGAAAAGGGTGTGTGTGTGTGTGTGTGTGTGTGTGTCCTTGGCTAGAAGGCAGTAAGTTGTCCAAACAGACTGAAATAGAAGCAATCATTACTCCCTGTAATTCTGTGACTGACTGACTTTCTGTCCATCTGTCTCCCGTCTCACTGTGCTGTAGTCATAATGAACTGTGGTCAGTTAGCAGAGAGACCGAGGGCAGGGTGGAGCCGGCTTCAGTGTAACCACACACACACACACACACACACACACACACACACACACACGTACACGTACAGCAGCATTATAGTTCATAAAAATTCATGCCCTGCCTTGCACCCCTGTGCATGCTCAGGATGGGGACTGAATCAACAAAACTCCATGCAATCTGTCGGCTTCTTGGCTGAATGATTCTGATCATAAATTGTTTTTTTATAAACACATTTATTAAACATAAACTAGGATGGATTTATTTTAATTTGATTATAATTGAACAGCATGAACTGGATCAACTTTTTACTCCAGGTTGGGACTACGGTCCTCCTGATGAGGAGGAGTACGAGTAACTTGAATCTTTTTTGACAGCGAAAGAAACCTGGAGCATGAGACCGGAAGGCGTCTGCAGAGAGCTGAACCAAAAGGCCTGGCTCTTGATTTACAAGTCGATTCAGACACACACACACACACACACACACACCATTTTTTTCAATACGTTTCCTCCGCAGGGTCGCCAGGCTCTCCTTTAGACATAGGGTGACAGGTTCTGGGCTCATCCATGTGGGAGGAGACCCAGGACACGCTGGAGGTATTACATCTCTCATTGGAGAACGCCTTGGGATTCCCCTGAGGAACTGGTGAATGTGGCTGGGGAGAGGCTGTTACCGGATGGATGGATGGATGAATGAATGAATGGATGGATGGATGGAAGGATGGAAGGATGGATGGATGGATGGATGAATGGATGGATGGATGGAAGGATGGATGGATGGATGGATGGATGGATAGATGGATGGAAGGATGGAAGGATGGATGGATGGATGGATGGATGGATGGATGGATGGATGGAAGGATGGATGAATGGATGGATGAATGGATGGATGGATGGATGGAAGGGTGGATGGATGGATGGATGGATGGATGGATGGATGGATGGATGGATGGATGGATGGAAGGATGGATGGATGGATGGATGGAAGGGTGGATGGATGGATGGATGGATGGATGGATGGAAGGATGGATGGATGGATGGATGGAATTGTGTCTGTAAAACTGTATATATTTGGCTTGTGTTTTCCCAGAATGCCATGCACTGCAGGCTATTTCTTACATTTGGCTGACTTGAAGTGAAGCAAGATCTGCAGTTTTAGGTAAATCACAGTAAAATTCTTTTTCAGCCACATCAGAGTTAAGGCCTGTTTATGTTCAATGCAGAGGATGGACAGTCTCATCTGTTGTGCATTGGTTAGGTGCATAATTTGGCCAGTTTTCGAAGAGCTTAGCTATCTGTCACAATGCAGAAAATGAAGCAATCTCACTGGAAATCATGGAGGCAGTGTTGAGTTGCATAGCTAAAACACAACCTGTAAAAGGAACCAACCAGAGAGGAAGCAGAGGAGCAGGAAGAAGACAACACTGAAAGCTCCAAATAAAAAACTGAAGAAGACACATAGGAAGTAGAGAACAGCTTGGTACATCCTCCATGAGAAGAAAGAACTTGGTTTCTGTTCTCCAGGCTGCAAGAAGAAGCAAAAGGAAAGTTTGTTTTGGTCTAGTCAGGTCATACTCCACAAGAAGCTTCATCTGCGACAAGATGGGGATTCCTGCGGGGATGTATCTGTGCTTCTATGTGCACAACTTCATATTTACCAAGACACTTTGTCTGAGGGAGGACAGGTTTGTGACATGACAGTCAGTGTCTTAAATGTTGTACGCATTTTTATACTTTCTCACCACTTTAATCAGCTGTTTATTAAAATGATACGTTGAACCCAAGCAATGACCTTAGGTGGTTAAAAGTGAAGCCAATGCGGAAGTGCATAAAACTGCAGTTCCCCCTTCATCCACTAGGGGCTGCAAAACAGAGCAAATCCCCATAGACTCCCATGTTAAAAAGACCAACTTCACAGCAGAAATAAACATGTTTACAGCAGAAATAAACATGTTTACAGCAGGAATAAACATGTTTACAGCAGGAATAAACATGTTTACAGCAGGAATAAACATGTTTACAGCAGAAATAAACATGTTTACAGCCTTGTAGAAAGCATTTTAGGTTTAATAGGTCAGGTTTACCTTCATGACAACTGTGGGGGGAGTGAATTTTTTTCTAACTCGCACGTTTAAAAGTAATTAAATCTCAAAATTTAGCATATTTAGGGGTGTGCTCTTTTGCTTGACAGGTACCTGATCTCCCCCTTCAAGTAAGAACGTAGAACAACCGCGGCTTTTAGCTACTAACCATGCCCAACTCAAACATCTGACCAACCACACGATACTTCTCAGAGCCCCGTGAGATGAAAGTTCTACTCAGCTGATGTGCTGAAAGTTTCCAGATGTCCCCAATCACATCTGCGACAACAACTTGACATCATTTTGTTTTTGTGACCTCCAGGACGACAAAGTTCTCCCTCCTCACGGGGGATGTAACAGCTTTTATTTTTCTACTTCTTCTACTGTTTTCAACTGTTGCAAACAACGTTTAGGTGATGCATTACCGCTACCAGCCAAAAACACGGAAGTCTCAGCACTGCCCACTAGTGGACGAACTGTCTGAAAGGTAGAGTAGGAGATTGTGTAAAACTGGTTCAAGCAAGCTACATTTGTAAATTTCATGTTTTAAAAATCAAAACCACTTTTTTCAACTTCCCCCTGAAGCCACGCCCCCAAAGCAGAGAAACACGCCATGCTTGCTTCCAAGGGTTCACCGTATTTGATGTAGCATGCTAATCTCACTTTGTTGCCTTTAGAAATGCTCCAACCCTCTCAGAGTGCAATTCATGCATGAAGAGGAGGAGGTGCAGAGTGGTTGACAGGGTAGGGACAAATGGCAGTAATGTTTGATTGAATAATCACCATCCAATTGGTTAGAAGGGTAAAATTGTATGGTGTTTTTTCAGTTCTGTTTGTTCTTCAGGTGACTACAATTTTTATTTTTGTATTACAGCATTTAAATAATTGATTGCAATCGGGGTGTGAAAAGTATTTTATTCCATAATGGCCACATTTTGCTTTCATGTTCCAAATGTGGACATTTGGAACATGAAAGCCATGTTGAATAAAGTTTTTACTATATTTTACAATATAGTCAAAACGTTCCTGGAAAACATCGCCTACCCTTCCTTTAACAATGTCTGTAAAAGATGCCTGGAAGTATGAATGCGGCGATGACATAAATGGGTATTTAGTTTGTGCATTCACACCCAAACAAACTGGACTTTCTGAGTAAACAGACTGGGATTTGAATCAGAAAGGCTGGCCTGAAAGCACCCAAAAGCATCCTGGCTGTTTCATGTTCCACTAAGCTGTGATCATGTCCAACTTTAGCATTTAAACATAATAATATAAAGAATGGTGGCATGTAGAGTATAGTAGTAATAGTAGCTGTAATGACCTTATATCTGAAAACTGAATAAGTGATCAGTAAACTTAATTTAACAGATATCATTAAAGCTGGGGTAGGTAATGTTGGGGAGCTAGCAAAATGCGAAAGTGGCGCCCTGTCTAGGCTCCTCCCCCTGGTCTTGGCTCCTCCCCCTCTGGTTCGACTCCTTGCGTGATCCGAGGCTTTTTTATTCGTAGCTTTTTCCACCAAAGATTTTCTCTTTCTCGGCTGTTTAGCAGGAGGAGGCAAATAAACCGAGCCGGGTCGGGAAATCCTTCCTGCATTTTCTCAGCCATGTTTGCCTTCCGAGTTTCTTCTTCACTACTTTGTATTTTCATCCTAACACGCTGTTTATATGCAGGGTGTGGCGATCAGGTATGCACTGCTGGAGGGGGAGGAGGGGAGCCGGGAGGAGAAGCTAGGAAATATAAGAAATGAACAACTCCATTTGGGTCGGAACGTTTGGATTGGTCAGAGTTTTTACAGATTTACAGTAAACTGAGGGGTCTAACTATATTTCTTATTGATCATGATGACAGAATGTATAGACTACTATCAGGACGAGGAACCACTTCACCCAGAGGAACATATCTCTGAGGAACGTTACCTACTCTAGCTTTAAAGAGACTTAACCAAAGAGAAATGTTGACTGATAACACTCATAAAGAAGCTTTTAGGTTCTACAAAAAGCTCTCCATGTGTTTCTCATTTGCTCTCTCACACAGATCATCATATCAGGGGCAACAAGGAGTTTGGCGTCTTTCTTAAGGACACTTAGATTCACCGAAGCACCGGGGTTCAAACTGCCGACCTTCCTGTTGGTGAGCAACCGCTCCGCCAGCTGAGCCACGGACGGCCCATATAACTGTTGGATTAGGCTGCACGTAACTGTACAGTAGTAGCAGCTTTGATGTCGACGTGCTGCCGACTTTGCACTTCCTCTCAGGCTGTAAAACCTGAACACACAGCTGTCTGTCATCACACACAGCAAGACAGCTTCTGCGTGTGCGTAGTGTGTGTGTGTGTGTGTGTGTGTGTGTGTGTGTGTGTGTGTGTCAAGGAGAGAGGGCAGAGGATGAAAAGCCTACCTACCTTTCTCATTACTGCCTTTGGAAGTCTGAATAATAGTTAAACCTGTGTGTGTGTGTGTGTGTGTGTGTGTGTGTGTGTGTGTGTGTGTGTGTGTGTGTGTGTAATGGGCTCTTTATGATCGGAAGCTATTGGCTGTTTGAAGTTTACACTACTGGCAGTGATGGGAGAGCAGAGGTAGTTAGGGTTTCATACGCTGGCTTGTGTGTGTGTGTGTGAAGGGGTATCCTGCGAATAATGATTTAGCGATTTAGGACAGGAAGTTTACAGCTAATGATCATGTGTTTCACCAGGATGCCTGCAGCCTGGCAGAATTTAAGAGATGACGAGAGATGTCATGTAGAAGGAGGTCCTGTAAAACTGCTGGAGGACGTTCAGCTTTCCTGGTTTACAATGAAATGATAAAAAGATGATTTATTGGTGGAACATGGAAGCCAAATGAGGCCATGATGGAATTATCTGTTATATCATCTTAAAATAACGAGTGATCTATAGATCTTCTATCCTTAGATATCAGGAGGGGAGAACTGGGACAGAAACTGACCCTCACATGATGGTCCAGACTCGCGCAGATGGGATCATCCACTCTGGTGGTGCTCAGGCCAACCGATAATGGGGGTTGGGTCAAAACATTTTTATTTTAAATGTGGCACAAGTGGGTTTTTTTTTTTTTTTTTTTTTTTATTACACAAGAAGCTTAACCCAGAATATTAAGCTATTGGTTGTTGCCACTCTGTTCTCAGCCACATTTCATGCTAAATACAGGCCTTACAAATGCAGAGCCTTTCGTTGCATTTAGCCTGGGTTGGAGAAAGTTGTGCCCCAGCTTATGTGGGGTAGACAAGACTATTTTATACATGCAGGATCTGTAGGTCAGAAAAAACTTCATCCCATCACCAATCCTTGCCACAAAAATCGTTATAAATCATGCAGAGAGATGGCAGGAATTAAGAGAGTTGACAAGTTAATTACGTCCAAAACGTGTCATTTGTGTCGTACAGAAACTGTCTCTGTAGCCGCGTTTCTATTACATTTTCATCACACAGTGAAAGTGATGTTTCTAAGTTTTGACAAACATTTGGGATTTGTTGGTGTTTCCATGGAACAGTGTTTAGTGCTTAAAATCTCTACCGGAGCACAAGATCTTATAAGAATTGCAGCAAGGTAGCCATGTAGCATTATTTTGGGATTTTCTACTTGAAGCTTTACTCCCTCATTTTATTTTCTAAAACTCTGAAAATCACTGTTTGTTCCACACTGCGCCATATTTACTGGAAATTAACTGGTCATGACCCCCCATGTCACGTCTGGGGACACATAAATGCAGTGTTTCCATTACACTTTCGCCATAAATTTCTATATCAAAACATCTGAAAAAACACCCATTGAGAGTGTAAAACCTTTTTTTTAAAACAATTTTTGAGCCTTTTTACAAAATGTTGGCGGTTCCATTAGTGTAATGTGTAATGGAAACATTTCTCTTCTTAAGATATTATCACAACCAGGTTCAACTAAAGACTGAATGGAGATTTTTTTCTATTTAACATAATGATGCAGTGTTGGCCCTGTGATGGACTGGCGAGCTGTCCAGGGTGTACCCTGCCTTTCACCCAAAGACTGCTGGGATAGGCTCCAGCTTCCCCGCGACCCTTCATTGGACTAAGCGGTTAGGATGATGAATGAATGAATGAATGAATGAATGAATGATGTTGCAGTGTTATCTGCCTCCAGCTGATAGCTGATGGTTTCCTCTGACACGTTTTGTCCCAGATGTGTCTGCTCATCAGTCCACAACCACTCACAGAAGAATCTTCTGACTCACTGTTCATGCAGATGAACGATGGGTAAAAATCACCGTCTCACTTTCAATAAGAAGATTTCATTAAGGAGGACCAGTTAAGCAACCAGTTAACCAGTGCCATAAAACATTAACCAGCTGTTGACCTGATGGAAACGATCCACAATTAGCTAAAACCCAGTGTGCAGCGACACTAAACTGTTTCTTCACGTGAAAAGAGTCCGTCTGTCTCCTCTCCTGCAGGTTTTTGACATTTTCTGACATTTCAGAGAATCATTGGAGCAAACTGTAGCATCCTCCCAGATGTAGATAAAATGCATGAGCCCTTCGCTTCGCCACAGATTCCCAACTCACCCAACCGTTTTTATTTAGTCAACAGCATTGATTCGTTCCATCATAGTTTATGACTTTTTGCATTCAGTTTTATTTACATATCATCTGGTTTTCAGCTGTTAAACTAATTAAAGTAACACCGCTGTGAACTGAATATTGTGTTTATATTTGGTCTTTCTGCTTCTAAAACAGATGATTCTCACTTGTAGGAAAATTTAATTCAGAAACTTGACTTCTTCCCTTGGAAGACACTAAAATGAGGAATCAGGACTTTTCATTGCTTGACTTGTGCAGCAGGCTGTCTGCACTCTGCTGCCACCTGGTATTAAACCTCCTTCTGGAATCACAAGCGAAGTAAAATCAGTTTAATCTGAAAGAATGTGAAGTGTTTTCTAGGTTGAGCGGGGCAGATAGTGTCTAAGGGAAAGAGCGAGGGATTGTGTTGGGATGAAGAGCTTCTCCTCTGTCTGTATTTTCCACAGCCAGATAATTGAAGGCTTTGCTCCAGTTTGGGAAGCATGGAGAGGGACCAGCGAGGAGGAAGACAAAGCTTTCCGAGGAGAGAAGAAGAGGGAAGCCACGTCCACACGAATGACTCACTCTTCCTCCATCCTTCCTCTATGTCATCATCTCACTCTGCAAAGGAGGTCAAACTGAACTCAGAGCAGCTGCGATTTTCCCAGAAAACACCCGCTTTCTGTGGCCGTCTGCTGCAGTAGTACTCCTATCAACATTACTTGTTTAATGTGAGTTAAGGACATAAAACACATAGAGAGGCAGTATCTGGAGTACACAGATTAAAGCAACACAAAAACAGTGTTTGGTTTGAAGTGCTTGCCAAAGTAAACTCAGACTCGCCTGAGGAGCATGTCTGGTATTTAAACGTGTGTGTGTGTGTGTGTGTGTGTGTGTGTGTGGTGCATCATGCTGCCAACCACAAGAAGTAACAGTGAGGTAAAACTGCAGCAGCCTTCGATGCAAAATGAGCTGAAGGCTGAACATGAAGCAAACGCCTTCCTTCCATCAGACTCAAAGGTTACACACAGCTAGAGAACCAGGAAGTGATGTCACACCTCTGTCTCGGTACGGTCTGCATGTAACCGTCTGTCCGTTTGCTGATTTATGTCTTACTGTGGCACAAATACCAAGATTTCCACCTCTGGTCTGGATCAGTCTTGTAAGGAAAGTAATCACACATCTGTAAACGTCTGAACACAGAGCTGCTGTAATCAGTGGTATGCATGTTTCCATGACAACACGGTGATGCTTTACAGTCTGCTTCTCCTCGCACAGAAAACCACAAACAGACAGATAGATGGACAGACAGACAGACAGACTGTCTTCTTTAAAAGCTCTTCGTCAGAAGAAGACTCCTGGTGAAAAGTGACATCATCCATCAGCAGCCAATCCTGCTGCTGCAGTAAACCATTAGAACGTGGAGACGCTGATTTAAATGTTTCTTCTGGTGTGTTAGGACGGGGTGGAGAAGAACGGAGGTTAAACGACGAGGCAGCAGAGGGTTGGACGTGGAGGGAAGGCCAGCTGAGTGTGAACAAATGGAAAGGAGAGAGAGAGAGGAATGTTTGACACACTTAATGCCTCTCTGCTGCTTTTACTCTCTCTGGTCCTCAACATGCAAAGAGCATCAAACCCATCCCCCTTCTGCCGACACACACACACACACACACACACCCAGAGACACACTGGAAATCCAAAGATGGAAAGTATGAGCACGGTGGTGCTGCCAGACAGCGCTGAGAGAGATGATCAGCCGAAGGAAAAGATCCTGTCGCGCTCTGACTCAGGCTATTCTCCTCTCTGTCTCATGCAGACGATCCGGACAATGTGGTAAAATGATGAGGAAAGTTAACGTGGATGGAATGAAGATGTAGGACTTTATGGAAAATCTGTAAAAAGTTTAAACTGGATTAAATTGTCACATCTTGTCAACAAAGTCAAATAAAGAAATAATTCTACATGTTGAGTTAGCACATGTAGACAAAAGGCCCCATAACATCTTTCATTATTTATGTTCCTCTGTCTCTCAGACTAAATATAACTAGACTAACTTATTACATCTGAACTTATTCTACCTGCCTCAAGCTTCTACGTCATGCTAAGCTAACTTGTTGCAGGTCGTAGCCTTCAGTTTAGCGAATAAAACCCCCGACTTTACCGACGGATCAGGCGCAGAAATCTCCTGTAGTTTTAGAGACGTGAGCTTTAGAGCTTCATGACACAGTTGGAACCTGCTACAGAAAGCATGCAGCCGCTCGCTGTTGTGCTAACTAACCAACCAAGCTAACTACTAATGTAAATGGACAGTGAAGCAAATTTTGCGTTTACAAAACTAACGTGTGAATAAATTCAGGCGGGACAGAATCATGTGCAGTTATTGCTGCAGCTATCTCAGCACGTTTAGCTAAGTCAGTTCCTATTTTAAGATGTTCATCTCTTAGATGATCATGAGTTTAAGTGGGTAATATTTAGTCTGACAGTGAGGAAAGTTCAGGAAGTGAATGTTTACCAGCAACTTCTGCAAAAAGCGGTTTTTTAACACTGCTTAAGGAGGCCGTGCTGAAACAGCCTCTCCAAAGCTGCTTGGCTTTATTGTTTGTACAAACAGCTGCATGGATACAATATATTTACCAGACAATGTGAACACATTGAACACATGACTCTCAGGATTTTATAGGTGGAAGTGTCATTAGATCACATTACTTAACGACAATCTGTGGATCCTTCATTTCCTTCATTTAAAAAAGAGCTTTCCCTGTGAGTTTTATTTTTTCTCATGAAAAAATAAAACTCACAGGGAAAGTTCTTTTTTAATCCAGACGTTTGGAGTTCAAATGAATTATCTTTATGATGGAAGCACGTGTGACATGCAGTAACCCTGACTGCACATGCCCAGACTAGCAGCGCCCCACCCCGACGGCCAGGCACTCATCTTGGCAGAGTGTTGTGATGATAATGATACGGTGGTGTTAATTGGTATGAAATCGTAGCTTGCAATCAAAACGTCTTCTGTGGGGAAAAAGGGAGGTAAAGTCTTCTGATCCTGCTTGCAGACACGCAGCAGCAAACCTAACGCTGCTGAATGGTTTCAGTCAGAACACCCGTCTGCTTGCAGTTTCACCGCGTTGCAGCGCATCGCTCCGTCATCTGAGGCAGCAGCTTATCTGTTAATGCAGCTCTTTAACAGTGTCAACCTAAAGGTTTTTCTAAACTCGTGGAAACGTCTGGCTTTTTAGTGTCATTGGAACGTTTTTAGTCAGCATTCAGTAGGGTGACCAGATTTTCTCTCACCAAATGTGGGACAATGTGAGATTCCAGTCTGCCATGACTTTCATGAAAAATAAACTTTCTATTCTGCTCTTTGGTAATAAAATTACTAACTAAACATAAAAAAACTGTTATTATAAAGCCTCCCACCGAGTGGCGCGTTTTATGTGGCTCGGATTTTTGGTGCCGTTTCACGTCATATTCCCCGCCGCGTGACACGGAAATATTACTTTGACAAACATCACAAAATAACCTCACAGTCTCCTCAAACAGGTTCAACCCAGGAATAAATGTTTTCCCAGTCTTTGTTGTAACAAAACTTTATTTTCTTCTTTGCAGCGGTCGTCTCCCTGTCCTGCATCCTACATGTGCATTAAGTCCCGCCTCCTAGTTTGATTGACATGAGTGTAACTCAAATCAGCAGGCGGTGTGATGTGACAGCTGTCAAATATTTAGCCACACACAATTAGTAAAAGCCCGTTTGGTTTTGTTTTGTCTTGTCCTTCACAAAAGTGAAGCCTGGTTGTAACGATGCGGGACAGCGCCTCGTTTTGTGGGACGTGTGAAAAGAAATAGAAATGCGGGACAATCCCGCACAAAGCGTGACATCTGACCACCCTAGCATTCAGTCCAGCGTTTAGTTTCGCTGGCATGCACTTTGAGGTTGCTTTAATTTACAGAAAAGTGTCTTCATCAGCTGTAAAACATGGAAAAAATACAGTTTAAGCTCATTAATCTGTTTCATACAACTCGCAGCTTGCTTGGTCCAATCAAATGTCAAAACTGGTTTAATTCCGTAAAAACATCCATCCTATCAGAAATGCAGGTAACAGCCTGAAATTAACGCGTCACACCTTCGTATCTTTATGGATTACCAGCTTCACCAGTTTGACCACTAGGAAACATTAGCAGTTACTGGACATATATCCAGTTCTGAGACCACTGTGACCAGCAGGGTCCTACTTCTGGCAGAAGATTTATTTTTAATGTGATTTTGCTGTTGTGTCTGTGTTTAAACATGAATGACAGCGGTGGTGCACCCTGACTGGTTGTTGCACACTGAAACTCTTTTTCTTTCCTTTCATGTCATTTTCAGCATATTGGATTAAAACTATAAGTTTTATACCCGTTTCTACAAGTTTAAAATGTCCCTCTTTTTGTTGCACAGTGACAGAAGAAAACAGGATGAAGTATAAACCATGTCATGTGTAGAGGTGAAGACTTCCTTTTATCAAAACCTATAAATTAAACTTGGTTTGTTTTGATGATTTGCCAAAAGGATGCAAAACAACGGTTTAAATGACCAAATCAGTGCCATTTCATTTTCTTGCTTCATATTTGATGGTTCTTTAGTTGCACTTTTCAGTCTGAGACTGGATATAAAAAGACAGAAGGAGCCTCCTGGGATCGACTGGCGACCTGTCCAAGGTGTGCCCTCCATCTCTCCCAGTGATTACTGGGATAGACTCCAGCTTCCTGGGACCCTTAACTGGAACAAGCGGGTATGAAAATGGATGGATGGAGCCTCAGTGATGTCACACCGTCGCCATCTTGGCAGCATCATTTGTGTCGTCACTCTGGGAAAATACAAAAACAGGCTAACGGTGTGTTCAGACCAAACGCGTTTTGAGCGTCAAGAGCGGCAGGTTTCCATGTAAAGTCTATGTGGAGGCGTTTTGAGCATCAAAAGCCAAAGATGGAAAATCTGAACTTTTGCCGCTTGATGCGGGGATTCAACCAATCACAGCGATGAGCTCACAGCTCCTGGAGGATTCCTGTGGTGAACCCAGACACGGGGCTGAGATGCCATTACTCTGTGCAATATTTAGGATAACCATTCCTTGCTAAAAAGCTGAATGTTACTGATTTGGCAACGTAGCAGGATACGTTGCGTAGCAACGCTTTGTTTGGGGTGGGGGGGGGCTCTCTGCTGAGTGCGGCTCTTGTTGCATTAAACACTGACTATCACTGCCCTACGACAACGTCCTCTAGCTTTATTTATTGAATAAAACCATGCCATATCTCTACTGAATCCGCCATCATTCAGACTGACTGGAAGGAAATTTCCCCCCTCTCTTTTCCGCCGCGTTTGCCGCTCGCTCCAGACAAGCGGCAAATGCGGCAGGAGCGTCAGGAGCATTTTAGGGCATCAGACACAAAAGTGGCAGTTTATTGTTCAGCGTTGAGTGTTCAGCGTTTTGAGCATTCTTGACGCTCAAAACGTGTTTGGTCTGAACACACCGTAAGAGATGAAGCTGGGAGGGGGACTGTGAGTGGGGGGGTGGATGATTGACATCTATCAAACTCTGAGCTGCCTGTAGCTAAGAGCTAATGGAGTTTACACGGCGCTAACAGGAGCTAACCAGGAACTGGAGGAAGCACGGCTAAAGCTAAAGTGTGCTGTTAGCTACACACCACATCTTTGCTACACTCTGCCTTCTTCAGATAACTGTCAATCAAAAGGACTCGCCCAAAAATGTGCCACAGTTTAATATCAAATAACATTTAAACAGATGAGTGATGAAAATTTTAGTCATGAAGGTAAACCTGAGCTATTAAACCTAAAATGTTTTTGAACCAGGCTGTAAACGTGTTTATTTCTACTGTAAACACGTTTATTCCTGCTGTAAACATGTTTATTTCTGCTGTAAACATGTTTATTTCTGCTGTAAACATGTTTATTTCTGCTGTAAACGTCTTTATTCCTGCTTTAAACATGTTTATTCCTGCTGTAAACATGTTTATTTCTGCTGTAAACGTGTTTATTCCTGCTGTAAACGTCTTTATTCCTGCTGTAAACATGTTTATTCCTGCTGTAAACATGTTTATTCCTGCTGTAAATGTGTTTATTCCTGCTGTAAACATGTTTATTCCTGCTGTAAACATGTTTATTTCTGCTGTAAACGTGTTTATTCCTGCTGTAAACGTCTTTATTCCTGCTGTAAACATGTTTATTCCTGCTGTAAACATGTTTATTCCTGCTGTAAATGTGTTTATTCCTGCTGTAAACATGTTTATTCCTGCTGTAAACATGTTTATTTCTGCTGTAAAATGTTTATTCCTGCTGTAAACGTGTTTATTTCTGCTGTAAACATGTTTATTTCTGCTGTAAACATGCTTATTCCTGCTGTAAACATGTTTATTTCTGCTGTAAAATGTTTATTCCTGCTGTAAACATGTTTATTTCTGCTGTAAACATGTTTATTTCTGCTGTAAACATGTTTATTCCTGCTGTAAACATATTTATTTCTGCTGTAAACATGTTTATTCCTGCTGTAAACATGTTTATTTCTGCTGTAAACATGTTTATTTCTGCTGTAAACGTCTTTATTCCTGCTATAAACGTGTTTATTTCTGCTGTGAAGTTGGTCTTTTTAACATGGGAGTCTATGGGGCCTGAATCCCATATGGAGCCCCTAGTGGATGAAGGGGGGGACTGCAGGTTTTGGCTTCACTTTTAAGGTTGCTGTTTGGCCTAAAGATAATGTGTTTATCTGAACCAAACATGGTAGTCTGGGTGATGTAGTGTTATACTACTTACTTTGTGCTCCACTTTAACGTCACATGAATGTTTGGCATTGCAGGTGATCGGCATCGATACTTTTACTTCTGTTTACTTTCACAGACTGGGTGAGACGCTGACCTCTCAGCCAATGAGCCGCAGTGTTGAGCAGTGATGGAGAAAACACATGTGGGACCAACAGAAGCAGGATTTGCATTCAACGGGCCCTACAGAGAGTCATTTCAGATCCAGCCCAGCCTGGTCTGTACAGAGTATTTGCTACTGAAAACATGCTGGTGTGGTTCGAAATCTTCCAGTTTCAGATATAGTAAATTAGAATTACTTTAAAAACCAATTTAAATTAAAATGCAGCACAAATGTTACTGATCAGTCGGTGTGTTGCTGCAAAGACTGACCAAACTAAGCAAAGACGCTTGAGAGATTTAAAAGATGCTTCCTGAGCCTGGAGCTTCGGCAGCTGGTGCAGATTTTACTGTCAGACTGAACACCGCCAACACTTTACCATCCGCGACCTTTCACCTCTACCAGGGGATGAGCTGGGATGTCTCTCACACTGACCTCTGCTCCTATATGCAAGTTTACACACACACACACACACACACACATTTATATTCATACACACTCATTTATTCATGGCATCCTTTATCTGTTGGGTATTTCAGCCAGGACTTCCAGGCGGCAGTGCTTTCTCATCAGAGGACAGGAGCGGTTGGGGGGGGGAGTTCTGTGTCCATCTCCTGGTTGTAACCATGGCAACACCAAACTAAATGATTCCAGATTTTCCACTGAAAAATATTGAAGGAAAAAACAAAGCACTGGCTGAGAAATGCTCTCTAATGAGGATCCACTCAGGAAGGAAACACTCAGGACCAGAGATGGATGCTCAGTAGCAGCAAAAAAACACCACAGAACTTCTTATCTGATGGGTTTAAAGTTTACGCAGCACACAGATACAAGTTTTGCCAACCTAAAAGAAACTCTTGGCAGATTTATCTCTGATTGTTTTGGAAACTAGAGGCACACACGTGTGTGTGTTGGAGAGTCTTATCTCCAAACAGCTGTGGGTTTCGGTACGGGCACTGCACAGGAGGTGTGTAACCGCAGAGGTAGTATAGATAAATGTTGCTCTGTCTCTTCCTCTTCCTGGGCTGTGGGTTTGGCTAGCAGCCAGGGAAAAACATTAGCTAACAGAGCTGCAGGGCAACGGGGAGCTCTGCAGACCAGCCTCTGACCAAGGACCAGACACTTCCAGTGTATACTGGGAACAGCTTACAAGCTACCATTCCCATTATCTGTTGGTTGGTTGCAGTTTGCAGTTTGAGCCACTAGGTGTCACTGCATTACACACACTATCTGGGTTTTTAATTAATTCAAAAGTTACCTTTTTTAATAGGATCAACTTTATACAGTGTTGTACATCTAGCTGAGCCTCTGTTGCTCCGTTTTAGTGATAAAAATGTCTTTTCACGACACTTTCAAGCAGGACTGCAGCTATCGTATTGTGTTATTGTAATATGTGAGAAGGTGCAGTGGGGGGCAGATTTCATAACCCTCTGATGCCCCTTTGAGCCAGATGAGGAGGTGGTAAGAGAGAGGGAAAGGGTTGAACAAGTTTCCCTTTAATGCATCAAGCTGTACAATTTAAGAAACTACAAACGCACTTGGAAAGCACAAACCTTTGCCAATTCCTTTAAAATGATCCTGGATCCAAACGGTGATCCGGATCACCTCCAAAGTGGTTCTTCCTTTTCACATTTCCAACAAATCTTGAAAAATTCATGAAAATCTATCCATAACTTTTTGAGTTATCTTGAACACAAACAAGCCAACAGATAAACACTATTAAAAACATAACCTCCTTGACGGATGGAACTAGCATGCTGCAGCTTTAAAAAGCCTAAAAACATCACTAAATCATCCAAACAGCTCAAGTCTAAATATGTTAACATCATGTGAACATTGTGCTGCTTTTGGCTTAGTGGTGATATGTCCATGGCACCGCCCTGCGATGGACTGGTGAGCTGTCCAGGGTGTACCCTGCCTTTCACCCAAAGACTGCTGGGATAGGCTCCAGCTTCCCCGCGACCCTTCATCGGATTAAGCAGTTAGGATAATGAATGAATGAATGAATGTTCACCAGAGGTGGCAATTCCTGGTCCAGAAAGGAAAAGTCCTGCCATGTTTTTGGATCTATCTGTACATTTACAACAGGTGTTTTCACTAACAGACTCGTTTACCTGACTAATAAACTCTGCTCATTAAATTCAGCTTGTTTGGTGACTGGTCAGGACAGCTGCTGGACTGGACTTTTACTTTCTGGTCCATTTATACGCCACTGTGCACCAACTCAGCTGATGATGTGTGGAAGGACAAACCAGCCTGGAATAAAACCAGCTTGTTTGGTCCATTAGTGAAAGAGACGAAGCGGCTTGAAGGTGCAGAAACAAAATTAAAGGTCAGTAACAGAAAACATAATATACCATTGGAAATTGTTTTTATTCACTTAACTAAAATAAGATAAACAAGCTGTTTATACAGACATGATGCAGGTCAACAAACAATCCAGCTGCCATGTTTGACACCACTTTTACTCTGATGTCTGTGAATGGACAAACAACTCTGACCTATACAGAACGTTCCAGGTGTCTCGTAACTTTCAGCAGTTGGGGGTTGGTGATGTCACTACAAGGTAGTTGGCGTTCCCGCCAAAATTCATCTGTACACAATGTATAGAACTCGATGTTGCCCAACACATTGTAAAAACATGTGCAACATAGGAACACCAGCCCATTTTGGATGATAATGATTAATAAGCCAAACGTGGTAACATGACTTTTCATGAACAAAACCGCCGCTACAGCTTTGTGACGTGGTGGAACGGGAGATTCTCATCATGATGTGCAGCTAGTACGGGATGCTTTACGCTAGTATGAAAGAAAATTTTGGTGGAATATTTCCAACACCTTGTTGAAAATGTTTCACACTTGAATACAAACAACTCCCACGCATCCATGAGAAACGTTACATTCACTTATTTCTGTAACACAAACAAACAAACAAACAACACGCATTTCAACCAGTGGCTGTACGTAATGAACTACGTAGCTTACAGAGCACTTCCTTGTTTCAGTCTCAAGGACCCCCTAAGCCACCTGAGATGCCTGTGTAAATTACTCATGTTAAAGTCACCTCCAAGTACATCTGTAGTAATTATAAGTGTATCTTCTGTATGTCTGAAACTACTGAACAAGTTAAACACACATTAGAAAGAACGATCACAATTAAGTATGTTTTCTGCAAAAAAAAAAAAAGGAGTGGGGGGGGTGGAGGGGCTAAATGTTCTTCGCCCAGTTGTCTGTCCGATATCCCTGTGGTCCTCCACAAATAAATACAGAAACAGGGTCCAGCTGGGTGCTAGAAGGTGCACATGAATATATGTGTCATTTTAACACCATATTATACTAAATATAAAGTTCTGTTTTACATGTGTCATTGTTAGCACTGGCTAGTAAGAGATAGTTGAGCAACAGGAAGGGCAAATATTTACAAGTATAATGACATTTATGAGACTTTATTGTCGCCACCCTGCAGAACAGCTACAGAAGGTTCCCCGTTCTGCTGTTTTAGGCCTGATCATGTAAAAGTGTATATTTATATTGTAAATCTTAATGTGAGCATGGTCAGATTCAGTGGTCAGCAGCTCTGATGCAGAGTGCTGTAAACCAGTTTGCCGGCGTCTTCATAAAGAATGCCTGCGGTGACTTGTATCCATGAGAAGTGCCCTGCCCATTCGGCACTTAGGATCAACTCTTCCTCCTCAGTCTATTTCAAGCCCATTTTTCCCTGTGCCTTTCACGCTGCCTTTTTTTCTTCACTTCTTAGGTTGCTTCACATTAAAGTAACACACATCCAACTTTCCCTTGTGTGAGTAATAACAACATATCTGCCTCTGATCCCTCTGATGTACACAGTAATCTTTCCATCCTTTCTTCTTCAATCGCAGTCTCACATATCATCTTATATTCAAACTATCCTCCGTTACCTCTGTTGACCTCTGTCCTGTGTGTGTGTGTGTGTGTGTGTGTGTGTGTGAGGGAGGCAGGGAGACGGAGGCAGGCCGCCCATCCTCGACGTGGCAGGGTGACATCGCAAAACCTTAAGAAAAGCCCAGACGTGTGCTGAGAGACGAGCACAGACAAAAAAAAAAAAAGCGCGGAGGAGGCAGTCTATTTAAACTCGGTGGGAATACACTGCTCATGCCAATAAAGGCTTTTATGTAAAAGATGGTGCAAACAAGTTTAGAGGAAAGAAATAAAAATCATGTCAGTGCTTTTATAGTCCCCTATTTAGCTTATAGCTTGTACTATGTGATTAAGAGCATAAGCGTGAGAGAAAAACAAGTCTTTCAATAAACCTAAATGAATCTATTGTGTGATATTGTGTCAATGCTGCTTTTTCTGTTAAAGCTGATGGTCTAAAGTTCACTGGCTAAGCTAACTTAACCTAGCTAGTGACAGCTAAGCTATAGGTGTATGACAGCTAGCGATAAACGAGCTAGTACAGACTGAAACATGAAAAGGTGAATTGTTTTCAGCAACAAATAAAACCTGAATGCCTCACATTATTTTTGATGATTGTGTTCAGTTGATATACTGGTGACCTGTCCAGTTTGTACCCTGGTGATCACTGGGATAGGCTCCAGCTTCCCCGCGACCCTTCATCGTGTCATGATGTGTGCTTTTGTGTTTCTCCATAGTTCTGGTTTCCTGTTTTGGTTTGTAGTTTTCCTTGTTTAGTTCTCTGATGTCTGGGTTCCTGGTCATTAGTTTCACCTGTGTCTCGTTGTGTTCTGTGTATTTATACCTCTCAGTTTTTGTCTTGAGTTGCTGGTTCATTTTGTTAGTTTTGCCCTCGCTTTTGTTACTGGAATTAAGTTGCATATGATTTCTGCATCTTGGCGTCCCGACTCCTGTATTTGGGTCCACATCCCCACCGTGACACATCAGACTGAGTTGTTAGGATAATGAATGAATGATGATAGTACTCTTCAGAAATATGTTTATTTCTTCTCCTAATGCCAAATGTAAACAACATTGACACTAATTGACACGTCATTAGCCTAGCCTACTGGCTGAGCTTTTGTAAGGTCTGGACATCTGGGTACTGCTTCATTCTCCTTCAGCAGATCCATGTCTCAAAGATGTGATGTGTTGATGCTACTTAGAGGCAGCAATACCAAATGTGTTCAACCTGTTTACACCAGTCAGTGTTTATGACACATTTTATTCTATTTCCAAAGCAACAAACATAAAAATAAGATACCCTGTATTTATTAAAGTAGCGCTGCAGCTTTTTGGCCTAAAAATATGCATTTCTGTGGTGTTTTGATGTCACAAAGACGTTTATTATGTACATTTCTGCAGTCGTTGCCTTGGGAGGCCACAGTTTACAAGTTTTCCTTCCAGGAAGCTGCATCACTTTCCGGACACGGTACTTACCATGTGACATGCTAGCAACTGGATATCAACACACTGACTGTGCAGATGGTGGATTCATTAAAGAAATGCACAGGGACAGTATAAATGGGAATTAGAGGGAAATGGAGAGAAATGGACCAGGCAAAAGGAAATCCAAAAGTCTACTGACTTTTACTGGCAGGAGAGAGCTCAGAGAACATGTAGGATGCAAGATGGATGCCAACCAGCTGTCGATGGGTGGTGCCACACTGAGAAAATCTGCTCAGTACTGCTGCTTTAAGATATTCCAGATGTGGAAACTAAGTTTGGCAAATCAGCTGGTATGATGATAAAGTTAGCATAACGTTGTCACAGCAAAAAGTAAAGTCTTAACTTTACAAGAAGGACAGCAAATTTCCACCCAGGCTCTGGACTTAAAGGTAGACTAAATAAGTGTTTTGCTCCTACTTTGTCAACTCGCTAAGTTGAACCATGGAAGAAAAGGGAAGTACTCCTAATATCAGAGATGAGAGGAAAAACAGAGCGAGTCTGGGTCAAATGTGGGAAAATAAGAACATTTTCTCTCCCTCCTGCTCTGTCTCTCTCTTTCTCTACATGGTAGTTTAATCTAACCAGTGTGTGTGTGTGTGTGTGTGTGTGTGTGTGTGTGTGTATGACACATGAGGGGGAGGAGAAAACTGAGAGAAAGAGAGAAAGAGAGAGTTTGCATTCTTTTCCATTGAGGTCAGTGTTTTACGCAGCTTTTGTCCGCTGCCTGCAGAGTCTGCGTGAGTTTATGTGCACGTGGGACTTGACCACTGAGGAAGAGGTGCACGAGTATTTCAAGACACAGCTTGTGGTCCTCAAACAGATGTGAAACTTTGATTTAGTCTATAATCAATAATCTCCACTGTCTTCCCCAAAATAAAACAACGGGGGTCTCGTGTGGTCTCTAGTGGTTGCCAGGGCAACGGCAGGAATTGAAATACCGTCCACCACCAGGACTATGAAACTCGGTATGACTGTCCATACTGTCCATAATGCCGTCTGCTGACACTGGTTGGTAACTGGTTAATGCACCAATATAAAGATGTTTAAACCTGTTTAGAAAATAAAAAGAGCAGAAGAATAAAACCAGCAGGTTTTTTGCTGATCTGGCGATTTCTGCACCATCTTCTTCCTGTTTGTATTCTTCTTCTCTGGTTTTTTTCCTGGTTGTGTGATTCCTGCCATTCCCGGTGCTTTCGCTCTGTTTTCAGCATCAAGTGATGGATAGATGTAGGTTAAGAACGGGCCGAATCACATCCGTAACCGACAAAACTGACCGTCCGTCTGCAAATCCGTCTCCGTTGCCATGTAGGGCTGGAGACACACTGTTTATTTTTTTTAAAACATTTTTTGTTTTCCTCCCTCTTTGCAATAATCCCTGATAACGATGTGTTATTTCAGAGCTGGTGAAGTAAAAGAGTCGACTCCCGTCTGAATGAGCCAAATCTCTGCAGCTCCTGCTGGGAATCCTTGCAGGTTGGAACTTAGATGTGGATAATCACAGCAAGGACAAACTTTCTCGTACCATTAAGTGGCAGGAAGAAGGCGGTAGAGACTGCAGAGGCAGCAAGTTTAGTGATACAAGCTGGATTTAAATAAATCAGTAAAAACCACTAACAAAGCAGCATCTTACTGCGCTTTAGTGATTTTGGAAACTGAAACGCTGAAAGTAAAACTTTAATTTCAACAAATTTATGACTTAATGTCTGAAGTTTAGTACAGTTCATTAAAACGGACTAAAACTTTCTTTCCTCTGATTAAAGGATCTAAAACGGTACAAATCTTCTGCTCTTCCTCTTGTTTCTCCTTCATTATTGCTCCTAAAAAGAATCTTCCCTCCTTCAGTCCTCTCCCACCTTCTGAAATGTCCCATTTATTTAAAACCTAATCTTTTATTTTATTATTTATGTCCTCTCTATCCAGTAATCCCCCATCTCTTGTGTTTTCCTTGGATTAGACTCATTTCTGCTACCTCCCATCAGCCTCCCCTGTTCCTTTTTCGTCTCCCACCCCCCCCCGCCTCATTACATTTGTGTCATTATTCCATCTTTGTGTTTATATGGAACTGGACTTGTTCACATACGTTCTGTTTGCTGGGTTGACCCTTGGCCCCCTCGCCATGTTGGCTGGTGTGATTTAACAGCTGCAACAGAACAAATATATGAAGATCTGTATTTATCTAAAGATGGAAAGATGCTTCCTCAGCGTTAAAGAAAATGTTTGATTTCAACTTTTTCTTTTCAGAAATTTTTGTAGTTTTATCTGTTTTTATTGACAAGTTGAGACATAAAAATGGAAGTTGTTCAGATGTTCTGAAGCCGAGAGCGGCCGTGCTCGTGTGTTTTCTAACAGTCTAACTGCTGCAGAGATCATAGATCTACACACTTCAGATGCAGCAGACTGTCCCTGAAGGAGCTCTGCAGGACCTGCAGTGTTTGGGAGGTGGACTGTCCTTCAACATGGAGGACAGCTGAGTCGTTGAGTCTAAGGAGCTTCAGAAAGGTCAAACCTGCTGATGTCAGATGGAGGAACATCATTATTGACATCTGATTTGACTTTGATCATGTTTGATAAAGACTGAAAATACAACATGTCTCCCTCACAGTTACACATGTACACCATGACTGTAGCCCCGCCCCCAACGGTCATGTGCTCTATTTTGACCAATGAATTAGAAGCAACACAGTAAAAACTTTTTTACCCCGACTTAATCATCTCCTTATAGATAACGAGATCAATCATCCTTTTATCACGAGAAATAGTTTCCTTATCTCGAGATAAAAGAAAAACGTTAAAAAAGTATTAATAGCCTGCAAATATTTATTTCTCATATCATCTTGTGATAAGTGAACCTTTTCAAAGCGACAGCGAGTGTTTGGCCCCTCATCGTGTCTCTGCTGATCAGGATTTACAAACATTAATTCAGGTGCTTTTCAGTTTTCATCCTGACGATGACAGACGAAAACACGAGTCCAAAATTTACTTCACTCTTAGTTGTGATAAAAAAGTATCAAGCGGCCTCTGTAGCACAGATATGACATCAACAGCTCTTTCGCTGCTAACGCCTTGTTCACCGTCCTGTTTTAGCCCTGAGTAACAGAACAGCTTTTAAAACAACGAGAAATTATTATTGATAGTAAAATGGACAAAGAGTAATTTTATAGTAATTTATATAGTTCATTAAATACTCAAATGGAGTAAAATGTCTCTTATTGCGATATTTATACATGAAATAAATGTCAGTAACGGAGGAACTGACACCAACCAGCCTGTTTTGGAAACACTGAAATAAACAACATCAGTAGTTTAATAATAAACATTTAAAGACTTTAAAACAACAATTAAAAGATTTAAACTTTGCTGCTCAGACCGGCGACCTGTCCAGGTGTAGCTGTCTCTCGGCCAACGGCGGCTGCGACAGACTTCCCCGCCAGCCCTGATTGGACCAAATGGGTCAGAAAACGAAGGAATGTTTGACCAACTTCTCAACAAATTGTGAGAAAATGATTGCTTTATGATTGGTTGGTTTAGATATTCTACTCTACAGTCATTTAGCTTTTATCCAAAGCAACTTACAGATACACACCCCGATAGGCACATCGGGGGGAACTTGGCTTGCCCAAGGACACTTCGGCACATAGTTATCAATCTCCCAACTTTCCAGTTGGAAGACGACTGCTGAGCTGCAGCCGCCCAGATGTGACATGTTGGAGTTAGACTCAACGATAAGGAAACAATAACAATCATCACACCACCTGAAAGGTTCCCTTTAGAGTATAATCATGTTTTTTTCCTGTAATCATGTTTTGTTTCCATGTTTTTCCTGGTAATTTCCTGCTTTATCAGTTTTTATATGTTTGGAAGAGAAAACTTGTCATTGGTGGTTCCCCGAGAAAAGAATAAGAGAAACGTAAAGAAGTTTCATTTTGTTGTCAGCTCTGTGTGAGATGCAGACTTAGAGGTTTTAATCTGGGAATAAACTAAAGGCAGAACTAACAATGGAAACATGGTCACACACACACACACACACACACACAATGAGTGTTTCACATCACTCAGAAACTAATATTTAAAAAAAAAAAACAGATCCTGTGACATTTCCGCTCCAGTCAGGTGTTTTCTGTTCCTCCCAGTCAGACTTCTGCACCTGTTGACAGGTATTTTGTCCCACTGTTCATCAGAAAAGTCTCTAATTTGTCCAGGACACCTTTGTTTATTTGTTTGGTTTTTTTTCTTTAACTCAATGAAATGACAGTGTCTTATATCACTGAATTATAATTTAGCACGTTTTTAATTATTGTTCCCCATTCCAGTCTCCAGTTATCTGAGTGACTGTAATAAATTCATCCTTTTCTTTAATGAAAGCTGACGAAGACATCTGAGGAATGAAATTCATCTGTGGTTATTGTCCTCCCAGTTTGTCTGCTGGGACAAACATGTGTGTTTATACATGAAAATAAATAAATAAACGGTCTGGCTGGTGTGGTACCTACACCGGCGCTCTGCTGCTCATTCTTTTCTATCAGGATTCTGGGATAGGAGAGGGTGCTTAGGATACATCTCTTGTATCCTTTGTTTTAAACTAATCTGGAGCCAAACGAAGTGCGGATTTGAAGGGTGGACTGGAAGGAGCCTTCGAATTGAGACAGCACTTGGCGCGCCACGATGACGCATGCAGCCGACGAATCCACATTTGGAAGTGTGCAGACCCTGGATGGACAAACATCCATCGATCCAGGAGAGAATTGCTGCAACAGAGGGGTATAAACACACACAAGAACACAACAGGACTCAGGTGAAGTGGATGAAAGTAACGAGAGCAGGTGAAAACTGAACAGGAACAAAGGCGAGGGGACTGAACAGGGAAAAACTACAAAATAAAACAGGAAACATGAAACAAATCCTGACTGAACTTTTCTTCAGATTTCAGCAGTAAATGCTGAAACGTGACAAACAGTGGAGCTGCTTCCAGACCTCCAACAACCTGATTTAGTGATGAGCTGCTCCAAACCAGAACCTTTGGTTTCAGATGCAGCAGAAACATCCAACACAAAGCTTTAAACCTGCGTGTAAAACCCGTCCTCCCCACCAGGCTGGTTACCTCAGGCGTCCTGCATCACCACAGGCGGGACACGAAGAGTTAACTGGTTTCTCTCACCACTCCTCACACGACAGCCCACCCCAGCTCTGTGTGTGTGTGTGTGTGTGTGTGTGTGAGACGCTGAAACCTCTTCCAGCTGGACTTTGGCGTCCTCCTGGAATCAGCTGTGCTGCTTTCCTTCCTTTCTTCTCGAACCTCCTCGTTCTACAGGAATGTGTGAAACTTTAAGATGAGTCCAGAAAACGTTGCACTTGCAGCGTTTTCATGGAGGTTTCGCCCAGCAGACACACTCCAGTTTTTAGCTTTGTGTGTGAGTCCTGCTTTCCTCTCTTTGTCTCATGTTGCAGTCTGCAGATCCACTTCACCCCCCCCCCCCCCCTCCACCTTTCTGCTTAATGTCTTCCCCACATGACTTCATGTCTTTCTGCTTCTCTTCTCCTCTTGCTTATCAGTTATGTAATCACACAGCTGTCCTGTTGGTTGTCTTTACCGGTTGCTTCACCCTGCGATGATCATTTTTAAAGCAGCTTGGAAACCTGCACAAGATGTGCTGCAAAGTATCTGACAGACCGCCACGTTCTGCTAATATTAATGATAATAAAGTGTCTTTCTTGGTCAATCATAACAGTTCAAACGATATTTTATTCATCAGAACGATAAATTCTGATGAGGACGGGATGCAATAAAAACCAGTTGTGATTTATTGGAGGAATTTGTAATCAGCAAACATAAATAGGAATTTAAGTCTCATTTTTAATCTTTTGAAAATTGACTTAAATTGATAAAAATGTTGGTTTATTTCAGCAACAAAAGAAAAAAAATGAACAGTAAAACCATGAAAACGTTTAATAGAACTAATCTCCACTGGGAGTGGAAGCAATCACTTGGCTTCAGGCTCCGGAAGGTTTACCTCTGCAGAGATTTAATAATTCTAATTCACTAATAATAATTCTAGTCACTGGATAATAAACTCAACCAAAGCTGTCCATTTTACAGAACTTTTCCTCGCCACGCCCCCCTATCCATGTCTAATGTAGCCTCCATCCTGCATCCTACCCAAGTGGCCTACCCAACCTCAGGCAGTTAAAAGTGAAGCCTCTGTGGAAGTGCATAAAGCTGCAGTTCCCCCTTCATCCACTAGGGGCTGCAAAACAGAGCAAATCCCCGTAGACTCCCATGTTAAAAAGACCAACTTCACAGCAGAAATAAACATGTTTACAGCAGAAATAAACATGTTTACAGCAGAAATAAACATGTTTACAGCAGAAATAAACATGTTTACAGCCTGGTTCAAAAATCCATTTTAGGTTTAATAGGTCAGGTTTACCTTCATGACAACTGTGAGGGGAATTAATTTTTTTCTAACTCGCCCGTTTAAAAGTAATTTAATCTTGAAGTTCGGCATATTTAGGGGCGTGTCCTTTTGATTGACAGGTACCAATCTCCCGCTTCAAGTCAGAAGAATATAGAACAACCGCGGTTTTTAGCCGGTTAACAACGTGACTTAGCTTTAGCCCACTTACCTCCGTTAGCTGGTTAGCGCCTGTTATCTCCGGGTTAGCTCGGTTAGCTCTTAGCTACAGAAAGCTCGAAGTTTGCTTGATGTCAATCATCCACCATGACGCTCACAGCCCCCCTCTCAGCTCCACCTTTTTGCCCATATTTGTATTTTCCAGGCGAGACGACACGCATGCCCCTGCCAAGATGGCGATGGTAGGAACCGCCATCAATTCAACTCTTCAGAAACCTATGGGTGACGTCACGGAGGCTCCGTCTATCTATTTATATACAGTCTATGATCCTACTGGACCTGTTAGCTCTCTCCAGCCAGCAGAAGACCATCTTACCATGACTGTTATTTTGTCTCTTTTAATCTTCTTCTGTTTCTTTGCTGAATCAGAGACGTTGCTTGTTAAGAAAGCCAGTTCCTCACCATGAAGTGAAACTGTGCCATAACGTCACGTCGCGTCCCGGATGTAAAAGTCTCCGTTTCTCAGCCTCAGGATGCTGCTGGGTAGACATGCACACGATAGATGTCACTGTGTCATCGAACACGAGGAGTTTTAAGGTCAGAAAGTTCTGAAATGTGTCTTTAAATGGTTGGAAACGTTGCAGTTCCACCGTTTTCAGAGCGACCAGACAAATCCACACACGTGATTAGACTACCTGCGTCTTAACAAAAAACATAAAGTAAGATTTTCCCTCGTTCTGGTTGCACAGAATGAGCTGCTGGTGTGTTTTTAAACCATGTTTAGTGTATTTATCTGGACCGGACAATGTGACTTCATGAACCTTTTATCTATAAAACCCCAGATTGTAGCTTGGGGATCATTTCCATCCAAGGTCCCAAAAGATGTTGAAATAGGAGCGAACATACTGGGGGGGGACACCACCCAGACACATTCATGATTAATGATTCCTGAAGGAAGATTTGTTTTGTTTTGCACTAAAATAAGACTAATTTCCACCAAAACGAAGCAGCAAATGATCTGGTGGAGTCAGATCCTGAAGCTGTTAAATACACACTTTCATCACACACCACATGACGCTCGGCTCACTTTGTACATGTTTTCTTTCACCTGTGTTTTGGTCCCCATAGCTGCCATCCGGATCACATCCAACATCTACGTTTGTCCTCCTCTGTTGTAGGGCAGCATGGCGGTTAACGCTGCAGCTTCACACCACTGAGGTCTCCCTGTAGACATGGATGTTCTGTGTTAATTCATCACATGTCTGTCGGTTTGTGTCGCATCTGACTGTCCTTCCCAGTGGAATCAGAATAGTGTCACATCACAAGTTTTTATCAAACATTTCCAGCTGAGGAATTTGCATAATGATGAAAACGTTCCTGCTGCCTGTTCGTGCACTGCCCACGTTGCTGCACTCCTTCATCTTCTCACCGCTTCGTCCAGTGAAGCAGAGAAGCAGGAGTCCGTCCCAGCCAGGACTGGACTGAGGACACCGGTCCTGGAGGACAGGATCGGTGATCCCTGTGACTGATTTCCTGTCTGTCTCTATCTGAACTGGTGACACTGGAAGTGTGCTCGATCAGAACTAGACCCGACGGAGACCGTGGCGAGGAACTATTGAGCTAAACCAATGGCTACGTAGACGGCGACGCACACAGACCCGGTTTAAATTCACTTAATCTGTTTCATGAACTCCTGGATGTTCAAGCAGCTTTTCTGAAAGAGCTCGATTAGCCGGAGGAAGCTGTGTACACGACAGCAGCGAATATGAACCAAGTGGAAGCTGGTCTTCCAGTATAAATATCCAAATGGTTTTTCTCCAGATAATATTACAAATTATCAAGTTATTTGAAGCTATTAAGGATTGTAACAAGATGGCCGCTCTCTGGTTGCCTTCAGACCTGGTGATGCAGCGAATAAAAAGATCCAGACCTGAACAATGGCTGACAAACAGCATTGATTACTTCGTAACAGCTTGAGGAAGCTGCGCTCCAGAAAATAATGATACACTTTAAAAGACATTCTTCAGCCGGGCCTCAGCTGTCCTGTAAAAACACCTGAAATTACACGTTTCATCTCCCAAAAACACTCGTCTCTGTCCAAACCTCTTGTTCCCTTTTCTGTCCCTCTCTCATCGTACCACCTGTATGCGATGAAGCAGGTGTTTCCCATGATGCCTTTGGGTCTGTAATGTGTGACTTTATGGAGGCAGCAAGCAGAGGTATGTGTGGTTTTATGATCATCCCGACACCCTGTTATTTTCTTATGATTAGAGGTTCAGTTACTGGAAATGAAGCTGCGCAGAAATAAACTAAAAACAGGCAGAGACATCAGGAAGGCTTCCCCGGCGAAACTACAAAGTCGTCTGAGTTCATCATCTGAGCATCACTGACTCGGATGCAGATTTGTAATGCCACTTTTAAACATCTGCGTTACAATGGAGATTAACTTATCAAACAAACTGGAAATCCAACCTCAAGAGAAAGTTGTGACACTTGCTCAAGTCCAAAGTAAAAGATTTGCTCGGCCTTTATTTCCTTTTATGGTATTTAGAAAACTTAAATGAGTTGTTTGTTACAACAATTTGTGTCAAGTTAGGGTGTCAGGGTTGGGTATAAAATGTATCTAGCAGAGAACGGAGCATACTCCACTCTTTTATGCCAGAACATTATCAATCAGCTGAAAAGGAACTAATCTCAACACAAAACTGTAAAGAACTTTAATCTCGACATCTACAGAGCATGGTACAGGGATGAGCGATCTGAGGACTTCCCAGTGCATGAATACTAAACATGGTAACCAAGAGGAACCCTCCAGCCACCATGATCCACATCACTTTAATGATCTTCTCTACTAGCAAATAAAATGTCCCAGTAACTATAGGAATTTATTATGACAAGGTATGGAGGTAAACCCACCTGAGCCATTGGACCACTGTGTAGGCATGTAATGCTAAAGGTCGTGAAGTTACTTCTGAAGTCAATCCTATCAGTATTCGGTATTATCTCAACCATTTATTAAAAATCATTTGTTGTTATAATAAACATGCATAAAATAGTCTTGGAAGGAAACCCAAACGAATCCTCTTCAGTGAACCGAGTGGGCAAAACATCCAGGATGCTAACCTAAAACACAAGGAGGAGACGCCGTTTATCAGGTTTGTACAGGAATAATGCTGAATTCTCTGAATGCAAGCTCGGATACGTCCAATTTCTTATTCTTTTGTCAAACAAGTCCTTCATTCAGCTCCTTTAAAAAAGATACAGATGAAACGCTAAATGGCAAAAGTGTTTGTGATATGAGATGACATGGCTGACACATACGTGTGGCGGTATCATCGGTGTGAAGCTGAGTGTTACTGCGGTTAACGAGTAAAGCAATTAACAGGTGACTTAATGGTGAAACATTCAGCAGAGATATGCAACCATCCGCCGACCTCTCACGGGCGTATTTCTGTGAGACCAACCCAAACATTATACATGTAGAGAGCTGGAGGTCAGACTTTGTCCTGTCATCCTGTGTTGTGGGCTTTTGGTGATTAAAGGGCGGCCGAGGCAGACCGGGAGAGAAAAGAGAGAGAGAAAGATGGAGGACGATAATAACTTGGAGACAGAGAAGTGAGCCTTTTGTGGTGAATTCTCTTCTGCTTTCAGAGTGAACCATAAAAACCGTCAGCACGTCCGCAGCAATGTCAGCTGGGACCTTCGTTCATCAGCATCTTGTCAAAGTCCATGAAAAACCAGTTACACACCAAAACACTGGTCTGTAACTGTAAACTGGATGAAGTCAGGAAGTTATCTGAACGACTAAATCATGCAGAAGAAAGCTGAAGTGTCACTGGAAACCAGCTTCCACGTTGCCATGGGAACAATTAAAGAGAATAAAAGTGAACGTGAAGTTTTCAATACAGCAAAACAGCTGGAAAGTAAACTTAAACAGACATTATGTAACATTTTCTGGTGCTTACTGGTGAATTTCCATGTCTGCATTTCTATACGTGTTATCACTGGTGTGTTATGACCGCCGCTGAAATCTGAAATGTTGTCGCAAACGTGGAACTTCGGATTTGTTCATACAAATGAGGGCAAAGCTGGTAAAGAAGCTCCATGACAGTCTGCCAGCTTAAAACTACAGCTGCCCGTAAGGGACAAATAGCACCAACGTGGAATATAAAATATTTTCTCTGTGAGCCAGTCAGAAGCCTACTATCACAGCAAGCTGTTTAATAATCATGTACATGTATGCAGCAGCAGCAGCGCAGGAGTCGCTTTCACTGCCACCTAGAAAGCCAAGACCTTAAAAACCAGCATGGTGACGCGTCCAATGAGGAGCTAGCCTTCCCCAGTTGGAAGGACCTGAAAAAGCAAGTCAACTGTACTGCATAAATTAGCTTAAAGCTAACTGTGTTCATTGGGTTTTGTAGACAGTGTTGCCTGTTAGCATAGCAGCATAACAGCAGATCCTGCTAAAGTCCGGCAGAATCATTGTTCCAGAAGTGAATCTTTTCGTAGTTTCAGTATCTTTTCACACAGAAAACTTCTTGCCACAGTAAATGTAGCCTACGAAGCCTTCCCACCGGCCTTTAGTCTGGCTTCACTGCGATTAAAAGCCGGTATTTACCGCATTGAAGCTACTGAAAGCGCATCAAGATACTGTTCCACCAGAGGAAAAGAACCGGATGTAACTTGACTAATGATACAGTATGTTGTATTTATAGGATTATGAACCTCTTCCCTCTTCAGGAAGTAAAGGATGACATGGTTTCATCAGTGTTGGTGGCTACCATTGTTAACAACAGGTGTTGGAAAAGGTGAGGCGCCAGAATGCGTGATTCTTTCAGTGCAAACACGTTTTACCGTCAGATGGGAGTAATATCACTTGTCATTTTTATCTGCCTTATAATATTGAACTATGTCATGTTTTTACACAAAGAACACACTCAGATATGTGTGTTTTCCTTTAAACACATGCTTTTCAGTGTGTCTGGTTAAAAACCAGACATATTCCTGCCAGTAATTTTCATGCTAGCAGGATCTAAATGAACTCTTTTGATCGCTAGCCAGCGTGGCTAATTGATTTTTAGTTACCAACCAATCAGAATTCCCATTAGCCAGCTCCTGTCTCTCTGTTCCTTGTCTGTACCACTACACTGTCCTCTTAGCATCTACCTCCATTTTCTGTCCTTTTCATGCCTAATGCTATGATCCAATTGGCCACATGGTGTGTCCATCAAACTAAAGCCCCGTCCCTTGTTTGCTGTGCAGCAGCCAAAGAATCGCCTCCTCCAGTTATCCTGAAGGACGCATCACTTATTCATCACCTTCCAAAGTAATTAGTAAGTTTTTATTTTAATCCGCTAGACTTTTAGCCACATTTAGCGAGTTGGTGGGCGTTGATTTAGGCCCCGCCTCCTGCGACTCCGGGGCTGATGAGGTTATCTATCTTTGTGTTTGTGTATTTGAATTTGTAATGAAACAATACAGTTTGATCCCATTATGTCATCTATACCAGAACATCAGAACATCTGAATGTAAGATAAATTAATCTACTAAATAAAAAATGAAGTTATAAATGCAGCTTGGATTGGAAATAAACAAAAGAATGAACCTTGCTATGGTTCTTACATCCACTGTGATGCTTTCATCGCAGAAAGTATAAACTCAAGACTTAATGTTTGTCTTTATACACGTTTTTTGTGTAGTTGTGTGTCGGGATTGGGACTGGGATTAGGACCGGGGCGAGGACGAAGAAGAGGACGAGGATGATTTGGGTTAAAAAGGAAAGACATTTCATTCAAAAGAGGTGATAAAATATATAAGATAAAGAGAAAATAACAGAGTAGCTTCTTCTTCTTCCTCAGACATTTGATCTGCCGTTGCTTTCACTGCTTGGACACACGCACACACACACACACACACACACACACACACACACACACACACACACACACACACACAATCTGGGGTTGTGTTGCCAGAAAAAAACTTGGCCTGGTTCATTTTCATTGGAGCTAAAAGCATATGAGTGTGTGTGCTGCTGTTCTCATTTTCTGGGAATGATTTGAATACGTGGAAGGAATTTGTTAAAGTTTGAATTCCCCTGCAGGCAGGTGTACAGTAACCAGTGGAAACACACCTTCTCACCTCCTGGCTGTACAATATGCCAGGTGTTTTTAGTGCATAACACACACACACAGTAGCTACAATCTTCTGCTAAACTAACAGCTTCGACCGATCTAAAGATATAAGGTGTGCGGCTCAAAGTGCTGGAAAAACATTTCCCTCAGAAGAACAAACAAATAAAAATATCTTGCATGTTTGGAGTCTGACAGAGCAGATCTTTTACGCTACAAACATCTGTCAGAGTCTTTCCACAGATGTGTTACTGTGCAACCTGCAGTTTCACATATTTAAAGTTTAGGTTTCGTCCTTACAGGGATTTTGTGGGTTGGTTCATTTTCTAATAATTTTTTTCCTTTTCCAATGAAAAACCCAATTGGTTTTGTTTGTTTTTCTAAACACCCTTTCTAAAGTGGATAACAAACCAAACCGTTAGCTGACAAGTTAAAACCTTTGATGAGCATTCAGCCGACACTAAAGAGTTATTTAACATATGTAAGTCTTAAACCAACTATATATAAGCTTCCTTCATTAAAGGGTTAGGGTTAGGGTTACGACCCATTTTGATGGCACACTGACATTCATTATGTACACCACACCAGCAACTGGATGTCCACAGTTTTTAGTGTACAGTGAGCGCATTCAGCAAAGAAAAGCAAGAGAACATGGATTAGAGAAAAAGAATGCTAAACACAGAGCTGAAGATAAGGCAAAAAATTCAACATCAGACAGACTTTTACTGGTTGGGGAGAGCTCAGAGAAGAGACAGGATGAAGATAGATGCTGAATTAGCCGTGGTCTAGCCGTGCCAAAGTGAAAAAATCCACCAGACTTCAGTAGCGCTGCTTTACAAAGTTGATTAAACTCATGATGAAGATCAGTCAGCACCCATTACCGCTAAAGTTACAGCGATAAATCTGTCCAGTTGTCATCGTTGGCATTGTTGTACTGCAGTCTGGGTTTACTTACGGTTCTTTACTGTCTGGTGTTCTTTATTTTGTAGGGTTTTTTTTTTTGTTATTACCTGTCTTACTTTGTGCTTCCTGTTCTTCTCATCTACACTGTAAAAGGTGTCCTGTCCCGATGGCAGTAGCTCAAGTTGTCGGTTAGTTTTATATTTTTTATGTAATTATATAATGTGTATGTTTAGCTACGTCGTACAGAGAACATATCTGAGTTCTCCTCATGTTGCCTGACACACTGCCATTTTCTTGGCTGACACACAGCGACATTGACTTGAGCTACCGCTATTGGCACACAGCAGCCAATCAGGATGATTCAATCCGAGGCTTGTGATTGGTTGGAATTGTGGCACATTGCTAGTGCTTCGCAGTACTGAGCAAGCGTGTTGACTGTAATGAGCACAGTTGCTGCATTGCGAGTGCTTGTGTGTGTCTGCACAGATAAGAACGTGTGAATGGAATTACCTTTTGTTTGCTCAGATTAGAAGTCGCTCACAGTGGAATAAGACTTTGCTTAAAGTTTAACTGATGTGCTTGCTGAACGTATTTTTCTGCACTAAAACTGCTTCTCTTTTTGCCCAAGAATGAGGCACCAGGATAGCGCCATACCTCGTCAGCCCATATACCCACCCTGCTACTAAGGGTTCAGTGTTTACACATGCACAATGAAATTCTTACGTAAGACACATAAAATATAAACTTTTAAAAGCAGTTGTGAAATAAAGAGATATTCATTCTGTACTTATGGTGATCCAGTGAGTCCAGCAGAGTTTTGTGGAGCAGAGCTAACATCCAGAAGGCAACGTGGACGTTAGCTCTTCTGGACATTAGCTCTTCTGGACGTTAGCTCTTCTGGACGTTAGCTCTTCTGGACATTAGCTCTTCTGGACGTTAGCTCTTCTGGACGTTAGTTCTTCTTGACGTTAGCTCTTCTTGACGTTAGCTCTTCTGGACGTTAGCTCTTCTGGACATTAGCTCTTCTGGACGTTAGCTCTTCTGAACATTAGCTCTTCTGGATGTCAGCTCTTCTGAACATTAGCTCTTCTTGACATTAGCTCTTCTGGACGTTAGCTCTTCTTGACGTTAGCTCTTCTGAACATTAGCTCTTCTGGATGTCAGCTCTTCTTGACGTTAGCTCTTCTTGACATTAGCTCTTCTGGACGTTAGCTCTTCTTGACGTTAGCTCTTCTGAACATTAGCTCTTCTGGATGTTAGCTCTTCTTGACGTTAGCTCTTCTTGACGTTAGCTTTTCTGGACATTAGCTCTTCTGGACGTTAGCTCTTCTGGACATTAGCTCTTCTGGACGTTAACTCTTTTGGACGTTAGCTCTTCTGGACATTAGCTCTTCTTGACATTAGCTCTTCTGGACGTTAGCTCTTCTTGACGTTAGCTTTTCTGGACATTAGCTCTTCTGGACGTTAGCTCTTCTAGACATTAGCTCTTCTGGATGTTAGCTCTTCTAGACATTAGCTCTTCTGGATGTTAGCTCTTCTGGACGTTAGCTCTTCTGGACATTAGCTCTTCTGGATGTTAGCTCTTCTGGATGTTAGCTCCAGCAGAGACCAGAAGGAGATCTGGTCCCACGCTTAGTGTCTGCTTCTGAGCAGTAAATCAGAAAACAGATATCTGATAGGAAATGTAAAAGAGTAAAAAAAAAGGAAGGAAAAGCAAAGTGTGGAAACCACTTCTCTGCAGCTGAACGGACGGTACTTCTAAGAATGCTGTAACTCTTTGTGTTTACGGCTACAAACAACCTGCATGTCTGTCAGTAGATGGACTTGTTGCTCTGTTTTCATACGGCGAATTCACCTCATGCCAAACCACTCGGCCCCTCATGCAGCTCATTTTAATTGACTTCCGTTTAATCAGAAATATTACGTTTTTAAGCTTCCAAAATGGAAACTGAGCAGCAGCGTCTTGCTATGGAAAGGAAAGGGGAGTGCTGGGAATAGCAGTGTGTAATCAGGCCTCTACTTTTTCTCCAATCCACCGTGGCATCCAGGCCACTCAACATACTATAAATAGGCATCAAATTAGAGACTTTCTTGGTGTGTGTGTGCATGTGCATGTGTGTCTAAGAGGAGGGCAAACAGTTCACCGGCTGGGAGAGCGTGGACAGCCATTACAAAGTCGGAAACTAACTGCTGGTCGTCTTTCCTTCTGCTCATTGTGCTGACGTTCAGATGGTCGGATCAGAATGTGTGAAAAACAAAACCTTTTACTCGCTGGAACGACTCCGATTCTCTGCGGATCTGCAGGGAGTGATATATAACTCAGCATCCGCCGACCCACGACCTTGTTCTTCTCGCTCTGCTCTTAAAATGCTTTGAGTTTGGCAGCAGGTGTGATGAGGCTTTTAAATGCCTCCAAGCTTTTCATTAAGTGGCACACTGAGGAGAGAAGAGACAGCGTGTGTGTTTAAGCAGCTGCTATTAACATTGCTTCCACTGGTGCTCTTCTATTAAAGGAAAACTCCACTAAAACACTATAACTCAGTTGGAAACAGCTGTGGGTTGTCGTCTTCTCATTCCTGGCTGCATTTTGAAGTGATATTTTTCAGCCTCTGGGTGAGTATCCAGTCATATATTACATGGCATCACATCCAGATACTTTTAGCTGTTTTGTGTTTTACACATCAGGAAAATGAAATATCATCCGGTTCTCAGCAGACATTGACTTTTAATGAATTAAAACCATTACAGAGCAGCTAGTACAACCACGTTTAGCAGCTACAAGACACAAATTTCTGTATGTTCATTAGTCTCCCATCATTATGAAGGTATTTTGCTCCCTTTCAGGTTTGCAGCATCAGTTTCAGCACCTTTAATGTCCTGCTGCAGTACTCCAGTCAGGCTGACTGATGGACTCTTATCACAAAACAACTTATTTCCTTTTATTCAGACATTCTGCCGTAGGTTTATGGCTCAGTTCATAGTATGACAGCATTTTTAAGCTTTAGATGTCACACAGATCTTTCATATTTGACATACAACAGATGAGTTTATGATCAACGCAATGACTGGAAAGTGTCCATGTCCAAATCACCATCCTTCCACCACCGTGCCTGACAGATGGATGAGCTGTTTGCTCACTGTGGATAACGGTGTGAACAGTTCGGCTTTGCTGCTCCCTGCACCTTTTCAAAACACTCCATTCTTCCTCCTTTTCATCATGAATCTAACACTTAACTTGCCGTTTGAAGTTTTACAGCGATACGGAACTTGAGCAGATTGTCTTAGGAACCATGGCTGATTCAGCATCCATCTTGCATCCTACCTGTACTGTGAGTGCTCTCCAGCCGTCAAGACTGGCCCTTCAGTTCTGTGGAAAGTGGAAGTGAAGGAGCTGTTCTGCAGCTTCGTGGTTGATGGCAGCACAGGGAATCAGAGTTTCCCTCCCTCATGATGCTTTGATTCCCCTGAATTACGTGGATATTCTGTGTTCCACTTGGAAACCTGGTCAGTCCAGAGCAGAGTGGTCAAGCATTAACTCGTGTTTCAACAGTAAATCACTGTGTTGACTTTGGATCGGGTTTTCCTCTGAAACACAAACATTTTGTGATAAACCATCATGTGACAGAGAGTCCAGCTGTGGTGGCGATGCTCTGCTCTGACACGGCGTGCGAGGCAGAAAGCTCGGCGTCGCCACCAATCTTTGCTTTGAAGACATTTCCACCTTCAATGGGACCAAGAGGTCAGTCTTATCGTGGTATTGTTGTGTCTCTGGCTCTGTCCTCTCCCTTTTCTTTTCCTCTCTTCCTCTGATAATGTCTTTGCTTAATCAGCTGCGGTGTGTGTTGCTATCCGCTCACTAGCATGTAATGCAGAACGTGAAGCAAAACTCTCTTTCTCAGCTTGGGGATGCAACTGGGTGACTCCACAAAGGTTCATAATGTCCCTGTACCATCAAACAAGCCAGGAATGCAGAGTTTTAAGATCAGAAAGTTATGTACTGCATATTTAAGAGAAATTTCGGAACAACACAACTTATGATGTTTCCTGGGACGTCCACTTCTGGGATGATTCTGTCTGAAATGTTTTCACTTTTATGTCCATATTCAAGTAATAAATAGTTTTAAAAAAAAGGTCTAAAGCCTTTCGCAGATTGATTGGCTGCAGCAGTTGGGTTAGGGTTACTGCTGATGTCTTTCCTCCTTGGCATTGTGTTAACACACCTGAAACCTAAAGGTTACACTTACTTTTACTGACGCTTAGTGTCTTTGATTTGCAGCACCTGGCTGCCACCTTCCCTTTCACGTCCCATGGAAGCGGTAAAGGAAGATTCCTTCTTCAACACACCCTGTCTGCATTTGGCCCGAGTCCACTTTCACTATTGTTAATGTCACACACTCATCTGAAGCGTATTTACTTGTCCTTGAGGCGCCTCATGTTACTACCAATACGTGGGACCAAATCACCAGCCAGACTCTTTTCCTCTGTTGTTCCACGATGGTGGGATGATCTCCCAAACTCTGTCCGCTCTGCAGAGTCCCTGTCTACTTTTAAGAGCAAGCTGAAGACTCAGCTCTTCAAGGAGAACTTCTACACTTAGTATAACTGTATTTAGTGGAAAGTTGGAGAACTTAGCCCAGTTCTTTTCAACAAACTTTATGGTATTAATTCTTTGTATTTTAACATAAGTGAAATAAAGGGGTGGGAAGAGAATAAACAACAAACAAACAAAAAGCCTCTAGCACTTCATGGAAGGACCTGCATCCAACTGGACAGTCCACCAGCACCTTCCTACGACGTCCTCTACTGTTTGATTTCGTGCTTGTGTTGTTCTCACTCATATGTAAGTTGCTAAATGACTGTAGAATACAATAGAATAGAATAGAATAGAATAAAATAGAATAGAAAATAACCTGGTTCCAGTACCGTTGCAAAAAGCGAAAAACAAGTGACGTTTGGACCACAGCCCTTCCTCAGATCGACAACACCAGGTGATGCACCTGCTCAGGTAATCTGTCTAATAGCAAAGAAAAATACTCTCTAAATACAATGTTACACATATGTACCATTTTAATCTATGTTGTATGACCAACAACATCAGTAAAAACCATCATGATGACATACAATTTTTTCTTTGTGTAATTGTATTTGTATATATTGTGTCATCGTTTTACATTTTTTTATGTACATACACATGTTGGTGATTGCCTTTATCTGATTGGTTGGGTGATTAGACAGAGATTACCTGAACAGGTGCATTACCTGGTGCTGTCGGTCTGAGGAAGGACTGTGGCCCAAACGTCACGTGTTTTGTTAATACAACATAACTTCTGGTGTGCGGACATGTTTTTCTCTTTTCGTCTTTACCTGCCTTTGGATCCGGCACCCAGTTTTATCTCCATGAAGGTGTGTTTGATCGAAACTTTTTTCTACCAGTACCGTTGCAACCACAACTTACCAGAATATAAGTCAATGTCAGAAAGATTTGCAGAAATCTTTCTGTTAGTGAAAAGCAGGACAGTTTCTCTTCTTTGGTAAATTTACATCATATTTGATCTGATCCCACACTTTTGCTGGTGCTCAAACATATTGATGGACAATGTTTCTCCTAAAGTTTATTCCTCAATATATCTAGAAGAGAACAGACAGACCTCTCATGTGGTAAAAGATTAATATAAAAACATGAGCAGAGTGATGAAAATATTCCTCCTGTTTTGTGTAAAATGAAGATGAAAAGCATGAAGGTAAGATACTCGTTAAATGTCGAAGTTTCATATATTAACAGCTTTCTACCTTATTTTACAGCTACTGCAGACTTTCTGTTGATGTTTGCAGTAAACAGCCATTAAAATGACCTGAACCTGGTTTAACTAGTGACTGTGCAACACCAGGCAAACCATTACTGCGACTGCAGCTTGTTGCTGGCGGCAACACATTTTAAAGATCAAAAGATCAAGCAGAGCGAGCAGAGAGTGTGGTGCGATACCTGGAGAGTTTACTGCATCCTTAGAAACCAGAGCTTCTGACTGAACTGTTTCTGTGTGTTCCAGTCATTAAACACATTTCTGCTTTAGAATATCATAGAAAAATGTAAAAAAAATAAAAAAAAATAAAAAAAAGAGCAATCAGGCCTCAAAAGTTGGAAAGTAAACCCTCTGAATGAAGTAGCTTCTGAGTGACTTTGACCTGCAAACCCAGTCTCACAGCAAAGACATGAAATAAGAAACATTTAATGCAACATTTTACTTCTTTGTTTTCATTTTTCAGTTCTAATTTCATACAGTAACTCGGTTCCACTACAGTGTGGAAACAATCACATGTTGAACTTTTTGAAATTCTCCTTCACAGACATAAAAGTCTGGATTTGGAGGTTGACGGGTTTGGAAGATGGTTCTTCACATCCAAGTGACCCAGCTGGACCACCAGTTCCTCCATGGAACATTACATTGTATTGATGTCCTTATCATGCTTTTTATGTTTGACACATCAGAAACTACTTGGTTAAGTTTAGGAAAATATAACAGCTTCCACATAAACTGGCCATGGAACATATTCTGTCAAAATATTGTTTTACTGTTAGTGTCTGCAGAGACGGGCCACCTCAGCTAAAGATCATGAAACATGCAGGACACAGAAACCAGACATCGTTTTACCACAAACCTTGTCAGCTTCTTCTCACATTTTTCTTTCAGAACTGGCTTAATTATTGTTTCAGCAATGCGTTGGAAAAGTTCCTCACGGTGTGTTCAGACCAAACCACATCAACATGAGAATCTCCCGTTCCACCACATCAACATGAGAATCTCCCGTTCCACCTCATCACCATGAGAATCTCCCGTTCCACCTCATCACCATGAGAATCTCCCGTTCCACCACATCAACATGAGAATCTCCCGTTCCACCTCATCACCATGAGAATCTCCCGTTCCACCTCATCACCATGAGAATCTCCCGTTCCACCTCATCACCATGAGAATCTCCCGTTCCACCTCATCACCATGAGAATCTCCCGTTCCACCTCATCACCATGAGAATCTCCCGTTCCACCTCATCACCATGAGAATCTCCTGTTCCACCTCATCACCATGAGAATCTCCCGTTCCACCTCATCATGATGAGAATCTCCCGTTCCACCTCATCACCATGAGAATCTCCCGTTCCACCTCATCATGATGAGAATCTCCCGTTCCACCTCATCACCATGATAATCTCCCGTTCCACCACATCATGATGAGAATCTCCCGTTCCACCTCATCATGATGAGAATCTCCCGTTCCACCTCATCATGATGAGAATCTCCCGTTCCACCTCATCATGATGAGAATCTCCCGTTCCACCTCATCACCATGAGAATCTCCCGTTCCACCTCATCACCATGAGAATCTCCCGTTCCACCTCATCACCATGAGAATCTCCCGTTCCACCTCATCATGATGAGAATCTCCCGTTCCACCTCATCACCAAGAGAATCTCCCGTTCCACCTCATCACCATGAGAATCTCCCGTTCCACCTCATCACCATGAGAATCTCCCGTTCCACCTCATCACCATGGTGAGAATCTCCCGTTCCACCTCATCATGATGAGAATCTCCCGTTCCACCTCATCACCATGAGAATCTCCCGTTCCACCTCATCATGATGAGAATCTCCCGTTCCACCTCATCACCATGAGAATCTCCCGTTCCACCTCATCACCATGAGAATCTCCCGTTCCACCTCATCACCATGAGAATCTCCCGTTCCACCTCATCACCATGAGAATCTCCCGTTCCACCTCATCATGATGAGAATCTCCCGTTCCACCACATCACCATGAGAATCTCCCGTTCCACCACGTCCCAAAGCTGCTCTGCTGGATGTAGATCTGGTGACTGTGGAGCCGTTGGAGGACAGTGAACTCATCATCATGGTGGAGATGATGCGAGCTTTGTGACATGGTGCATCATCCTGCTGGAAGTTTCCATCAGAAGATGCTACACTGTGCTCAGAAAGGGATGGACATGGTCAGCAGCAGGACTCAGGTAGGCTGTGGAGGTTAAACCATGTCATACTGGTACTAATGGGACCAAAGTGGAACCAGAAAACCTCCCCCCACCATTCCACCAGCAGCAGCCTGAAGCGTTGATCCTGACGGCAGGATGGATCCATGTTGTCATGATGTTTCCAGCAGATTCTGATCCTACCATGTGAATGTGGAGCTGAACTGGAGACTCATCAGACCAGCAACGTTTCTCCATCTTCTATTGTCCAGTTCTGGTGAGTCTGTGTGAATTGTAGCCTCAGTTTCCTGTTCTTACTGACAGGAGGAAACCCGCTGTGGTCTTCTGCTGCTGGAGACCATCTGCTTCCAGGCTGGACGGGTTGTGTGTTCAGAGATGATGTTCTGCAGATCCTGGTTGGAACCAGTGCTTACCGGACTTCCTGTTGTCTTTCCATCATCTCCAACCAGTCTGACCAGTCTCCTCTGACATCAACCAGACATTCTGGTCCAGACAACTGCTGATATTTTCTCTTCTTCAGACCTTCTCTGGAAACACTGAAGATGGTTGTGTGTGAAAATCCCAGTAAACACTCAGACCAACAACCATGCTGCGTCACGTAAATCTCCTTTTTTCCTCATTCTGATGCTCAGTTAGAGCTTCAGCAAGTCATCTTCATCACGTCTACATGACTGGATGTGTTTAGTTGATGCTGTGTGATTAGCTGATCAGATATTTGTTTAATTCAATGATGATGTCACAACTAATCAACCAATCAATTTTAATTGACCCAACTCGTTAACTTAAAAATCAGATCAAAGACATCACAGGTATAAATGCCAACTCCCTCTCCAGTTTGAGGGGTGAGTGAAGCAAATCCTTGTGGTTATTTGTCACATCCACCAGGCATCACTGCGGATCTGCGGCTGGTCGGCGTGCTGTGTGCTGAACGAAGAGAAGAAAAAGGCTGGAGAAATGAGACAATCTAAATTTAAGTTATGTCAAGAGAAGTTTAGAATCGATCATTTTAGTCGTGTTCAGAGCTGAATTTACTTTGTTCTTTTGGAAATGGGAGTGAACATTGCTGATGTTTTTGGGCTTTTTTCTTTAATGAAAAACAACTCAATGAAAAATGTTTATAAATGAATGTGAATGAGGTCATTCAGTTTGACTTCTAATCTGGATTTTTCATTCATTCATTTGTTCATTTTTTGGTCCAGTTTTGGTTGCTGGGAAGCTGGAGCCTTTCCCAGCAGGTGAGAGGCAGTTACACCTGGTCAGGTCGTCCGTCCATCACAGTAACCTGCGTTAAAATGTGGTACATACACATTTTTAGGGAAAAAAAAAAACTATTTTCGAGCCCTGTCTGGAGCAACGGCAGTGTGAAATGAGGTTTATATTAGGAGAGGTCAGTAGTTTTGGAGTAGTCAGACCTTGATGTTTTCTCGTTTTTTGGTTCCTCTAACTTGTCCCTGGGAGTGTGTGTGAGCATGAATGGTTGTTTGTCTCTCTGTGTGGCCCTGCGATGGACCAGCGACCTGTCCAGGGTCCACCTGCCTCTCGCCTGCTGATTGCTGGGATAGGCTCCAACCCCCCCATGACCCTGAATTACATGAAGGAGTGTAGAAAATGAATGAATGAAGGTTTTCACCACTAAACTTCAGCTCCACGTTACCTGGTCAAACACAACAACTCAGCAGCTACCTGGCTGCCACGCTGGCACCTTCCAACTCTTAAACATCTTTATGGAGAGGTTTTAAAATGGCCCCCCTCTGGCGCTTTCCAGTATGACATCGGGGGGCCACAGGTCACTCTTCCTCTCCTTTCTTCTTCTTGTTTCATGTCCCCCTTTCTCTCCCTCTCAGCAATTTTTAAACAGTCGTTTCTTTCCATATTAGCTGCTGTGGGAGCCCATTAACCGACACCCCCCAACTCCTGCACACCTCTAAACCCACTGCTGGTTTCTGTTAGCACTTAGCCACGTTAGCAGGGGGGTCGGCTTATGGATAAAGAGGCTGGATCTCTCCATCGGGACCAAGAGGGGAGCTGCTTACATGGTATCTGCATGTTTTTGAAGTTTTATGGTGGTGTGTTAAATGGGATTTCTGGGGCTCCTGGTTACAGAATCGGTAGTTAAAAAGGCTTCATTTTGCCTCGTTCAAGGTGGAGGACATTGTTTTTCTCCTTGTTAGGCAGCTGTTCTTCTTTTTCCTGTTAAGGTAGAAGCCTGGGGTAAAAAAAAACAAAAAAAAAAACTACTCTGCCGTGATCAGAGTTTGGGTTTAATAAATAATATGCAATAAATCAACACCAAAGAGTTTGATGTAGAGGTCTTCAGACTGGAGGTCCATCCTGGTGTCTGAGATCTGACTGGTGACTTGGTAACTGGGTTCTGAAAGATCATCATCGTCTCTGCTGTTAAACATACGTAGATCGGGTTTGGGGTTTTTCACATCTGGGATTTAAGACACTGGTCTGCTGAGTCCAGTAGGGTTGTTAGAAATCATTTCAACGCTGGTAAATGAGCCGTAATTATCCAGGTTAGGGTAGAAAGTAAGTTTTTGTTCTCGTACTGGTCTGGGAGTTCTTGTAGCTTTTTCCCATCATCCTCATCATCATCATCCGAGCACAACTTTTTCTCATAAAGCATCCGACAGTCATTGTCGATTGGCTGGACATTTGAAGTGGACATGGGTAAAACTGGAAGCATGAAATGGAAATTTCCATTTTCAACAAAATATTAAACATGTTTGAGAAATTTCAAGAAACAATTTATCTAAACCATGAGGAAGTACGAAAATCTGTGCAACATAAAGACGAGGACACAATCAGTTCTCAGGACGTATGAAACTAACTTGTCGTCTTCTTGACCTTTAACTCATTCCTCTGTTCTTTAGGTCTGACTTCCAGGGACAGATCCACGTTTTGTAAATGTCTCTGTGGCACATTTATGTCCATTTCCACCAAATGCAGCAGAAACCTTCAATTAAAACTCCGTTTTAGAGATCGTCCTGGTCATAAAGTCGCTGTATGTGTGGGTCAAGTCATGATAACATGTAGCCAACATGGGAACTCCAGCTGTTGTGTGAACAAAATGAATAAATACAGTTGTTTTTAAGGCTGAAATGCTTCCCTGATGCAACCCGGACAGTTTATTTCATCTAAACAGATAAAACACACTTAACTAAACTGAGATACAAATATTTCTGTTTTCTAACCTCCATTAATCTTTGTTTTTCATTTATTAGTGCAGGAAACAGCCCACCGTTTAGGGCTAATCCCTGGATGCTTGTTTGACTTCTACACTTCACAGTTTGTGTAATCAGACTTTAAAGTCAAATAACCAGGAAGATTATTGACATTTCTGTGGGATGAATCCAGAATGAACTGAAAAGATAAAAGACTACAGTTACATGATGCTTTTCTGCTGGAAAACTGCTGGTAATGTTGGAGTTTGCTTGTAAAACTGTCCCAAAGCCTGGCGAATGGAGTCACGCAGCTCTGAGCTGATTCAGGAAACATGACAACAGAACGAAGACGTTAATCTGGAAACTAAGCAGCTACAATATATAACTCAGAAGAGCATGGGAAATTTCTTTTCACATACAAGTTAGAAAAGAAATATACAAGTTTTCTGCAAACCAGGGACCTAAATTAGTACATAAAATATCTTATATGTCAACAGAATCTTAACTTTAAGGCCTTAAACTCGTCCCATCTAGCAGCTTATAACTTGGAAAAATGGCACAAAGATGCCTTAAAATAATTCAGCAGATTTAATGATGTCACCATTATTACACGCTTTATTGATGTGTTTGTGTTTTCATTGTAAACAATAACAATCTAAACTTTATTTTATTGCATGTTCGTTTTGTGATTCCTCTTCTTATGAAGATGTCCTGCCTTAAAATGTCACATTAAATCTTTTGGTCTCCATTCCTTCTGTGAGCTCAGAACATCTTTGTTCTGCTAAACGGCAGAAACTTGTTGTTTAAGAGAAGAGAAGCTTTGAAAAGCGGTGAAAGATTTAAAGATCTTCAGCGGGAAGATTTGGTCATAGAGGCCAGAAGTGTCCGGCTTCATCCTGCCGTCTGTCCATCACCGGGCCTTTTCACTGGCTTCTGTGTGAAGACACATCAGAGCTGCCTGATGGGCTCTACAGAGAGGCAACACACACACACACACACACACACACACAGACACACGCACACACACACGCACACACAGAGTCTAAATGCGACTCAGAAGTGGCTTCACGCAGCAGTCATGTGACCTGGTTTCCTCTCTTTATCTTTGCCTGACGTTCAGATCGTCGCTTTTATTCTTCTCCACCAGAAACGATAAAGAAAAGTTCCAGAGGAAATACTGTAAACCAGGGGGTCCGAAGTCGGTCCCCCAGGGCCGCTGCCTGCAGGCTTTCCATGTATCCCTGCTCCAACACACCTGGCTAAATGGATCCAACAGCTGATGAAGTTCTGCACAATGACTGATTTTTTGAGTCAGGTGTGTTGGAGCAGGGATACATGGAAAACTGCAGGACTGTGGCCCTTTAGGACCGGAGCTGGGCATCCTGCTGTAAACACCCCCCACCCTTCCCTTCAGAGTGCTATGTGGCATTTTTGTGCATGTTGGAGTTTCACAAAGGGATGCATTCAGGATGCTTGTGCTCCGCAGCATGTGACAAAATAAAACCCACCAGGAGGCTTCGTTTGCCCACCTGGAGGTAAAATTAAAGCCAGAAAGCATGCGGTTGGTGGTCTTACCATGTAAAAAAAACAGCTTCTATTCCTGTAAACAGGATTTCTCTTCATCAGGACGAAGAAAATCCAGGTGAAACATCAGAAATCTGCTGCATTTAAAGAGACTTTTTAAATTCATTTTACATTGAACCACAAAAATCTGATCCACGTGAAAAGTGTTCATTACCATAATCTGCTAAATTTACGGTGAAAAATCTTTATCTGTAGTTGAATTATTTTATCGTTATAAAAAGATCTTTTAAATATTTATCAGTCATTCATTAATTATCCAAACTGCTTAGTCTGATGAAGGGTCGCGGGGAAGCTGGAGCCTATCCCAGCAGGGAACACCCTGGACAGCTCGCCTGTTCATCACAGGGCCACACAAAAAGACAAACAACCAGTCACACCTATTTAAAGTAACCAGTTAACCCAACATGCATGTCTTTGGACGGTGGGAGAAGCTGGAGAACCCAGAGAGAACCCACGCATACACAAGGAGAACATACAAACTCCACACAGCAAGGCCACTGCCTAGGATTGAACCAGTGACCTTCCTGCTGTGTGGCCACGGTGCGACCCACTACGCCAATCAATACCAGTTAATGTTATTTTAAAAGAACATTTCTTTGAAATATTGATGTTCTGAGTTTTATCTATCGTCCATTTTGCCTTTGCAGTAGAGACACTAACGTACGCTGCATGCCTTTAACACTCACGCTGTTGCAGTGGCAGGAAGGAGTGTGGTGCTCTAGAAGCAACGTGCACCAGCTGATGTGCACGCAAACATGACGTATTTAACTGAACAGTTCATTCTTTTTCCGAACCACCATGTCTGATGAAGGGTCACAGGGAAGCTGGGGTCTCTCCCAGCAATCACTGGGCGCGAGGCAGGGACACCAGGACAGCTCACCAGTACGTCCCAGTGAACACTTCTTTCATCATGGAAATATTAAAGTAATTCAAAGTTTCCCAAACATAAGATCAGACTGTGACAGATGAAGGTTGTATTTGTGCGTTGGGAACGACAGGCGCGGCGTGGACCATCTAACCCAACATCTGGAATATTATCTGGTTTCTCTACATCAAATCTGTTTGTTTTTACAAAAGGAAATATATTTTCTATACATTCTCTAGTTTTCTATATTTTCTCATACTTGTATATATGTGTTAAATCATTTGTTGTTTTATAAAGTGTTTTATGAAAAGAAATCTTCTTAAATGACATTTTATGTAGCGATGAAAACGATGCTACAACCAGCTGCTGCTTTGTTTCAAGCCTAAAACTCAAGAGAACTTTTGAGGACGACTCTCTTTTACTTCTAGATGTTTTTATTTATACTTTATCAGCAAATATAAATAGAAACATAACTTAATTAATGTGTTAAGTTTTAAACAAACAAAACTTTAAGTGAAACAACATAATCATAAAATGTCAAATAACTCCAGATGTGTAAAAAGACACAGTCAGACTGTCCAGCTGGTCAGGTTTTAGTTTCAGGGACACCAGAAGAGACGCTCCTCCGCCTACATGCATCCAAATGAAGGTTTTATTTGTGCTTCACCACTTTCTGCCTTCCTGACGCAGTGAGACGTCTGAATCCCGCCCACAAGGCCGGACTGGCTCATCAAAAGCCTTAAAAAATGTCTGAAAGCTGTCCAGGTCTGAGAAATTCTCTTTTTCTTTCACATCACATTAAAAGTCTTTTCATTTGTTTCCGTCGCTTCTCCCTCCAAGAAGAGACTCACCACCAGAAATCCCAACGTTTCGGTGGGTCCATGAACGCAGCACTGATTGCAGAGTCTGAGACCACCATCGTCTGTCTCTGATGGAGACTTTTTCTAGTCATGGGGAGGGAAGGGGGAGGAAAGGGGGAGTAAAGGGGGATTTCTGCAGGTTTGCTCAGACAGAACTGTCCTGGCGGCACCTGGTGGCCACAGGGAGGAACTGCACTTCAGCAACCAGAACTCCCGTTCACACACACAGACCCTGGATCCCTGCAGGACTCCCCATCCAGTACAGCTCCACTGCTGCTGTACTGGTTCCAGAGCTGCTCTTACTGGTGGGATTTTCTTCAGCAAAACATTTTGTAGAAACAAGAAGAAACGACGTTCCGAGTCTCTCTGTCAGCATCAACAATCTGTGGGCTCCTGCTGTCAGAAGTGGGGTATCGTGGGAGAAAATGAGGAGGGAGGGGCCGCTGGGGGTAGAAGGGAAGAGCCAGAAGGAGGAGGGGCCCTCGGAGAGGAGGGCCGGGTTACAGTGAGACAAGGGAGGGAGTCCTGCGTCCACAGAGAGGAGCTGGAAGAACTAAACACTCAGAGATGGAAAAAGGTCCTGCTATACACACACACACACACACACACACACACACACATGCCGCTCAGCACATCACACACAACACACACCTTGTTAAGTCTGAATCAGCTGATCTACCTGCTGGTTGGGTTTTTCTTGTTCATTTTATTCATAACTTCAATTCTTTACAGAATTTCCAACAATCTACAAAAAGAAAAAAGAGACAACAGAAGAATTGTACGTAAAGAGACATCAGACATTAATGGAAAGAGAAAATGACTTTATAAATAAAATAAAATAAAAAGGTAAATGTGAGTTACAGAATTAAAATGCATTTTGTTACAAATGTCCTTTTTTTTCCCCGTTTTGTTTTTTGAGTCTGAGATTTCATTAAGAAACATTTTACATCCATTATAAAGAGATGAAAAGTGCTTTTCTGTGCATTACGTTGCTTTTATGAAAGTGGAACGTTGCGATAAACACGATCAGGTTGATGAGAAATATGCCGCGGATTCCTCAGCTTCGGCTGAAGAATCTTTCTTCCTGAAATCCGTGATTCCAAACCAAACATTTTCAGCTTATAGAAGGAAACCTGGTTTGGTGTTAGTGGAGATCGGTGCAACAACGTCCTTCCAGAAGTTCTGTGAGGAAACAGGTTTCCAGAAAAGGTGAGAAGAAGTCTCTGGATGAAGCGAACAACATCAACCTCAGTTCTGAAAATAGGGATGGTTCCCTAAAATCATTGGATTCATTTGAAAGAAACTTCTTTGACTTTATTAGTGAGAAAATATCTGCGGGAGAGACCAGACTTTTACCCGGTCAAGATTCTGAACTAAAGTGTTCCACTAGATCCACCAGATGGAGAAGAAACCAGACTGTCTTGGAATAAAGAACGGATCTCGGAATCGGTGGCTTTTGGTTGAGTTGAGGAACGAAGATCTCCAACAGCGGTGTGTTTAGGGTCTGGGATAGAGAGTCAACATCTTTACACAACATGACACAACAAGCTGCTCCGACCTGCAACATCACGTCCACAAGCTCCCGACTGATCTACGTTCTCATCTCGCCGCTCTGCAGGAGCTGCATTTTTCCTCATGTCCAAGACTTCCACATGTCACAGTGTGAGGCTGGAAACAGTGATGAGGTGGAGCATCCCTACACATCCTGCCATGACATGTTCCAGCTACATTAATAACAATGCATCAATGCAACCGTGCATGTTAGCGCTACGCTAACGGCTTAGCCCTGCCTGTTACCCTGATGGGTACGAACACAGTGCAAAGCAGAGAGGAGTCGCTGCTAAATGTCTAAACAATCTCATCAGAACACTGCAGAAGTTCCTGAACTGTAAAACTTCTTGTTTCTGACCCGTTTGGACGCACGCTAACCGTTTAGAGCAACGTCACACACCAACAACTAGCTCCAACACACATGGAGAAAGACTAAGTCCCAGATGCTGCAAGGAGAGCCCAGTGGAGGCCACCAAGAAGAAGAAGAAGAAGAAGAAGAAGAAGAAGTGCACAAGCACCACTGGGGTCAGAGACGGAGATAAACATCCGATCAGAGAGAAAACCATGCTGTGGTTCTGACTCATGTTTGTTTTGATCATTTCCCCCTCTGCTCGCTGTAGCTTGTAAATCAGAGGGAACATTTCTATACTTAGTTTCTACATTAAAGGCACATTTCAGAACTTTCTGACGTTAAAACTCTGCGACTTGTTCGATGACACGGACGAAAATGTTTAAATCTGTTTACAAGCGATTTATTACTGAATTCATCTCTTTGGAACAAGTTATTACAGTTTCAAAAAGGACCTGAGTGTGTGTGTGTGTGTGTGTGTGTGAGTGTGAAAAGTCTTTAAACATTTACTCTCCAGTTAAGTGAAAGTGAACCTGCTCCCCATCCCCAGCCAGGATGATGTTTACAGTCAAACCTGCCGGAGAGAGACGACACGGTGAAGACAGTCACTGTGTCCGGAGGGGGGAGGGGGGGTTCTGACTGCAGGACGAGCAACATCAGCAGGCCAGATGTGCAGATACAGATAAAGTAGGCGGAGTCGATGGCTGAGGAGGTCCTCGCTGATTGGCTGCCTGTAGATGACGTCTGTCTGTCTCTGTTTCCCCTCCTCTTCTTCACCCTGCCGTCGCAGAAAACCTTTTAATCCTGACCCAAACTGCACCGCCTTCCTACAAGAGAAGTGGAATCATGCTTGGCCAGTTCACATAAACACACACATACACACACACACACTCCTTCCTCTGACCGGATGGAAAATAGGAGATTCATCATCAGGTTAATGGAACAAAGGAGCAGAAACTGGTCATGGTTTTTCCATCATGGCCGAACCAGTCGCCCTCCCGCCATCACAGGTGTGTCTCTTCACCCCGAGCTCGTCAAGTCGTCATGGGAACGGGACCTCCAATCAGACACACCAGACTCCCACTGGGAATGAGTCAAGGGAAGAACCAGTCTGATTTATGGTTTTTACCTAAATCACAGATTGGTGATTCTTCTGCAGATTTCTGGCGTCAAGCCTGTTGATGGAGACAAAGAGAAGAAGAACTCATTATTCCACCGAGGTTCTGAAGTCTGCGTCAGGTTTTCCAAGTTATTCCACCGAGGTTCTGAAGTCTGCGTCAGGTTTTCCAAGTTATTCCACCGAGGTTCTGAAGTCTGCGTCAGGTTTTCCAAGTTATTCCACCGAGGTTCTGAAGTCTGCTTCATGTTTTCCAAGTTTTCCAAGTTATTCCACCGAAGTTCTGAAGTCTGCTTCATGTTTTCCAAGTTATTTCAAGTTATTCCACCGAAGTTCTGAAGTCTGCTTCATGTTTTCCAAGTTATTCCAGCGAGGTTCCAAAGTCTGCTTCATGTTTTCCAAGTTATTCCACCGCAGTTCTGAAGTCTGGTTCATTTTTTCCATGTTTTCCAAGTTATTCCAGCGAGGTTCTAAAGTCTGCTTCATGTTTTCCAAGTTATTCCAGCGAGGTTCTAAAGTCTGCTTCATGTTTTCCAAGTTTTCCAAGTTATTCCACCAAGGTTCTGAAGTCTGCTTCATGTTTTCCAAGTTTTCCAAGTTATTCCACCGAAGTTCTGAAGTGTGCTTCATGTTTTCCAAGTTTTCCAAGTTATTCCACCGAAGTTCTGAAGTGTGCTTCATGTTTTCCAAGTTTTCCAAGTTATTCCACCGAGGTTCTGAAGTCTGCTTCATGTTTTCCAAGTTTTCCAAGTTATTCCACCGAGGTTCTGAAGTCTGCTTCATGTTTTCCAAGTTTTCCAAGTTATTCCACCGAGGTTCTGAAGTCTGCTTCATGTTTTCCAAGTTTTCCAAGTTATTCCAGCAAGGTTCCAAAGTGTGCTTCAGGTTTTCCAAGTTATTTCAAGTTATTCCAGCGAGGTTCTGAGGTCTGCTTCATGTTTTCCATGTTTTCCAAGTTATTCCACCGAGGTTCTGAAGTCTGCTTCATGTTTTCCAAGTTTTCCAAGTTATTCCACCGAGGGTCTAAAATCAGCTTCATGTTTTCCAAGTTTTCCAAGTTATTCCACCGAGGTTCTGAAGTCTGCTTCATGTTTTCCATGTTTTCCAAGTTACTCCACCGAGGTTATGAAGTCTGCTTCATGTTTTCCATGTTTTCCAAGTTATTCCACCGAAGTTCTGAAGTCTGCTTCATGTTTTCCATGTTTTCCAATTTATTCCACCGAGGTTCTGAAGTCTGCTTCATGTTTTCCATGTTTTCCAAATTATTCCACCAAGGTTATAAAGTGTGCTTCATGTTTTCCAAGTTATTTCAAGTTATTCCACCGAGGTTCTGAAGTCTGCTTCATGTTTTCCAAGTTTTCCAAGTTATTCCACCGAGGGTCTAAAATCAGCTTCATGTTTTCCAAGTTTTCCAAGTTATTCCACCGAGGTTATGAAGTCTGCTTCATGTTTTCCATGTTTTCCAAGTTATTCCACCGAAGTTCTGAAGTCTGCTTCATGTTTTCCATGTTTTCCAAGTTATTCCACCGAGGTTCTGAAGTCTGCTTCATGTTTTCCATGTTTTCCAAATTATTCCACCAAGGTTATAAAGTGTGCTTCATGTTTTCCAAGTTATTTCAAGTTATTCCACCGAGGTTCTGAAGTCTGTTTTATGTTTTCCATGTTTTCCAAGTTATTTCACCAAGGTTCTGAAATCTGCTTCATGTTTTCCAAGTTTTCCAAGTTATTCCACCGAAGTTCTGAAGTGTGCTTCATGTTTTCCAAGTTTTCCAAGTTATTCCACCGAAGTTCTGAAGTGTGCTTCATGTTTTCCAAGTTTTCCAAGTTATTCCACCGAAGTTCTGAAGTCTGCTTCATGTTTTCCAAGTTTTCCAAGTTATTCCACCGAGGTTCTGAAGTCTGCTTCATGTTTTCCAAGTTTTCCAAATTATTCCAGCAAGGTTCCAAAGTGTGCTTCAGGTTTTCCAAGTTATTTCAAGTTATTCCAGCGAGGTTCTGAGGTCTGCTTCATGTTTTCCAAGTTTTCCAAGTTATTCCACCGAGGGTCTAAAATCAGCTTCATGTTTTCCAAGTTTTCCAAGTTATTCCACCGAGGTTCTGAAGTCTGCTTCATGTTTTCCATGTTTTCCAAGTTACTCCACCGAGGTTCTGAAGTCTGCTTCATGTTTTCCATGTTTTCCAAGTTATTCCACCGAGGTTCTGAGGTCTGCTTCATGTTTTCCAAGTTATTTCAAGTTATTCCACCGAGGTTCTGAAGTCTGTTTTATGTTTTCCATGTTTTCCAAGTTATTTCACCAAGGTTCTGAAATCTGCTTCATGTTTTCCAAGTTTTCCAAGTTATTCCACCGAGGTTCTGAAGTCTGCTTCATGTTTTCCAAGTTTTCCAAGTTATTCCAGCAAGGTTCCAAAGTGTGCTTCAGGTTTTCCAAGTTATTTCAAGTTATTCCAGCGAGGTTCTGAGGTCTGCTTCATGTTTTCCATGTTTTCCAAGTTATTCCACCGAGGTTCTAAAGTCTGCTTCATGTTTTCCAAGTTTTCCAAGTTATTCCACCGAGGGTCTAAAATCAGCTTCATGTTTTCCAAGTTTTCCAAGTTATTCCACCGAGGTTCTGAAGTCTGCTTCATGTTTTCCATGTTTTCCAAGTTACTCTACCGAGGTTATGAAGTCTGCTTCATGTTTTCCAAGTTATTCCACCGAAGTTCTGAATTCTGCTTCATGTTTTCCATGTTTTCCAAGTTATTCCACCGAGGTTCTGAAGTCTGCTTCATGTTTTCCATGTTTTCCAAATTATTCCACCAAGGTTATAAAGTGTGCTTCATGTTTTCCAAGTTATTTCAAGTTATTCCACCGAAGTTCTGAAGTCTGCTTCATGTTTTCCAAGTTATTCCAGCGAGGTTCCAAAGTCTGCTTCATGTTTTCCAAGTTATTCCACCGCAGTTCTGAAGTCTGGTTCATTTTTTCCATGTTTTCCAAGTTATTCCAGCGAGGTTCTAAAGTCTGCTTCATGTTTTCCAAGTTATTCCACCGAGGTTCTGAAGTCTGCTTCATTTTTTCCATATTTTCCAAGTTATTCCAGCGAGGTTCTAAAGTCTGCTTCATGTTTTCCAAGTTTTCCAAGTTATTCCACCAAGGTTCTGAAGTCTGCTTCATGTTTTCCAAGTTTTCCAAGTTATTCCACCGAAGTTCTGAAGTGTGCTTCATGTTTTCCAAGTTTTCCAAGTTATTCCACCGAAGTTCTGAAGTCTGCTTCATGTTTTCCAAGTTTTCCAAGTTATTCCACCGAGGTTCTGAAGTCTGCTTCATGTTTTCCAAGTTTTCCAAGTTATTCCACCGAGGTTCTGAAGTCTGCTTCATGTTTTCCAAGTTTTCCAAGTTATTCCACCGAGGTTCTGAAGTCTGCTTCATGTTTTCCAAGTTTTCCAAGTTATTCCAGCAAGGTTCCAAAGTGTGCTTCAGGTTTTCCAAGTTATTTCAAGTTATTCCAGCGAGGTTCTGAGGTCTGCTTCATGTTTTCCATGTTTTCCAAGTTATTCCACCGAGGTTCTGAAGTCTGCTTCATGTTTTCCAAGTTTTCCAAGTTATTCCACCGAGGGTCTAAAATCAGCTTCATGTTTTCCAAGTTTTCCAAGTTATTCCACCGAGGTTCTGAAGTCTGCTTCATGTTTTCCATGTTTTCCAAGTTACTCCACCGAGGTTATGAAGTCTGCTTCATGTTTTCCATGTTTTCCAAGTTATTCCACCGAAGTTCTGAAGTCTGCTTCATGTTTTCCATGTTTTCCAATTTATTCCACCGAGGTTCTGAAGTCTGCTTCATGTTTTCCATGTTTTCCAAATTATTCCACCAAGGTTAATAAGTGTGCTTCATGTTTTCCAAGTTATTTCAAGTTATTCCACCGAGGTTCTGAAGTCTGCTTCATGTTTTCCAAGTTATTTCAAGTTATTCCACCGAGGGTCTAAAATCAGCTTCATGTTTTCCAAGTTTTCCAAGTTATTCCACCGAGGTTATGAAGTCTGCTTCATGTTTTCCATGTTTTCCAAGTTATTCCACCGAAGTTCTGAAGTCTGCTTCATGTTTTCCATGTTTTCCAAGTTATTCCACCGAGGTTCTGAAGTCTGCTTCATGTTTTCCATGTTTTCCAAATTATTCCACCAAGGTTATAAAGTGTGCTTCATGTTTTCCAAGTTATTTCAAGTTATTCCACCGAGGTTCTGAAGTCTGTTTTATGTTTTCCATGTTTTCCAAGTTATTTCACCAAGGTTCTGAAATCTGCTTCATGTTTTCCAAGTTTTCCAAGTTATTCCACCGAGGTTCTGAAGTGTGCTTCATGTTTTCCAAGTTTTCCAAGTTATTCCACCGAAGTTCTGAAGTGTGCTTCATGTTTTCCAAGTTTTCCAAGTTATTCCACCGAAGTTCTGAAGTCTGCTTCATGTTTTCCAAGTTTTCCAAGTTATTCCACCGAGGTTCTGAAGTCTGCTTCATGTTTTCCAAGTTTTCCAAATTATTCCAGCAAGGTTCCAAAGTGTGCTTCAGGTTTTCCAAGTTATTTCAAGTTATTCCAGCGAGGTTCTGAGGTCTGCTTCATGTTTTCCAAGTTTTCCAAGTTATTCCACCGAGGGTCTAAAATCAGCTTCATGTTTTCCAAGTTTTCCAAGTTATTCCACCGAGGTTCTGAAGTCTGCTTCATGTTTTCCATGTTTTCCAAGTTATTCCACCGAGGTTCTGAGGTCTGCTTCATGTTTTCCAAGTTATTTCAAGTTATTCCACCGAGGTTCTGAAGTCTGTTTTATGTTTTCCATGTTTTCCAAGTTATTTCACCAAGGTTCTGAAATCTGCTTCATGTTTTCCAAGTTTTCCAAGTTATTCCACCGAGGTTCTGAAGTCTGCTTCATGTTTTCCAAGTTTTCCAAGTTATTCCAGCAAGGTTCCAAAGTGTGCTTCAGGTTTTCCAAGTTATTTCAAGTTATTCCAGCGAGGTTCTGAGGTCTGCTTCATGTTTTCCATGTTTTCCAAGTTATTCCACCGAGGTTCTGAAGTCTGCTTCATGTTTTCCAAGTTTTCCAAGTTATTCCACCGAGGTTCTGAAGTCTGTTTTATGTTTTCCATGTTTTCCAAGTTATTTCACCAAGGTTCTGAAGTCTGCTTCATGTTTTCCATGTTTTCCAAGTTACTCTACCGAGGTTATGAAGTCTGCTTCATGTTTTCCAAGTTATTCCACCGAAGTTCTGAATTCTGCTTCATGTTTTCCATGTTTTCCAAGTTATTCCACCGAGGTTCTGAAGTCTGCTTCATGTTTTCCATGTTTTCCAAATTATTCCACCAAGGTTATAAAGTGTGCTTCATGTTTTCCAAGTTATTTCAAGTTATTCCACCGAGGTTCTGAAGTCTGCTTCATGTTTTCCAAGTTTTCCAAGTTATTCCACCGAGGTTCTGAAGTCTGCTTCATGTTTTCCAAATTATTCCACCAAGGTTATAAAGTGTGCTTCATGTTTTCCAAGTTATTTCAAGTTATTCCACCGAGGTTCTGAAGTCTGTTTTATGTTTTCCATGTTTTCCAAGTTATTTCACCAAGGTTCTGAAATCTGCTTCATGTTTTCCAAGTTTTCCAAGTTATTCCACCGAGGTTCTAAAGTCTGCCTCATGTTTACCAAGAAAAAGCTGTTCATGCTGCTTTGTACTCTTCTCCCAGTTAGAGACATGGAGGGAAGCAACGTGAGGCGTTTAAATACCCGCCGACTTCATGCCTCCTCCACCTCCTCCTCCACCACCTCCTCCACCTCCTCCTCCTCCTCCACCTCCTCCTCAACCTTCTCATCCACCTTCTCCTCCACCTCCTCCTCCTCCTCAACCTTCTCATCCACCTTCTCCTCCACCTCCTCCTCCACCTTCTCATCCACCTTCTCCTCCACCTCCTCCTCCTCCTCAACCTTCTCATCCACCTTCTCCTCCACCTCCTCCTCCACACACTGCCATTCAGAAAGAAAGGTGAATATGTGTGCCCTTCATGCTTTGTGTCAACAATGTGTTCATGATAAAGGAAAAACAAAATGATTTCAGTAAAGGACTGCTGTGGTTCTCAAACTGTGGTTCTGGACCCCCATGGGGTCCATCAAGTAACTCAGTGGGTCACAAAGGAACTGCGAAACATCCTATGTTTAGCAAATGAAGGTGTTTTGTATTCATCAGGGCGTCAAACTGAAAACATGAATGCAGAGATGAATCTGTGAAATAAGCTTCATTTATGAATCGGTTGAAGCAGTAGGTAATGTTCCTCAGAGACATGTTCCTCTGGGTGAAGCGGTTCCTCGTCCTGATAGTAGTCTATACATTCTGTCATCATGATCAATAAGAAATATAGTTAGACCCCTCAGTTTACTGTAAATCTGTAAAAACTCTGACCAATCCAAACGTTCCGACCCAAATGGAGTTGTTCATTTCTTATATTTCCTAGCTTCTACTCCCGGCTCCCCTCCTCCCCCTCCAGCAGAACATACCTGATAGCCACACCCTGCATGTAAACAGCAAGTTAGGATGAAAATACAACGTAGTGAAGAAGAAACTCGGAAGGCAAACATGGCTGAGAAAATGCAGGAAGGATTTCCCGACCCGGTTCGGTTTATTTTCCTCCTCCTGCTAAACAGCCGAGAAAGGGAAAATCGTTGGTGGAAAAAGCTGTAAATAAAAAAGCCTCGGATCACACAAGGAGCAGAACCAGAGGGGGAGGAGCCAAGACCAGGGGAGGAGCCTAGACCGGGGGAGGGGACAAGACAGAGGGAGGGACCAAGAAAAGAGGAGGGGCCAAGACAAGACGCCACTTTCACATCCTGCTAGCTGGCCAACATTACCTACCCCGGTTTTAAACACAGTCGTTACTCAGTTTATATTAACTTAAAGACGTATTGAAAAGTGTTACAACCCTAATGTTACGCTCTCACTCTCTTACTCCTGATTTGTAAGTTACATATGTCGCTTATTGATGATGTCACATTATTGTGACATGTGTAGATCTAGTAATGGCGATACACCGGATGGACAGAGCCGACATGGACACATGTGTTCTGTTAATGCAGTTCTAATAAATATGCCAGAAGAAAGCTAAAGACAAAACTACTGTCCTGATGCTTTGTGTATGAACCGCCATACAGCGAGAAGAGCGGCGTTGCCTAGAAGAGGGAAGAACCGTAACACGGATTTCACGTCTTCTCACATCTAACACATTTACTGCCAAAGACACCAGAAGACACCTGTGTGACGTCTTTTGTGGTTCCTGTGAATGTAAAGCTGGTTTGGTTGAATATGTGCATCAAAACACCCCAAAATGCCCCCTCTGAGCCAACACGTTGTGAACACGCTCCCCAAAACGCCCTGATGCCCCCACCCAGCCAAAACGGTCCATAGCTGCAGAACTGGGGGGGGGGGGTCTCTGGCTGGCAGCCCGTGAGTTAAACATCAGAGTTTAGCATTACGTTCCAGAGAGGAGGTGGTTTTGGGCCTGCAGGTGGTTTTTTACAGCAGTGAACCACCAGGAACAACTTTAATCTCCTCGTTTATGAGGTGAACACCAGCGTATGTTGTCTCAGGAGTTGCAGCTCAAACAGTTTGAGAAGCACTGGATTATTGAACAATAACTTTATTTCCAGTTTTGTTCATCAGCAGCTTTCCTCATAAAATGTTCTATAAGTTTCATATTTGTTTGGGTTGAGAAGACGAAGAGAAAGGACCAGAAGCAGGACTACTGGCTGGATGTTGTCAAGAACTTATTTTTAAAAACCAAAGGCATTGCCAAGACAGGATGAAGAAAAGACACAACTACTGAGTTAACCCGGCAGCTTGGAAGCTGTGTCCCACTTCAGAGATTCCTGGACTATGTTGACCCGTTTAGTGACCATAGATGCTCAAGACTCTCTCTGGACATTCAGACACCTCTAGAAGATGAAGCGGCCGTTATGAAGCGCTATGTAGGGAAGAGTGTGGACATTTGGACACAGTTATTAACAGTCTGCAGGACGGCGGCCATTGTGAGACCGAGCTGAACGGCCCTGCTACAGAGGCTAAAAGAACTTGTTTCTTTGTGAATGAAACTCAGAACAACACAAACTAACACAACCCAAACAATACAATAAAAATATAAGACTAAATCTAAAATATACATGAACATTGTGCGAGAAATGAATTAACCTAAAGTTCTATTAGCTCTCCGTTTGCTCACTGTGGTGCAAACAATACAAAAGTAGAAAACTTTACCCACTAGTTAGTGAGTTTATTCACATAAATGTTCTTACAGAAGTTGATATCTGCTCCAATAAGCAATAAACAAAGTGAATAAGATAATCTAGTTTCTTTAAACTGCATTAACTGGTTAAAAAACACTTAAAAAGGAGCCTGAAGTGTTTTTATGTACAGTCTGCATTAAAATCTGACGGTGAGTCAGGACGGCGGCGGCTGGTCACTGAGCAGAGGTCGAGCTGCAGCTGATGCCGCACGAGGACCTCCAACGACTGCTGACTGGAAGAATCTTCATCTTTTTGCATTTATTTATTTAGACATAAGTGTTAAAAGGATAACGGTAAAAGAGAACTGTAAAATACTTTGATTCTATAAATGCTTCTAAATCCAGAACTGTATTTATAACGGTTTGGATCTTTACTGATGAGTCAGATTTCTATTTCTTTTTATGTAACAAAGTGCTTTAATATGGTTTTTTAAATCGTTCCATTATCGGTAAGATATTGACACGTAAAATAATATTTTGTGAACTTATGTTGACTCAACAATGTCACTGTCTTCTGCAGATACAACAATGTCAAACTTTTCCCCTGAAGAGATCTGTGTAGCAACAATAAAGTCCTGACTCACCTCTTCCTCATGCGTGTATGCGTGGGTTCTCTCCGGGTTCTCCGGCTTCCTCCCACCATCCAAAGACATGCATGATAGGTTAATGGTTACTCTAAATTGCCATAGGAGTGAGCATGAGTGGTAGTGTGTCCCTGTGTGTCCCTGCGATGGACTGGCGAGCTGTCCAGGGTGTACCCTGCCTGTGGCCCAAAGCCAGCTGGGATAGGCTCCAGCTTCCCCGCGACTCTTCCTCAGATTAAGCGGTTAGGATGATGGATGAATGAATGTTTCACTCTTCATGTGGCCCGTTCTGGAGCCTGTCCGCCCCTCTAAAACTTTCTAGACAAGGCCGTTTGTTACAAGTTAAAAGACTGAATGAAGACCAATAGTTCATCATTTCTGCTTTAGAAACACACAAATAAAGACTTTGTTCTGTTTTATTACAAACACACACACACACACACACTCACACACACAGCACTGGCTTCTCAGCTGTGATTTTAAAAGGATTTTCGTCTTTCTGAATCCTCATGGCTTCTTGCTTCCCCTCCGTCGGCCTTCATCTCCAGCCTGTCTGTGCCTGCCTCCAGCATACCTTAAGTTCCAGCCCATTTCTTCCTTTAATAGCTTTCTCCTCTCTCTTCCTCACCTCCTCTGAGCTTCTGTTTCCTCTCCGCGTCCAAACAATAATGTCCCGACCAACTCCCTCCTATGTTATAAACTGGTTTGTTAGTCAAATGGCCCTGTGGCCACCCAGTAAACACACCTGTAGACCCATTAAATCGCACTGGTTTGACCTCTGCAGATACAAACACATAAAGGCGAGTCTGGGCAAGCTGCTGCGTTCATGATGTTAAGTGCTGGACATGCCGACAAAGGAGAATGTTTTAAGCTGTTTAGGAACAAACTGATGGAATTATGCACATTAAATTAAGTCCTATAGTTATTTCTAACATGTATTTAATAAATTATTTTGTCATTTACACCAGAGGTGTAGAAATTAGAAGTCCTGTCCAGCAGCTCTTTCCAACCAGTCACTAAACCGGATGACTTTAATGGGCTCAGCTCCGCTGCAGGTAGAGCACCCTGTTAATGAAAACACCTGTTCTGAATGCATCAGTAGGTCCAAAAACATGGCAGGACTTCTACTTTGTTTTTACTTCTACTTCATACACCTCTCATTTACACAAAACAAACATATAGTTGCAGAGAACTTTGGAGATGTAGATTCATCATTTAAATTACAATCTAATAAGTGTCGTTATACATCAAGCGTTTTAAAAGTGGAAGTTTTTACTTCTGCAACAAACACCTAAAACACATAAAGAGCGAAAGGTTCCTTTATGTTCCACATTACATACGAATCTTCTGACTCCTTTACCTGCTTATTTCACTCCACTTTTAGATCCTCCAGATGTGTGTCCAGATGTGGCAAACAGAACCCTACCACTGGAAACATGGGGGCTAGCGGTGGGCAGATCGATTCAAATATCAATAATATCAGTTCCAACATTGGTATCGATCGATACTGGTGATATAGCATCGACACTTTAAAGTAATGCTTGAAACTGTTATAATCTTCATAAATAAATGCTGGAAAAGACTTACTGTGTGCGCCACCGTATACAACAATATTCTGCTACGTCCATGTAAACACTGCAGACAACAGAAGCACGATGCTACCAAAATGTTCAGTACTGGAGGTCACCACTAGGGGGCAACATCCAGCTCTAGAATTCTGAACGAGTAAAGACACAATCTGCTGGTTAGATTGGATTTTGAGGCATTTCTGCAAACAACAGTTTACTAATCAGCTGCTGTTGTTAAGGCAGGAGTGTTTGTTGCTGTGCAGCGGGGAGGAAAAACATAAAGATGCTGGTAGTTGTAAACAAGATCCGAGAGTTGCTCATCGAAACTATCCGCCGTTGTGTTTACATCTGATCTTGTGTTCATGCCCTTATTCACATGAGCATGTCTGGCATTCAGGTCAACACTGCAACTCACACACGCAACATTACGACGTTACAACACCAGCAGCTTACGTGCTAAACGGATGCTAGGAGCCATGATACGTACGTGGATGAGTTGCCAACAGGAGAAAATTCCAGCCATAAAAGGATGAAGTGGTTTCAGGCTGATTTGGTTCACCACTGTGGCAAAGCATCCACACGGCCTAAATCAACTTCTCTTACCAAGATGATCCCAAATCCAGATTTTTAAAATATTACTAATTTCTAGGCACCTGGTTATAAAAAATTATATGTAAGGCTTAAAAACTTAATAAATAAGGATAATATGATGTTTCCTGTGGATTCAGTTCTCCGCTGTAACGTGGCACAAACATGCCTGGAATTAACTTCTCTCGTCGTAATCAGAAGTTTCAGTATCAGTTATGACGCATTTGTTTGGTGTCGGATCAATACCAAACCTTGTCGCATCGCACGCTCCCTGGCGGGGTCAGTGTTGTGCTGTATGGTTCTCATGTGTCTGGTGTAAGAAACAGTTTTACTGTATTTAATGGCCGCGCAGACCACCACATCTTACTTTTTTTGTGGTTTTCATGTCTCTTCTGAGATCATCTCCTCCACCATGACTCTGATGGAACTGACTGAAACACAGGAGTGAACGCTGCGCTCTGCGCTGCCCTCTACTGGATGTGTTGCCTGATAACCTTGCCAACGTAATGCTTGTATGAGGGCAGTGATGTCTGATTAAGTCTGACGTGGAAGTGCCGATTTACACATGTAAAGGAAGCAGAACTTAGACTTGCAGTGCTTTGTGTTGATATATTTGCTCACTGGACAACTAAAAGCATCCAGTTTTGCTTTTACAGCTGTTAAGGCTGGTTAGCCTACAGTGGAATGACTGACTGTTAGTAAGAACAGGCCTTAGCTTATCCACCTTATTTCTGTCTCTTCTAGCTGTCCGATTGTTGCTGCTGAAATCCAACCTCAAGCTTCCATGCAGTAAACCAGGTCCTGGCTTTCTGTGAAGTACACTACCTGTAAACATGGACTTTTAGTGCTTTATTGTGTCGTTGTTTAAAATGTAAGATGCATTGTGATGATGCATCATGACAGCTGTGTGGAAACACACAGCGCCCTCCAGTGGATTGCTGTGGAAGCTCTCTGGTTAGACACGTGTACGTTTTCCCTCAGTGACTCAGAAAGCAGCGCAGCAGGCCATCTTCACCACGGGAAGGGAGTCACTGGGCAGAAGTTGGACGCTGTCTTAACTTTAACCAGTTAAAGCCGTCCAGCACCACACTGGTCTCATGTAATCCTATGTTGCAGTTATGACACACACCTACACACACACTGAAGTCTGCTTTTGGTTACAAAGTCTTCTGTACATGGCTCAGTCACACACTAAAACTAACACACACACAGACAGACACACACAGGCTAGGGGTGTGTGTTTCTGTTTTCAGTGACAGTTTCATGTGATTGACATGTCAACGTCTGCACAGACGCAGGAGTCGAACTTTTTACAGCTGTTTGATATTAAAATCTTTCATCTGCTTGTTCAGAATGAATTTAACATGATGATTAGTATCAGTAATAACAACAATAATAATTATAATAATGCTAATATTTATAATAATAATAAGAATTATTATTATTATATTATTTACAACCAGTGCAGCTGTTAGAAAAGCAGAATTTCTGCTCTGTGAAGTCTGAAGTCATTTCCAGGATCATTGAACAGGTTCCTGACAGGAAACAGATGAATTCTCGCCATGCCACCAGAGAGGGAATCACCAGAAACACCAGTTTGTCCCAGTCACATGGCCGACGGAGGTTTCTGGAAGCATTCTGGCACCACCTGCTGACGGTGTTGGAGGCTCAGGTCCTGCAGCAGAACATGTCAAACGGCTCCCAGACAAACACGCGTAGATTTAATCTTTAATTTATGAAAAGTTTGAAGACATGCATCGTGAAAGAGTCTCGTTTGGCAGACATCTAGTCGGTTATCTTTATGTAACTGGCTGCTACCAGAGGGAAGTCCTGGACTGAAGTGTGAGGCTTTAGATGTCCACATGTCGTCTTGTAACATGCTAGGCTTCATGCTGCCACATACATACGACACACTGCCGTCTCTCTTCATTACATAACGTCATGCTGGTCCAGACCACAGCAGGCATGGCTTTTAATATTTCCTTTTTTTCCCTTTTTGCTTCTCTGTTGCTGATTCATCATTTGTCCATTTCAACTTTCACTAATGTGTCCATGTTTTACTAGAAGTGCAAAAGCTCTACATTTAGTTTAGCCTTGGTCCTGGACGTCTCCTGGGGGATGGCTGGCCCCCCCAGTTTGGGAACTTTAGAACAAGGTCTAATAATGCATTTGTATCCGATGCAGCACATATAATAAGATCACAATGGCTTCATTCAAGCAGAACGTCTCATCGTTGTCTTATTGTTTGTAACGTTTGCAGTGATGGAAAAGAGCCTGGAAGCCTCAGATGTCTACTGAGAACTTTTCTGAGTTCGGACCGGAAGGGGCTTTCAGAACCAACTGGATTGTTCCAGTCATCACAGATGTCCTGCAAGCTTTTGAGCATTTCTCACATTTTTCTCTCTATTCAGCATCACTCGTGTGAAATGGTTTGAATGGAAACATCCAGCGTAGTATTGTACACATAGCCTGCTTTCACATGAGAGAAAATCACCTCCTGTTTACTGTACAGGGAAAAGGCCCAACAGAACATGTGAAGGGACTACAGACTGGATATAAAAGATGGGCGGAGCCTCCGTGACGTCACCCGCAGGTTTCTGAAGAGCTGAATTGAAGCTCGGTGGGCGGTTCCTACCATCACCATCTTGGCAGTGTCATGCGTGTCGTCTCACCCGGAATACAAATATGGGCAAAGAGGTGGAGCTGAGAGGGGGGCTGTGAGCATCATGGTGGATGATTGACATCAAGTGAACTCCAAACTTTCTGTAGCTAAAAGCTAACCTGGAGATAACAGGAGCTAACCAGCTAAGCGGACGTAGGACTTAGTTAAGCCCTACAGTCCGGCTCAAAGTCTAAGGTCGACCGGGAAACACCTGTTGATGGTCCCACGAACCCGTTTTAGAACCCAGGGAGACCGTTCTTTTAAATCTGTTGCTCCCCGTCTCTGGAATGAGCTTCCCCAGGATCTGCGCTCTTTCAGTAGATGCTTTTAAAAACCTCCTATAAAACATATTTGTTCAGGCATTTTAGCTCCAAAAAGACTCGGTGACACTGCTGTGTATTTATACTGTTTTTTTTCCCACACCTTGCAGGTTTTCTATGTTTTTATTGTTGTGAAGCACTTTGTGACCTTGTGTCTATGAAAAGCGCTATAAATAGTTTGTCTTCTCATTTATACAACAATGGAGTATGTTCATGTCGTGGCTGCAAGAACTAGATCCTCCCGAGTAACGGACAACACGTAGCCTTAATAAATTTTAGATCTTGATTAAACAATGTACAATCTGGAACAGCAACAGAGTGGAACTCCACCACAAGGAGGGCTAAGACCTTCAAAAACCGTACATGTAGTAAAATCCCCCAACACAACAACCCATGCAATAAAAAGATTTAACTAGCACAATATAATCCTGTTAAAAAGACACCCAAAAAAAAAAATCACACCAATGGAAACGAGAAAACAACAAGGAATTCGCTACTATGGCCAGTTTCCTCAATAGTCTACCCCTAACCTTGCAGCAGGCTGAGGCTCCACACAGGGAAAAAAAAAAAGAAAGGAGGAAAAAAAAAGGAAAAAAAAAACATGTACTGGTTGATCCACACCAACCAGTACAAACAAAAAAAAAAAAAAATAAATAAAAATTGTTTCCACTCGAACAGCTCGGGTCAGTCTCAGTCACTCACAACGTTAAATAGTCCAATTTCCCTTTAAAAGCAACAGTCTGGCGTGATGTCAACCACCACCAGGAAATCTTCATGAGCAGCAGAGTCCTGGTCTATCCCGCTGACGTTCCTGTAGGGGAGTTAACACCCAGTTAATCCCCCCTTCTTCCAGGGCCTTAAAAGTTTTTAGACCACATGCACATTTGGAGGTGAAAAGCACTGACGTTCCTTTCACTCACGCCACCGAAGCATCGAAGGGAAGTCCTGAATCCCCAAGCCAATCAATCCCTTCCGTGATCATCTTCCAGCGGCGTCCCCCTCTGGCCACAGCAGCTGTTGAGCGAATTGCAGCAATGAGAACACACCAGTCACTGTACTGCCGAATAATGATGAGCACCATCCATGCCACTAAGCAGACACACGTTCCTTTATAGATATATACACTTAGTAGTGATGGCCAATACGAAGCAGGGCTCCGAAGCTTGTATCGAGTAATTCCGGAAGCGCTTTGCCGAAGCGCTTGTCGATGTGTGTGTCGCTGACGTATGCAGTGACGTGTGAAGCATCGTGAAGCCTCGCCGAGCATGCGGCGTCGCGTGACAGGTTCAGGAAGTGTCTCGCGCTTTTGGAGCGGCATTCGAAATAAAAGGGGGGTTGAAACGCAATGGATTGCCCGTGTCATCTCGTTCATCTTGAGTTATTGGGTCCACTTTGTTGCTGTTTCAATACAATTATCACGTTTTTGAACTATGTAATTGTTGCTGTGGAACCAGCAGCCAGAAAAAGAAAAACTTCACCTGTCTGGGAACATTTTGATTTGATTTCTCCGAATAAGGTAACTACCTTGTTATGTACAAATTCTACAAATGTAAGTTTAAAAACAGCTGTATACTGTTTGCATTTTACTAAATCTATAGCCCTCTTTTTTTTTTTTTTTTTCAGGTGAAGTGTCTGTTGTGCCTCAGGGAGCTGGTGTATAACAACAACACCTCATCAATGCTAAGGCATTATCGGTCTTTGCATGTCAATGTGGAGGCCACTCAAGAAAATCCAGGCCCAGGTATGCCTTTTGGAAACACAATAATGTGATCTCACTGTATAATAACACATTATTGTAATGCATTTAGATAAGAATGCTGATATTGAGGAGTTGTTGGTGAATATGGTCGTTGAAGATTCCCAACCCTTTTCCTTTGTGGAGGGCACTGGCTTCAAAAAGCTTTTTGAAGCATTGGCCCCTAATTATGTTCTACCCACAAGGAAGGTAAGTACACAAAGCATTTTTTATATTTTTCTCATTTTCTTTTTAACACATTATACTTTTATTGTAGACTCTGAAAGCCATGGTGGATAAACGATACCAAGAAACCAAGGAGAAAGCCAAGGCTGTGGTTTCTAAAGCCCAGGCTGTCAGCATTACATCAGATTTGTGGACATCCATCAACACAGAATCTTTTTTGGCGGTGACATGCCATTTCATTGATGAAAGCACCAGTCTGCAGTCTGTGGTTCTTGGAGTGCAGCATTTTACTGAAGCACATTCTGCAGTAAACCTGGCAAGCACCAAAATGGCACTCATGACAGAATGGGGCATAAGGGACAAGGTCACATGCCTTGTGACTGATGGTGCACCCAACATGGGTGCCTGTGCAAGGGAGCTGCATTTGCGCCACACAACATGTGTTGCACATTCCCTAAATTTGATGGTGAGAAAAGCAATGGAGAATTCTCTTGAGATTTCTGCTATCCGCAGTAACTGCAGAAGGATAGTGGGATATTTCAAGAGTAGCACTACTGCAAAAGTAAGCCCTTTACATGCACCATGTGAATAGTTTTATTTGTGTGTGTGTTGACAAGTTTGTTGTTTTTTATAGGAAAGACTGTCACAAATGCAAGTTCAGATGAACCTTCCTGTGTTGAAGCTTGTTCAAGAGGTGGAAACTCGCTGGAACAGCACCTATTTAATGTTCCAGCGGCTATATGATCTCCGTGAACCTGTTGGTGCAGCTTTGGCCGGACTGCGAACTGACATTCAACCGCTGTCGGCAGATACTTTTACAATTATCAAAGACTGCCTCAAAGTTTTGGGGCCTTTCAATCAGGCAACAACTGAGTTGTCTGAGGAGAAGAGAGTGTCGGGGTCAAAAGTTATTCCACTCCTTTCAATGCTCCACTGTTCCCTGGAAGAGGAGGAGATTGGGATGATCCAGACAGCAGAGAGCAGAGAAATGGCCCAGTTTCTTCGAAGACAGCTGAGGGACAAACTAAATAACATCCAGTCAATGAGCATCATGTACCTGTCAACACTTCTGGACCCAAGGTTTAAAAAAAATTGGTTTCTTTAGCCCAAATAAAGCAGTGGATGCAGAGACAAGACTGATATCAGTGTATGCTGCTATTATAAGGCATCATCAGTCATCATCATCATCATCATCATCATCTCCATCTCCATCCACTCCATCAACATCAGCTACTCAATCTGTGGAGCAAGGTAATTAATACAGTACAATTGTGCTAATAAGTAATGTTTATTTATTCATTTTTTTTGTAGGAAGCAAATTGTGGCATCGCTTTGATGCAACTAGTCAGCAGACTAGAACGACGAATGTGACTGCAGGTGCCACAATGGAGGTCCAAGCCTACCTGTCGGAACCTAACATCTTGAGGAAATCAGACCCACTGAAGTATTGGGAGCAACAGAAGGCTGTATATCCAAATCTGTACAAACTAGCTGTGGCATTTCTGTGCACTCCTGCCTCGTCTGTGCCCTGTGAAAGGGTATTTTCTAAAGCTGGAGAACTATTGTACAAAAAAAGAAATAGTCTTTCTCCCAAAACACTGGATAAATTAATATTTCTAAATAAAAATGGATACTTTTAAATTACATCTTTATTCAGTTTTGCATAAGCACAAACATCAAGTAACACAAGCACAAATATAAAGTCACAAAAGCACAAACATCAAGTAACACAAGCACAAATATAAAGTCACAAAAGCACAAACATCAAGTAACACAAGCACATTTCACAGCTCTGTGTCAGAACCCCTTTAACTCAACCAGTGTGTAGTTCATTTTTTTGTCCACACAATGGAGACATAGAGCAAATGAAGCACCTTGATGAAGCACCAACCAATGTGTGATACACTTGGCAGCGATGCCTCACTGATTCATGACGCCTCATTTTCCCATCACTAACACTTAGAGAGCGTTGAATTCTAATCCATTTCGTGACCGGCCACCTCGATCGCCGTCGCTGCCAAGAGTGTTCCTCTGGATGTCACATGTCTTAGTCTCACCCCCCCTCACTTCCACCTTGGCTACTTTTATAGACTTGGAAATGTTTGTGTTCCAATCACCTGATTGCTCCCACCTGGCTCTCATTAACCAGCAGACAGAGTCCAATCCCATTGTGAGCTTTCATTTTCACAGAGTCATCAGCTCTTGACACCAAAAGCTTTACTCCCAAGTCCAACACATATACACACACGCATATTCTAAGGATAAGAAAAAACACATTTAAAACCCATGCCTCTTGACATTCACACCTGACTTGGGATATTAGCTCCAAACTAATCCAGCCACTTGTCTGTCCTGCATGGAAGCTAGAAACGCCAGATGGCTGGACTGCGCTACTTCTAGTGTTAACAAGACACCATCACATCAAGATGCAGACAGAAAACATCTCAAGTGGAACCTCACGTTCACGTTTGAACAAGAGCAGCACATATTTCCCTTTTCTGGAGAAAGAAATGTCAAATGAGCAGAAATGGTTTCTTAATGAGCAGCCTCCATTCATTCCAGCTCGGCCTGACATCCAGCAGGAAGAAGGCCGGGATGCCTCTTAGAAAGTGTTGCAGAAAAGCCATCAACTCCTGGGACATCTGCTTCCATCTGGTGGCCAACATTTACAACATACTTGGCCCATTTTTACATGTCAACAAATGCAAACAATGCAAAGTGCAGCAGAGGAAAGCTGAAGCATAAATATGTCTAAATACTCAGAGACAAAGATTTCCTTTGTCTAAATGATTCTATCAGTAATTTATCACCTGCTGCACATGCTTGATCCATACAGACGCCTGGTCTGGAGGTTCTCCATGTTGAATAGGAAATGAGGTTGTTATGAGCCTCTTTCCTTCTCTTTGTCTCTTTCTCTGATGTTATGTGGAGTTCTGGTCTGACTGGGACTCTCTTTCCAGTCTGCTTCCCATTAAGATCTTCCTCTTCTCCTCCTGCTTTTGCTCTTTGGCTTTCAGTGTTTCCCCCATTTGTTGATCATTAGCATGTAAGCTAACAGCAACACACACGTTTTAGAAGAGCCTGGCAACAGTGGAGTCTGACCTCCATCCATCATCCATAGACATCCATCACTGTATAGCAACGGATGGATGGATGCAGGATGGAAACTGGAATATATTCATCTCAACATGAATGAGGGAAAACAGCTTTTCTTGTCAGCAAAGGGTTAAAACAATCTGTCTTTGTTGATTTGTCTTTTGTCACAGATGGATCAGGTCAGATTTTCATGTGAAACTACCTTCATTTGTGGTGTCGTTGCTGTTTGCTGAAAAAGTCTCCCATTAAACATGAATGATGTCATTTCTTCTCATCCTGGAAATGAGCCTTTCTGAACATCCCATAACTACATACTTCATGCTTTATTGATTTAGAAAAACAACATTTGATCTTCAGAACAGCTAAAAGTAGTTCCAGGTAGAAATGATTTGTACATTTACAAGGTGTTGACAGTAAAATAATCTGTTATGAAGGAAGCTTTCATGATTTCTCTGTTTGACTCCATGAGGTTGAAGAGAAACAAAAACATACAAATACAGAAACACAAATATTCAACTAATAATTAGAGAACAAGCAGGTTGGGATTTTCATGTGGAGAAATATTGATGGAAATAAAAATCATCATCAGCAGTGATTTCCTCCAGAAAGAAACAAACAGAAACAAACAGCACATAAAAAAGTCAAATAAACAACAGAACAGCAGAGCAGAAACGTCACAACAATAAACTCTGCAACAAACACACAAAATCACTTTATTCCACTTTACACAACTCAGCACTACATCCGATGCGACAAATCCAAAGTCCAAGTCCAAGTCCAAATCCAAGTCCAGCATGGAGCGGCTGAGTGAATGTGGTCTGGACTCTGTGGAGGAGAGTCCTGGTCTCAGAGACGCTGTAGAAGGACAGAATACCTGCTCCGTGATCCAGGTACACTCCTACTCTGGAGGAACGAGGACCTGAGATGGAGGTTCTGATGCTGTTGTAGCGAAATTCATAATCAGTTTGGTTACAATATAATGCCCAAGATTTATCATTAAATCCAAATCCACTTTCATTCCCAGCTCTGCTGATCGTCTTGTATGCAACCGCTACACAACCTGTTCCTCTCATTTCCACCTCCCAGTAACAACGACCAGTCAGACTCTCTCTGCTCAGAACCTGAAGCCAGCCAGTAAATCTGTCTGGATGATGAGAGTAAGACTGATGTTGTTCCATTAATGTCACCTTTCTGTTCCCGTCTGACAGTAACAGACGTGTGTGTGCTGTGTTTGGATCAAGTGTGATTTCACATGAACATTGTAAGAATCCATCTCTGCTCTTTGGTTCTGGTTCTGGTCCTGCTTCTGGTTCTGGATGTGGCAGTAAAACATCCACAGCAGCGACTGCCAGTGAGATGTTTGTCCATCTGTCTGTCAGGATGTCCTGTAGTTTATCTCTGAGCTCTGACACAGCTGCTGTCACATCCTCAAAGTGTGTGAGAGGACGGATATTGATGCTGGATGAGTGTGTAGACTCACTGAGTGCTGACAGTGAGGGGTAGTTGTGTAGAAACTGGCTGTGATCCTCTGTGTGTGAGAGCTGCTTCAGCTCAGCGTCTCTCCTCTTCAGCTCAGTGATCTTCTGCTCCAGCTTCTCCTGAAGCTCTTTGACTCGCCTCACTTCAGTTTCCTGCTGGGATCTGATCTGCTGCTTCACATCAGAGCTTCTTTTCTGGATGAGATGGATCAGCTGAGTGAAGATCTTCTCACTGTCCTCCACTGTTGTATCAGCAGAGTGATTGATGGCCTCCACCTCCTGTTGAAGCAGCTTCACATCTTTCTCTCTGTCCTGGATTCTCTGCTGGATTTCTAGTCGACTCACCTCCAGCTCTCTCTGCCTCTCAGTCCTTTCTGCTGCAGCTGAGACCGTGTCGTGGCCTTTATGTTCATCCACAGAGCAGAGATAACAGATACACTTCTGATCAGTACGGCAGAACATCTTCATCACCTCATCATGACGAGAGCAGATGTTCTCCTGGAGGTTCTTGGAGGGCTCCACCAGCTTGTGTTTCTTTAACGGAGCCGCTTCATAATGAGGCTGGAGGTGTTTATCACAGTAAGAGGCCAGACAGACCAAACAGGACTTGCTGGCTTTCAGTTTTCTTCCAGTGCAGACATCACAGGCCACATCTTCAGGTCCAGCATAGCAGTGATCAGCAGGAGCAGCTTGGAGTCCAGTCTTCTTCAGCTGCTCCACTAAAGCTGCTAACATGGTGTTTTTCCCCAGGACAGGCCTCGGTATGAAGGTCTGCCTGCACTGAGGGCAGCTGTAGATTCCCTTCTGGTCCTCTTCATCCCAGTGGGTTTTAATACACTCCATGCAGTAGCTGTGTCCACAGGGAATAGTCACTGGTTTCTTTAGTAGATCCAGACAGATGGAACAAGAGAAGGTTTCTCGCTCCAGCTCGTCTCCTTTCTGCGCCATTTCACCTCTCAGCAGCAGTGACGGTGTTAGTTTCACTTCCTCAAAGCTGAAACTAGTCTTAGCTCTGATCTACAAATCATGTGTTTGTTCAGAGAACGGAGGCTGTCAGCTCTTCCTCTTCACCACGTGTTGCTTCCACCAATCAGACAGCTGCAGATCTGCAGGGGAGGGAACAAGGAAACATGTGGCTTGTTCCAGGAAGAGGAGTGCTTTCAGAAGCAGCTTTAAAGCCTTTTCATGACAGATTGGTTTTCATCCAGTGGCAGATCCAGACAAGTTTCCATGTTGTGGCAAAGCAGCAGAAAAAGCCCTGATGTAGAAGAAAAAGATCCAGAAAAACTCTGTAAAATGATTCACTGCATCAGCATCCATTCTAAGAAAACAAAGACAATATTTAGGCTCCAATAAAAAGTCAAAGAAAAAGACATTAAATGACAGGACTGATATCAGCCTTTACTTTTATTGTGCTGTGCAGGGAAACATCTCCCAAACATCCACATGTGGAGCTTTTACACACTATTTCTCCATCCTGAGGACACGTAGATTCCTCACATGATCATCTTTGCAGTTTGATTCAGTTCATTATAAAACAGAGAGACAATTAGAAAGATCTGATCCAGTTTCACCGTTTCTGGTGGAACCAGGTGGCCAGGCTGCAAATCCAGGATGCAGCGGCTGAGTGAAGGTGGTTACGAAGGTGGATCAGTGTGTCAGAGGAGACTCTGCAGAAGGACAGAGTGCCAGCAGGACAGTCCACACACACTGCTGCTCTGTTAGAGACAGAGGACCAGGAGACCACTGTTTGTCTCTTATTGTGCCAAACTCCAAGACTGATCCTTCTGGATGTGTCCAGTAACAGGTCGAGGCAGTAACGGCCTAAATATGCTTATGAAATAATGAAATAAGAAAATGTTACAATAAATAACTGCATGCTTTCATCTAGTAGTAAAAGGTCCCTGAGATCAGTTCCACAGACCTGATCACACCTGATCACAGATCATTTTCATCTTCATTTAGAAATATAACAAATAGTCCATAAAAATGTTCAACAGTCATGTTTTCAGTAAATCCATGTAATAGTATGTGATTTATTTGGATAAAAATGTAAAAAAGAAAAGGAAAACTGTCTATAATCCAGAAAAGAAATAAAAAACTGGATCATAATACATGTAGCAAGAAAGAAACAAAGAAATTAAACAAATGAACAAAGAAGAAAGAAACACAGAAAGAAGGAAACAAAGAAAGAAGTGTGTGACCAGTGTGGAAACTATTTCTTGTCTTCTTCTCTCACACCCTTCAGGAGCACGTTGCCCACATACCACAAGTGTTGCAACAACTCTGGAGAACCAGTTTGTCGACACTGACAGATGTGAGTTCCATGCCAAGTCTGTGACCTTCCTTGGCTGTGTGTTTGCAAGCAGGCAGGTGAAGACAGACCCTGATAATATCAAACCAGAAGCTAAGTAGCTTATCCCTTACACAATGAAATATTTACAGTGTTTCTTGGGTTCAGCAAACCTTAAAAAATGGCTCCTTCCTACTTTTTAGTGAGACATGCTCCATTTTAACCCATGCAACCAAGCATTTATCTATCCTGGAGAAAGGACCTCTAAAGCAGAGCTTCTCAATCCAGGTCTTCAGGATCCACTGCCCTGCACGTTTTAGGCATCTTCCTCCTCCAACACACCTGATTCAGATTGATTAATTTCCTCATCAGATCTTTGCAGACTGTTAACGAGCCCCTCATTTCATTCAGGTGTGTTAAAGTAGGGTTACCTCTAAATCATGCAGGGCAGGGGGTCCTGAGGACCTGGATGAAAAAGAAATCACTGCTCTCAAGCCCCTGTGATGCATCCCCAATGTCAACAAAAACAGTTTATAGTGGAGATGGATGCAGTGGCTCAGGTGGTAGAGCTGCTTGTCTTGTGACCTGATGATCAGCGGTTTGAGTCCTGCTCCCCTAAGCTGCTGCAGCCCCAAGGTGAATTGTTCTCCGACGGCTGGACCCAAACATGGATAAATGCAGAGGATTGCGTCAGGAAGGGCATGTGCCAATTGATACTCGTTCGAGTCAATTGGCTCAAGCTGAAAGGAAAACAAAGATGTCTGTCAACAAATCAGAGACACTAGAAATGGTCGTGAGTTTTGTCACTGCTACAACATTCAAACTTTATACGCTGCCGAGTGTCTAAATGTCTTCATGCCACAGATTTGTGCTTGTTTGACAAGCAAGAAAATTACAATGAGACAATGATAACAAAGACAAATGTTTACCTACGAGCTAAATTAAGAGGATGGTGTGTAGCTGCTGAAGCAGGTGCAAACAATTGTCCTACTAGCCTGTGAAGTGGTCGTGGTCCATCTCTGCTCCTGGACAAACAATTCAGCTCCCCAAGTTCTCCTCTTTATGTTAGAACAGGATGAACCCAGCACCTCTTTTTTTCTTTTCTTTTGCAGCATCAGCATGATGTCGTTGTCACTTGATGTGGAATCTGTGTCTGTTTTTCACCACCTTCCGAGTTTCTATTAGAATCTTTGTGATTTATTTACAGTGTTTCATCACACTTTGTTTGCTTCGACGACAACGTCTAAGTGAGAATCCAGACAAGCTGCGGAGGAAACCCACTTGGGTTTCTTGCATTCTTTACGTACTTCTTTCAGTCGCTACCCACAGCTTGTGACCTCAGGTGAAGTTACGACTGTAGACTGACCATTTACATTTAGACAGACCAAGCACGGCTCATAGACCTCTATGATGATGACCAACCTGGGCATGAATGTTCCCTTGCCCGGACGTGGGTTACCGGGACCCCCCTCTGGAGCCAGGCCTAGAGGTGGGGTACGAGAGCGAGCATCTGGTGGCCGGGCCTTCGCCCGTGGGGCCCGGTCGGGCTCAGCTCGAAAGGGTTACATGGGCCCCACCTCCCATGGGCTCACCATCTGTGGGAGGAGCCGTAGGGGTCGGGTGCAATGTGAGCAGGGTGGCAGCAAGAGGCGGGGACCCTGGCGGTCCAATCCCCGGCTGCAGAAGCTGGCTCTGGGGACGTGGAACGTCACCTCTCTGGTGGGGAAGGAGCCTGAGCTTGTGCGCGAGGTTGAGCGGTTCCGGCTAGATATAGTTGGACTCACCTCGACGCATGGCTTGGGCTCTGGAACCAGTACCCTCGAGAGGGGCTGGACCTTCTTCCACTCTGGAGTTGCTCATGGTGAGAGGCGCCGAGCAGGTGCGGGCATTCTCATCGGCCCCCAGCTTGGTGCCTGCACGTTTACACCGGTGGATAAAAGGGTAGTTTCCCTTCGCCTCCGGGTGGGGGGACGGGTCCTGACTGTTGTCTGTGCTTATGCACCGAACAGCAGTTCAGAGTACCCACCCTTTCTGGGGTCCTTGGAGGGAGTGCTGGAGGGTGCTCCTTCTGGGGACTCCATTGTTCTGCTGGGGGACTTCAATGCTCACGTGGGCAATGACAGTGAGACCTGGAGAGGAGTGATTGGGAGGCATGGTCCCCCCCCTCTGAACCTAAATGGTGTTTTGTTATTGGACTTCTGTGCTCGTCATGGATTGTCCATAACGAACACCATGTTCCAACATAAGAGTGTCCATATGTACATCTGGCATCAGGATTCCCTGGGCCGCAGTTCGATGATCGATTTTGTAGTCATATTGTCAGACCTGCGGCCACATGCCTTGGACACTCGGGTGAAGAGGGGGGCGGAGCTGTCAACTGATCACCACCTGGTGGTGAGTTGGCTCAGATGGTGGGGGAGGAAGCCAGTCAGATCTGGCAGGCCCAAACGTGTTGTGAGGCTCTGCTGGGAACGTCTGGCTGAGTCCCCTGTCAGAGCGAGCTTCAACTCCCACTTTCAGCAGAGCTTCGAACATGTCCCGAGTGAGGCAGGGGACATTGAGTCCGAATGGGCTGTGTTCCATGCCTCTATTGCTGAGGCGGCCAGCCGGAGCGGTGGCTGTAAGGTCGTTGGTGCCTGTTGTGGCGGTAATCCCAGGACTCGTTGGTGGACACCAGCAGTGAGGGATGCCGTCAAGCTGAAGAAGGAGTCCTATCGGGCCTTCTTGGCCTGTGGGACTCTGGAGGCAGCTGATGGGTACCGGCGGGCTAAGCGGCATGTGGCTTCGTCTGTTGCCGAGGCAAAAACTCGGGCATGGAAGGAGTTCGGCGAGGCCATGGAGAAAGACTTCCGGAAGGCTTCGAGGAGATTCTGGTCCACCATTCGGCGGCTCAGGAAGGGGAAGCAGTGCTCCGTCAATACTGTGTACAGTGGAGATGGGGAGCTGCTGACCTCAACTCGGGACGTAGTGAGTCGGTGAAGGAATGCTTCAAAGACCTCCTCAATCCTACCAACACGTCTTCCGATGAGGAAGCAGAGCTGGGGGACTCAGGGGTAGACTCTCCTATCTCTGGGGCTGAAGTCGCTGAGGTGGTCAAAAAGCTCCTTGGCGGCAAGGCCCCGGGGGTGGATGAGATCTGCCCGGAGTTAGGCTCTAAGGCTCTGGATGCTGTGGGGCTGTCCTGGCTGACACGCCTCTGCAGCATCGCGTGGACATCGGGGGCAGTACCGCTGGATTGGCAGACTGGGGTGGTGGTCCCCCTTTTTAAGAAGAAGGACCAGAGAGTGTGTTCCAGTTACAGGGGAATCACACTCCTCAGCCTCCCTGGTAAGGTCTATTCAGGGGTCCTGGAAAGGAAGGTCCAACAGATTGTCGAATCCCGGATTGAGGAGGAGCAGTGTAGTTTTTGTCCTGGTCGGGGAACAGTGGACCAGCTCTATACCCTCTTTGGGGTCCTGGAGGGGGCATGGGAGTTTGCCCAACCAGTCTACATGTGCTTTGTGGACCTGGAGAAGGCATTCGACCGTGTCCCCCGGGGTCTCCTGTGGGGTATGGGGTACCGGACCCCCTTGTACGAGCTGTCTGGTCCCTGTACGACAGATGTCAGAGCTTGGTCCGCATTGCCGGTAGTAAGTCGGATTCGTTTCCGGTGAGGGTTGGACTCCGCCAAGGCTGCCCTTTATCACCGATTCTGTTCATAACTTATATGGACAGAATTTCTAGGCGCAGCCGAGGTGTTGAGGGGATCCGACTTGGTGGCCTCAGGATTGGGTCTCTGCTTTTTGCAGATGACGTGGTCCTGTTGGCTTCATCTGGTTGTGATCTCCAGCTCTCGCTTGAGCGATTCGCGGCCGAGTGTGAAGCGGCTGGGATGAGAATCAGCACCTCCAAATCTGAGACCATTGTCCTCAGCTGGAATAGGGTGGATTGCCCTCTCCGGGTCGGAAGTCAGGTCTTGCCTCAAGTGGAGGAGTTTAAATATCTCGGGGTCTTGTTCACGAGTGAGGGAAGGATGGAGCGCGAGATCGACAGACGGATCGGTGCGGCGTCTGCAGTAATGCGGACTCTGCGCCGGTCTGTCGTGGTGAAGAAGGAGCTGAGCCAGAAGGCGAAGCTCTCAATTTACCAGTCAATCTACGTTCCTACCCTCACCTATGGTCATGAGCTGTGGGTCGTGCCCGAAAGAACGAGATCTCGTATACAGGCGGCTGCAATGGGTTTCCTCCGCAGGGTGGCCGGGCTCTCCCTTAGAGATAGGGTGAGGAGCTCGGTCATCCGGGAGGGGCTCAGAGTAGAGCCGCTGCTCCTCCGCATTGAGAGGAACCAGTTGAGGTGGCTCGGGCATCTGGTCAGGATGCCTCCTGGACCTCCCTGGTGAGGTGTTCCAGGCACGTCCCTCTGGGAGGAGACCCCGGGGAAGACCCGGGACACGCTGGAGGGATTATATCTCTCGGCTGGCCTGGGAACGCCTCGGGATCCCCCCCGCAGAGTTGGCAAATGTGGCTGGGGAGAGGGAAGTCTGGGGTTCCCTGCTTAGGCTGCTGCCCCCGCGACCCGACCCCGGATAAGCGGCTGAAGATGAAGATGAAGATGAAGACTGACCATTTAATTAAGAGCTTTGTCTTTTGGCAGGCCACACACACAACTTCCAAACAAATTAGATTACATTTATAAAAATAACACATATGTATTATTAAATTTATTGGGTTATGTGAAAAAAACACACATCTGTCTGCATCAACTTGAATTTGTTCACATCATGTTAATCTTGACTCTGGGTGTTTGACGGACGGAAAAGATGATGATAAGTTGAGTCAAGGGTGTATCGTGGAAAAAGACCCAAGAAACCATCAGGCGCCCAGTTCAGAAAGAGAAGGAAAGAAGAGGAGAAACAGATAGAGGTGTGCAGGTCTCTATGAGAGACGTTATTGTGGATGTAATGAAGCAGTAGCATGTACACTGTTTATTACCCTCTTGCTATTATGTTGCTACTTCGCCACAGAAGACAACTGGATTTGGTTTTTAGCTCTGCTGAAGCAACTATTAAAGTTTGAGGCATGAAGTCATGCACTTAATTTCCCCAACAGTTCAGGTTTGTGTTTGCAACACAACAAGTGCAAGTTCACATGTTAGTCTGAGTATTTGGTAAACAATACTACATCCTGACTGGAATTTTTAATGCTGTACGTGCGTCTATGCTAACTTAAATAACTTATATAACATACACGTGATGTCAGTATACATTGACATGACATTTTCCAAGCTTTATGTGATGCTTTTTTATTTGTGTGTTATACTTAGTCAGTACTATAGTAGTAATCTAATAAATCAGTCTTTTCAAGGTTATTTACTAAATATATATTTTATTTTGTTTTCTAAATAAGGCACACATTGGTTTGTTGTGTTTCAAGACATGATTAATAATAGTTATTTTTCACTGGTTCATGTGTTTTTCATAAAGAAAAACTGTTGGGTTGACGCTGTGTGTGTGGTGTGTGTGTTGCAGCCTGGAAATAAGACATTATTAACATCTAATTCAGATGTCAGTCAGAAGTGTTATGGACATTTTATTTTTGTTTTTTTTCCTTCATGTCATGTGAGAAGCTCTTGTTTTGTTTAGTTATTATTACTACTGTTGGGACATGTTGGACTGGTGGACAAAAGTACATCATCAGCCTGCGCATTGTGGGTGTGCGACGCATGTCTGTGGTTGCTAAGTGTATTGTGGTCATGTTGCATGTCCTGGCTGCCTCAAAAGAATCCCAGGGATTGAAAAGATCCACGCAGCCCGGGGTGAATAAAGTTGCCAAAATCAAGACGGAGTCCTGTCTCTTTTAAGGGTGCAACATGTGGAGCGGGAAACGTAGATGAAGAAGACTGTGGGAAAAGGACACGAGGCTAGGTGGGGGCTTCAGACGACAGGTGCATGGGACGTCACAAAGACTGACCACGGACAGGTTACAATCGCTCTGCAGAACTGTTCTTCATCCTCAGTGGACTGCTGAGGATTGTATTAGTGACCCGATCCGCAGAGGAGTGAGCGTATCGCGGGGACAGAGCAGCATAAAGTGGAAGCTAGCGCCAGACCGTCCGATGTCTTCCAGCAGAGCCGCACAGAGAGGAAACACGTTGCTCCCAGCAGATCGCCACTCACCTGCATCCAGGATTGCAGGCAGGAGGATTTCTGTTTCACACCGTTGCTTTCTCCATGGATGAAAAAAGGCCGGCGACTGGTATGATCATTACATTGAAGGTTTTTCTCCATTTATCTGAGCTCCAACGCGCTAGACACGGAGTGCACTAATAAAGCGGTTGAAATACTTTATATCCTGTTCTTCTTATTGACATTTATTGAATACACAAGAAATCTGAAATTCAGTGTGTGTGTTTCTCATTGTTTTCATTCAGGTAGGAGCCTACACTGTAAAAATATATATATTTCCAAGCTAACTGGTTATGGACAGTGCTAACTCATACTGTTACTCCTTACAGCTTCTGAGGAGTCATTTTCGGTTATGCATTTGTGAGTTGGAACAACATTAGACCCTAGACACAGTTTTATACAATGAGATGTCTCTTTTGCCATCGTGTTAATTTGAGGAAAGAAAAGACGGGGTGTATCCAGAGAGAGCGCTCCTTTACCATACGAGCCGGGTGGCAAAAGGGTTACAGCATGTTAACAAATGATAATAATTTGTGCATTATCATGGTTTATTTTAATGGGATAACTGATGCATGTTAAGTGTGATCTCATTTACTTATTGTATCAGCAGGTGAGAGGTAGGTGAGAACCCTACCTCTCACCTGCTGATTGATTTCTATCAGAACTTTTACTGAATTCTTCCACATCTGGTGATGAACCATTTCTCCCATCAACAGCTGCCTGTCACCCCACACACATGTATGTTTTGGTTGTATACCCGCGGCGTCTTGTGATGGACCCACAATGCACTTGGTTTGGTCTGCTTTCTCTATTTTGGCCTCTTGAAGTGAAGCGAGGTCTGAATGTGTAGGCAGACTGAACTTTGTTTTTTATTTAGAGGCTTCACTCCATCACTCTGCAACACAGAAACTGCCAGCTGAACAGGATCATAGTCTGTCTAGAAATCATTGTGCAGCCTGTCAGACCTCTCGCCACCATAAGTGATCAGCACACAGTGAAACCAGCTCAGGATCTTACATCATCCCATGTTCGGTTGTCTGAGTTTGACTGATTCCTCCCAAGATGTAGCTTCATTGCCCAGGAGTCAGAACACAGAGGAGGAAGAAAACATTCATCTCCAGGACTGTACAGATCCTCAAAGCTGAACAAGCTCAAAGATCCAAATAGCTTTGATATCTCATCGCTGATTCTAAGCACCTTTCATCCAATAAAGTTTATGTAATGTTTCCTGCTTTATCCAACAAAACTAACAAATATGTCTTTCTAACAAACACAGCCTGCTGTATTTAATGACCATCTTAAGAACACATAAGCTGTTATACTGCCACCTGCTGGTCTGACATACAAACAACCAGAAATTGTGACGTTCCCTTTCTAAGACCCTTTAAATTTCAGTCATGCTTCCACTTTCTCAACATAAACTACTGAGAACACTGAAATAGTGTTTGTAAAAACACAATTTTATAAGACAATCATCTTTAACACATTTGTCCTTTATTTTGTCCTACGAGTCTCTCTGGGTGCTTTCTGTGTTTGATCATTTCAGAGCTGACGTAGCTTCTCAGCCAGACTGTTGTGTTATAAATGGTTAATACATGTTTATATTACAGCCACAAACCTCCATGGATAGAACTGTAATATAGCAGACACCTGTATAAAATGAGGAGAGGAGGAAGGAACGTTCATTCATTGCATTTAGGAATGCAGGAAGGTTTGGGAATGCTGGGAGCAACTAACACCAACAATGAAAATTATTATTAAAAAGGATATTCTGCCAAATCCTTTCCTCGTGGTTCTGTAAGAAATAAGAACAGAGAGTAGACATGCCTGGTCAGATTCTATCAATTCTTCTTAAACATTAAAAACCAAACCTTTCAGCAGGTCCTTGAACGCCACCACACATCATCTGGTGAGTCTTTTAGTTTCCATCAAAACTGGAATCAGGTTTAGATGTTTGTGGTGAAAGTTAGTGAAATATGTTGAAATGAAGCGTTCATGTTCAGCTTGAGTGATTCATGTGAATGACGAGGACGACAACATACAAGAATAGTGGAGCAGAAACAGTAACATGTTCTGATGAACATCAGCAGGTGGAATCTGCTGAATCATGTTGAACTTACTGAAGTAAAACCCTGAAAACTTTCACATCATGACATCAGTTCTGCTCACCTCCATCATCCCAGCTGAAGAAAGTCGCTGTCTCGTCTCCTCTGGACCATTTCCATGGACGTGTCTCGTCCTCTCTGTGCATGCCGATCCAGCCTAAATCATTCCCAAAGTATTGATCATCTTCTTTCCTTCGGATCGTGACGAGGTCTGTGTGTTTCTCCCCGCAGAGAGTCTGAGCTTCCTTCCAGGTCTTCCATTCATCATATCGTTGAAATGTGACATCTCTGAGACCTGATGTCTGCCCACAGACAGGAGGAAGGACGAGACGAAGATGTTCCTCATCATGTTTTCACTGAAGGACCTGCAGGCACATTGCAATGTTCCCTGCAGATGATTCCCTACATTCAGTCGTCACACAGACCAGGCTGCAGCAGCATCAGTCGGACTGCACACAAACACAAACGTTCAGCCAGAAAATGTGCAGCATCACATCAGAAAATGTTTCCTCGTGTGTTAAACTATCCAGCTGCTGCTGCCACAACTTAAACTACGTTAAGCTTTATCGTACAGATGAAAACCTGTCCGACTGCGTTTGATGTGACAAAAGAAAAGATGAGCCTTCCTTCCAAACTGAACTCTCTGCAATCAATGAATAAAAACTTGATAAGATCTGATCTGATTCACACCTGAACGTTTTCCAGTATACAGTATGTCCTCACAAGCTTTGATGATGCAGGGCTGGAAAAAGTACTGACAACTTGTAACACAGTAAAAGTACACAAGAAAAGATGTTCCCATGCCACCCATTTACCATGTGGACTTATCATGTTGAACTAAAATGTCCGTATCATGTCAACATAAAGTGCTAATGCTCACTGAACATGTGTTTAATCTGGTGGATAAAAAGCTCTTTTAGTGTAACTGTATAAAAGACTGTTATTTACCTGTTCAGCTCTCCCTTTTAGTATATTTTAGTTTAGTGCGTTTACTTGTAGTTAATATGTTTCACCATAAGGTGGCCACCCAAAAGAACAAAGCGTCAAAATTAGTCAAATTAATAGTGTGTGTATCTAAAAGTTAGTAACATTGTTTGTGTTTCAGTCTTGTGTTATATAAGTCCCAAGGCTATAATTTGTTAAGTTTGTGAAGTATGATGGCTGTTTTCTGGTCCATGTCTGAATGTTTGGAATGCTAACCGTTAGCCACTTAGCTTTGGTAGTTAGAGCCTGTAGGCCTCATGTCGACTCAATTCATGTTTGTGGCCAAGTGTACTTCATGCTGGGTAGATTACTGGCAGCAAGAATTAGTATTAATATGCATTTATGTTGTACATTTTCATAACTATTTAAAGCCAGGTCTTGGCCTTCTGACAGGCCTTTCGTCACATGGTAATTTGCTTTGTGGACACATTTAGTTGTATTGACCATAAGAAATGTAATTGTAGACGGGTATTAATAAGTCTGTATTTCTCTTATGCTCTTTGTAGGTAAGCCACACCCGTAAACTCCGATAGATTCGTACCCTCAGCTTAATCAACCTCTCTCATCATAATGTCCATCTGTAAATAAAGGACAAGTTCAGCGTTAAATCCTGGACCTGGACCTTCTCTTATTCATCTTAACTCACCTGAACATAATAATTGCTGTCCTGACCCGACACGCTGAAGTGATTGCTAATCCACATACGAACTAGTTACGGTCCTCATTACAGTTACCTAAACTGTACTAAACTGCAATAAACAAGAAATATTATTAGCATAAATTACTGGTGTTTCAAATAAAATAAAATAAAATTAGTGAAGAAAAAACAGACTTTTAAATGTCATTTTATTGAAATGTTTCTTCCCAGATTTAAACACAACTTGTCAAACACTTTTTTAACCTAAACATAAGAGGTGGAGGATACCGACATAAATGAATAGAATCGTTTCATCATTCTCTTCATTTCTACAGTCATTTACCAAACGCTTTAATTCAAAGCGACTTATATTTGAGTGAGAACAACACAAGCACAAAATCAAACAGGACATCGTAGGAAGGTGCTGGTGGACTGTCCAATTGGCACAGATCCTTCCATGAAGTGTTACAGGCTTTTTTTTTTCTTTACTTCCTTACCTTCCCACCCCATAATATCATCCTGACAGTTATATTCTAAAAATATGTTAGAAATGTATCATCCTTGATGTTCCACTTTCCATATATCAGTTTATTAGGGAAGGAAAACTAAAAGCATAAAGTCTTCTGTAGCCAGTAATGTACCAGATCTGCCCCACTGTGTTTATGGCGACGACATGCAGCCATTTTGGTTCATGTGTTGCTCAAAAGGAGCATTTACAGTCAAATAAAGCACAAAGGTGCATGTCTACAAATAACTTTCAACAAACTGTTTAAAAGCAAACATCTTTTTTTGTTGGATTCCAAAATGATATGTAGAATTTTAATATTGATTGTGTCTTAAATCAATTTCGATATTATCCAACAGATGATAGATCTCCCGCCTGTAATTAACAGTACAAACAAGAATCCCATCAGACTAGTTTGTAGGAAAGACTTTAATTTGAAGTGTTGTAACAACAAAAATTTAATGTGTAACAGTAGCATCTCCACAGTTTATCTTTTAACTTGAAATACACACTCTTTATTAATTGCACAACTTCTGAAGGAAGACAATGTACAGACGTTAACTTTTTGTGCAGATAGTCCACACATTAACTGCACAGCCTGAAGCTGCAGCTGATTTGCAGCTGAAACTGAGCACTCCAATGGAACGGTGTGCAGCACTCTGTATGCAACAACCTGTGTTCCAGTGCAAAAAATGGACCAATCGCTGAGCTGCATTTTCTGTTTTGTCCAATCACAGGAATGTATTTCAAAATATCTCCTGGATTGGCTGAAGAGTTTGACACTTGAATGGTTTATGTGAGACAAAAGGTGCAGGAGGAGTAGCGTTTCAAACGTTTTGCAGGAAAGACAACTTTGTTTCATTTAAAGCATTTTAACTATTTGGAATTGAACTGTCATTTCTGCACAGTTTATTTTTCCCTTCATATAAACACTTCGTATTAAGTGTTCAACTTTTCAAGACTAACATTGCATGACGTTATGGTACAAGATCTCAAAAGCTACAAAAATTTGAAATGACAAAAGTCATAGCACGCATTTCTGCTGCAGTTTAAGATGTGAATGGTAGAAGTGACCTGAACGGTGCAGGAGGAGTAGCGTGCCAAAGTTTAGCGGAATAATAATAATAATATGCAAGAAAGAACCGGATCTTTAGAAACAGCTTTTATTGAAATAATAGCAACTGTCAATTCCCATTTATTGAACAATGCCGAATGATTGAAATGAAATTGCACAAGTGTAAGAATTTTAGGGAAAAAAGAAACAACTTTCCAACGTGTTTTCTCAATATGACACACAAGGATTGAACCAATGAACTGCACTGACGCGCTCTCACTTTCTCACTACGCCACAATTGCTCATGTTCACTCCTTTTTTCACTTCCACCAGTCTGTAATTAGCGGGATTGCAAAAACATGTGGAAGGTTGAATTAAACTCCAGTGAAGATCTGAAAGACTTTATTGTTCAATGTAAAAAACTTTGTTGAATGTGTTCAAGGTTAATCAAAGTGTTGAAATGTTGCAAGGAGCATTGTAGGAACTAAAATGAGGTGTCTTCAGAAAGTAGACTGTAGTTCCCTTTTCTCACTCTTATTTATAAGCATCTGAACAGACACGGTACACAACATGGCATTTTCTCTTCTTTGTCTCTTTCCCACTCTCATATTGCCTTCTATTGTTGAACACCACATAAACCTTAATATTGAACTATGACATCTTCAATTTAATTCCTTTGAACTATGACATCTTCAATTTAATTCCTTTGCTCCTTGAAGTGAGCGGCTGAAACCAATAGCTCACATGGACCAGCTTACAACACTCCATGCAATCACACAAGCAACAGTCACCAAATGACAGTAGAGCTAGCTATTAAATGCTGCATTTGAACCGAGCCTTGTATATGTGTACCGGTGTACAAAATGGACCAGTCACTGAGCTGACTTTCGTTTTGTCCAATCACAGGAAAGGATTTGCAAAAACAAAAACCTGGATAACTTGAAAAGTTTAAATGTTAGAAAGACCAAAAGTCATAGCACATATCTCATGAATGAGCTGAACAGTGTGAGACTTGAATGGTTAAAGTGAGGCAAAAGGTGTAATTTCTTTGACTTTTTATTTGAGCCTATATATTGTCTTTGTTTTGTTTTGTTTTTTTCTTAGAATGTATGCTGTTGCAGTGAATCATTTTAAAGAGTTTTTTCTGAATCTTTTTCTTCTACATCAGGGCTTTTTCTGCTCCTTTGCCACAACATGGAAACTTGTCTGGATCTGCGACTGGATGAAAAACAATCTGTCCTGAAAAGGCTTTAAAGCTGCTTCTGAAAGTGTAGAGGGGTTTAAAACAGATGAAGTGATAAAAACAAACACTCCATTTGATTTTGTTTTCCCTCGAATTTCTTTTTTATTTGACATACATGATAGGAAAGCAAAGTGTTTCTCAATTCCAGTCCTCAGGCCCTCCTGCCCTGCATGTTTTAGACATGATCCTCCTCTAAAGACCTGAGTCCAATTATTCAACTTCCTCATCGAGTTCTTTGCAGCCTGTTAATGAGCCCTTTATTTTCTTCAGGTATGTTAAAGTAGGGTTTCCAATAAAAAATGCCTGGGGGGGGGGGGGGGGGGGGGGGCTGAGGACCGGAATTGAGAAACACTTCGATAGCAAGATCAGCGCTGTTCTACATCCAGCCGCTAGTGGGCGCTAATCGCCCCAGTGGTGTGAGGAAGAGTAGGGTCACACACACAGACCGGTCCATCAGGACAGAAGAAGAAACCTTCCAGTTTGAATAGCATAACAACAACGCAACGTGTGTGTCTCTGTTTCCCACCACAGGTCAGTAAATACTCATCAAAATAAGTGCATGTTGCAGACTTTGATTGTTGTAATAGTTGTTTATGGAGTAGTTTGTTTTCGGTTGTAAACGAAGCAGTTTGTTGAGAGATTGGTAAGAAAATAGCAGTTTAAGATGGTCTGCAGACTAATGTTAATGTTGGTGGATTTGGATAATGGAGTGTGTGTGGCAATCTAACCCCCACATAAAGACAAAGTTAATGTATGTTCCCTCTTAAGCTTGTTACAATCCTCCACGAGAAGCAAGAAGTAAGTTCTTGCTCTCGAGGCTGCAGGAACAAAGAAAAGCATTGTTTTTCATCAGATCTATTCATTCTCCACGTCCACGAGAAGCTTCATCTGCAGTGTGGGGGGATCACTGCTGGTGGAGGTCTGCTTTTATGTGCAATGAACCTGGTTATGAAGAACAAAGAAAAGCATTCATTCTCCACACCTGGTTGTGCTTCTACTGGCTTTAATCTGTTTGTGTTCCACATAACTCAAACATTTATGCGCGGATTTTTGTGAAATATTCAGGAGTTGTTGGAAACGTGAAATGGAAAACATTAAATTTAGGTGGTGATCCGGATCAGGACTTCTTTGCCGATGTTTGCGCTCTTTCAGTACTTTTCGGGTTTCATATTTAACAGCAACTTTGTCCGCCGCAGGGCGAGTTGTGCACGCGGCTGGGTCCGTGTGTTTCAATGCCACGTGTTGTAAAAATATTCGTACTTTCTCTCCAAGTCGATCAGCTGTTATATCAGAATAATCTGCTTTACCTGCAACAGCTAAAACGCTTTTCTGTGTTAACCACGCCCACCTAAAATGCCCGACCAATGACGCGATACTTCTCGGTAGCCAGGCAACCCAGACTCTGTATTGAATATAAAGAGCACTCCAGTCAGGCTAGGCTAACTTATCGCCCCGCAAGAGGAAAAACTTCTGCCAGCCTGATATGTCGACAACTGCCTTCAAACCTTAGACTGTATATAGTGTGAAAGCCTATGCGGAAGTGTATTAAACTGCAGTTCCCCCCTCATCCACTAGGGGCTGCAAAACAGCGCGAATCCCCATAGACTCCCATGTTAAAAAGACAAACTTCACAGCAGAAATAAACATGTTTACAGCCTGGTACAAAATTCATTTTAGGTTTAATGGGTCAGGTTTACCTTTGTGACAACTGTTGGGGTAGTGAATATTTTTCTAACTCGCCCGTTTAAAAGTAATTTAATCTCAAAATTCTGCCTATTTAGGGGCGTGTTCTTTTGATTGACAGGTACCCGATCTCCCGCATCAAGTAAGAAGAACGTAGAACAACCGCAGTTTTTAGTCGGTTAACAATGTGACTTAGCTTTAGCCCGCTTACCTCCATTATCTCCGGGTTAGGTCGGTTAGGTCTTAGCTACAGACAGCCCATAGTTCACTCGATGTCAATCATCCACCATGACGCTGTCTTCTGGGCAAGATGGTGATGGTAGGAACCGCCCACCGAGCTTTAATTCAATATAGTATATTTTATGATGTGTACTGGTAATCCACTTGAGACATATTAAGTCGATGAAATGTGAAGAAATTGTCTTTATAACATGTTTTTGCCAAAAGTAAATGGGACTGAAGGTCACATTGTGTTATGATACCTGACTCATGAAAAAGAATAAACCTTCCAGTTTGAGCAGCATAACATCAGTTCAACGTGTGTCTTTTCTGTTTCTCACCACAGCTTGACACATTGAGACCATAAAGACAGAAAGTCAATCTAACACCGTCACTGCAGCTGAGAGGTAAAATGCCGAGGAAAAGATATGTGGTGAAGCCAATAATCTACTCTTGTTCCATCTGTCTGGATCTACTAAAGAAACCAGTGGCTATTCCCTGTGGACACAGCTACTGCATGAAGTGTATTAATCGCTTCTGGGATGAAGAGGACCAGAAGGGAATCTACAGCTGCCCTCAGTGCAGGCAGACCTTCATACCGAGGCCTGTCCTGGGGAAAAACGCCATGTTAGCAGCTTTAGTGGAGCAGCTGAAGAAGACTGGACTCCAAGCTGCTCCTGCTGATCACTGCTATGCTGGACCTGAAGATGTGGCCTGTGATGTCTGCACTGGAAGAAAACTGAAAGCCAGCAAGTCCTGTTTGGTCTGTCTGACCTCTTACTGTGACAAACACCTCCAGCCTCATTACAAAGTGGCTCCGTTAAAGAAACACAAGCTGGTGGAGCCCTCCAAGAACCTCCAGGAGAACATCTGCTCTCGTCATGATGAGGTGATGAAGATGTTCTGCCGTACTGATCAGAAGTGTATCTGTTATCTCTGCTCTGTGGATGAACATAAAGGCCACGACACGGTCTCAGCTGCAGCAGAAAGGACTGAGAGGCAGAGAGAGCTGGAGGTGAGTCGACTAGAAATCCAGCAGAGAATCCAGGACAGAGAGAAAGATGTGAAGCTGCTTCAACAGGAGGTGGAGGCCATCAATCACTCTGCTGATACAACAGTGGAGGACAGTGAGATCTTCACCCAGCTGATCCGTCTCATCCAGAAAAGAAGCTCTGATGTGAAGCAGCAGATCAGATCCCAGCAGGTAACTGAAGTGAGGCGAGTCAAAGAGCTTCAGGAGAAGCTGGAGCAGGAGATCACTGAGCTGAAGAGGAGAGACGCTGAGCTGAAGCAGCTCTCACACACAGAGGATCACAGCCAGTTTCTACACAACTACCCCTCACTGTCAGCACTCAGTGAGTCTACACACTCATCCAGCATCAATATCCGTCCTCTCACACACTTTGAGGATGTGACAGCAGCTGTGTCAGAGCTCAGAGATAAACTACAGGACATCCTGACAGACAGATGGACAAACATCTCACTGGCAGTCGCTGCTGTGGATGTTTTACTGCCACATCCAGAACCAGAAGCAGGACCAGAACCAGAACCAAAGAGCAGAGATGGATTCTTACAATGTTCATGTGAAATCACACTTGATCCAAACACAGCACACACACGTCTGTTACTCTCAGACGGGAACAGAAAGGTGACATTAATGAAACATCAGTCTTATTCTCATCATCCAGACAGATTTACTGGCTGGCTTCAGGTTCTGAGCAGAGAGAGTCTGACTGGTCGTTGTTACTGGGAGGTGGAAATGAGAGGAACAGGTTGTGTAGCGGTTGCATACAAGACGATCAGCAGAGCTGGGGATGAAAGTGGATTTGGACAAAATGATAAATCTTGGGCATTATTTTGTAACCAAACTGATTATGAATTTCGCTACAACAGCATCAGAACCTCCATCTCAGGTCCTTGTTCCTCCAGAGTAGGAGTGTACCTGGATCACGGAGCAGGTATTCTGTCCTTCTACAGCGTCTCTGAGACCAGGACTCTCCTCCACAGAGTCCAGACCACATTCACTCAGCCGCTCCATGCTGGACTTAGAGTTGGTCTCAGACTTGGGCTTAGACTTCAGATTTGTTCCAGGGGATCAACCGCTGAGATGTGTAAAGTGGAATAAAGTGATTTTGTGTGTTTGTTGCAGAGTTTATTGTTGTGACGTTTCTGCTCTGCTGTTCTGTTGTTTATTTGACTTTCTTATGTGCTGTTTGTTTCTGTTTGTTTCTTTCTGGAGGAAATCACTGCTGATGATGATTTTTATTTCCTTCAATATTTCTCCACATGAAAATCCCAACCTGCTTGTTCTCTAATTATTAGTTGAATATTTGTGTTTCTGTATTTGTATGTTTTTGTTTCTCTTCAACCTCATGGAGTCAAACAGAGAAATCATGAAAGCTTCCTTCATAACAGATTATTTTACTGTCAACACCTTGTAAATGTACAAATCATTTCTACCTGGAACTACTTTTAGCTGTTCTGAAGATCAAATGTTGTTTTTCTAAATCAATAAAGCATGAAGTATGTAGTTATGGGATGTTCAGAAAGGCTCATTTCCAGGATGAGAAGAAATGACATCATTCATGTTTAATGGGAGACTTTTTCAGCAAACAGCAACAACACCACAAATGAAGGTAGTTTCACATGAAAATCTGACCTGATCCATCTGTGACAAAAGACAAATCAACAAAGACAGATTGTTTTAACCCTTTGCTGACAAGAAAAGCTGTTTTCCCTCATTCATGTTGAGATGAATATGTTCCAGTTTCCATCCATCCATCCGTTGCTATACAGTGATGGATGTCTTTGGATGATGGAGGTCAGTCAGTGGTGTGACTGCAGTGAATGAGTGTCTCCAGCAGGTGGAGACATGTAGATCATAAAGTTCATGTCTGCATCATGAATGTGGGATGTCTGTCATGTGCTGCATAAGTTTGTCATCAGATCAACATTTTCTGTTTGAGGCAAATATTTCTAAAAGCTCCTCTTCTGCTTGACGGAGCTTTTACAGTATTTCAGACGGATAGCAGCTTGTAGGTGGCCGGCTATGAGAGAAGCAGGTGTACGCAGGCTGAAGCTTTGTGTTGCAATGGCTCAAAGTTCAAGTCCCACCTTGGTCCTATTGCTGCATGCATTCCCACATTTACAATGCGGCTCCCTTCATTGTTGACATGCAGCAGTTGTGGCGATGTTGTCTCACCAACAACCTGGACCTGAAAGCAGAAAAGTCTGTTCCAGTTCCAATCAAGTTGGGACATTGTATGAAACAGACATAAACACTAAGTTATGAATTGCTAACCATTTTTAAGCTATATTCATTTAAAATATCTTGTCTTTGTAATGTATTTATGTTCAAACTGAACAGTCCCCAGCTGGTATTAATCCGGTACTGATTAATTGTCCTGCTTGGGAAGAGCAGGGTGCAGACAACACACCCCTATGACAATTCCACCCAACCATACGTTCTAGTCCCTAGAACAGTCTTGCACATCTGTCAAACAGGGTGTGTTTTTTAAATTCTATAGTCTGTTCTTTCCCCATTATTTTCCTAGTTATTAAGCCAATATTGTTGTGGCTGGATCCCTCAAGTGGACCTTTGGGGTACATTGGTTGCTCGGGGTGTGATCTATTTACCACCACATAGGGCTGTTCCTCCCACTTGTCACTGAGCTTGCACCTTTGCCTGCTCCATTGATCCAATACCAACAGTTGATCACCAGGCAGAAGGGGGGGATCTTGGGCAGTACGGTCATATAGTCTTTTTTTTTCTCCCTGCATCTTTCTTTAGGCTACAAGATGCTCTTTCAGAAGCATAACTCAAATGTTGATGGTGCCTACTCACCCAGTCTATCGTGCTATCATGGGGTGTTGGACCATCAGTTCCAGCCATCATATCCACAGGGGTCCTGAAGTGTCAGCCGCACATAAGGAAGGCTGGCGCATAGCCTGTAGAACTGTGAACAGTATTATTATATGCTTGAACCAATCCAGGTAAGTATTCCACCTACCTGCTTTGTTTCTCCATTTCCAAGGTGCCAAGGAGATTTAGGAGAGTCTGGTTTAACCTCTCGCAGGCCCCATTCCCAAATGGATGAGAGGGAGTGGTGCGACTTTTGTAAAACCCACAAATCTGGCACAGTTCTTTGATCTGAAAAACTGAGTTGGGGCCTGGGTCTGAGTGGAGCACTTCAGGACAGCCAAGGGGAAATTCAATATTGTAGTAGATAATAACAAATTGTCTTGTTCCAGAGGTTGATGGCTGTTGGGAGGAATGATCTTCTGTATCTTTCAGTCTTACATCGGACCTGAAGAAGCCTCTCGCTGAACACACTTTGTTATTTCTTCACTGTGTTGTGGGGAGGGTGTGAAGAATCCTCCATCATCTTCATCAGCTTGTGCAGCATTCTTCTTTGGACAATCAGCTCCAGCGGCTCCAGAGTTACTCCAAGCACAGAAGCAGCTTTCTTGATCAGTTTGTTGATTCTCTTCAAGTCTCTGGTTCTGATGCTACTACCCCAGCATATGCTGCAAAGCTGACTGCACTCTTCACAACAGACTTATAGAAGATATGCAACATCTTGGTGCAGACGTTAAAAGATTGCAGCTTCCTTAAGAAGTAGAGTCTGCTCTGACCTTTCTTGTAGATGTAATCGGTGTTGCATTTCCACTCCAGTTTCTTGTCCAGCTGAACTCCAAGGTACTTGTATTTTTCCACCTCCTTTCCCAGGATGGAAACAGTGCTTTAGACCTCTTCAAATTTGACCTTTTTCATCAAACATATACAAACTGATATCATTCCATTCTCCAAGGTCTAAATAAACTAAATATATCAGTGACTTTTATCTTGGACCTTGGCTGTGCCTGCCTCATGAGCCATGTAGTTTTATTATTGACGTTATTCAAAAACAATGCAAAATTCGGGACATTATGTCCTTGTTTTCATTGTAGCTTCCCAGAGGTTGATGCTATAGCACTGAAAGTTGAACCAAATGAAAGATAATAAAATGTTCTTGCATGTGGTTGTAAACACATTAACACCTGTGAAAATTTGAACTACTTTTATTTAGGTGTCAACAAGAGTAGTGTGCCAGTCACATTTCACTCCAGAAAGTGAGACTCTGGGCCTACCAGGTCTGTAAGAACTGTAGCTGTGTTGAGGACAGTGGCTTACCTTTCCTGTAACTCTAAGGTGTTTCTGACAGCTTGACTGCAGGTCATGCTGTTTGTATTGTATTGCAGCATTCATTCATTTACTGAATCCAAGTAAGGGTCCCAGCGGCCTTTGGACTTTGGAGTTATCAGAGTATTTCTGCAGGTGACAGGACTCAGAGTTGTACTGGAAGTCTGAGGTGTACAGAGTGAAGAGGAATGGCCAGAGTACAGTTCCTTGTGCTGCTGACCTCCATCTCAGACACACAACCTTTCAGTCTCACAAACTGTGGTCTGTTTGTGAGGTAGTCATAGATCCAGGTGGTTGTGGAGGTATCCACCTGGAATTTATGGAGCTTCTCACATAAAAAAGCAGACTGAATGGTATTAAAAACACTAGAGAAATCAAAGAACATGACCCTCAGAATGCTGCCTGAATGGTCCAGGTGAGAGTGTTCTCTCTGGAGCAGGTATATGATGGCATCTTCAACCCCAAGTCCATTACGATATGCAAACTGTAATGGGTCCTGAAAGGTGTTTACTTGCTTGTTGAGGTGAGCCAGAAAGAGTCTCTCCAGGACTTTCATGATGTGAGATGTCAGGGCAACTGGTCTGTAGTCACTTGGTTAAGCTGGTTGTGTTTTTTTTAGGCACTGGAACAAGGCAGGAGGTTTTCCACAGCACTGGGACTCTATTTTGTCTCAGACTGGTGTTGAAAAGGTGCTGGAGAATCGGAGACAGTTGTTTTGAGCAGGTCTTGAGAACTCTGGAACTGACACCATCTGGACCTGCAGCCTTGTTCTGGTTCAGTTTCTCAAGTTGCTTCTTAACCTGACTGCAGGAGACAAACAAGGTGGAGGTCTCAGGATGTCCTGATGTGGAGGGAGATGAAGCTGTGTTCTGGTCCATGACTGAGCTGCAGGGTGACAGATTGGAGGCGTGACAGGAAAGCAGTGGGCTTATGGAGGGTGTGTGGTCTGTTGGGCTGGAGGTAGGGGGTGAACTGAATCTGTTGAAGAATATGTTCAGCTCATTAGCTCTGTCCAGACCTCCATCAGGCTGGTCCCCCTTTAACTTGAAGCCGGTGATCTTCTTCATTCCAGACCACACATCCCTCACGTTATTCTGCTGGAGCTGACTTTCTAACTTCTTCCTGTTGTCCTCCTTGCACTTCTTAGTTTGTGTTTAAGTTGTTTTTGTGTTGCCCTCAATAACTCCCTATCTCCAACCCTGAAGGCTTTCTTTTTGATGTTCAGCAGCTTTTTCAGGTCACTGGTGATCCAGGCTTTGTTATTGGGGAAGCACCTCACTGTTCTTGTTGGGACGATGCTGTCCACACAGAAGTTTATGTAATCTGTCACACACTCAATCATGGCATTGATGTCGTCCCCATGAGGTTCACAGAGGACGTTCCAGTCTGTAGCCTCAAAGCCTCCTCTAAGAGCATCTTCAGCTTCAGCAGACCAGATTTTGATAGTCTTTGTGATCACTGGTTGGTGCTGAATGATGGGCTTGTAGATGGAGGTGAGAAGAACCAGATTATGGTCAGATCTTCCTAAAGGAGGCAGGGCAAAACAACTGTATCCATTATTCCTATTTGGATCCAACACCTTATTTTCTCTGGTTGAGCAGCTGACAAACTGAATGTTGGCAGAGTTGCAGAGAGGGAGATGTTGTTGAAGTCTCTGGAGATCGCCATGAATGAGTTTGGATGCTGTGTTTGTAGCCGAGCAACGACGGAGCTGATGATGTCACAGGCTGTGTCTGGTGCGGTACCAGGTATTATATAAACCGCTACGAGAATAACACAGGTAAACTCTCTGGGTAAATAATATAGACGTAAGCTTACAGCTAACAGTTCGATGTCCCTTGTGCATATCTTCTCCTTGACAGTAACATGTTTAGGATGACACAAACGCTGGTTAACCAGCACTGCAATTCCACCACCCTTTAGCTTTCCGCTATGTCATCAACTGCGGACTGCACGGACCATTTTACAGCCCGGTACAGACACATTAGTCAGGGATGTCTTCATGCAGCCATGTCTCAGTGAAGCACATAATACTGCACTCTCTGTATTCTTTCTGAGACCTTGTTAGCGTCAAGCTTGTCCGTTTTGTCGTTTGCCAACAAAATGAACCAGAAAGCAGACCTGAAACCAAAGGCTATAAATACTGGAAAACCAAACAAGACACAGGTGTGGTGAATGAACTAAATGAGACCAGGTGAATCTAATGACCAGGAACAAAGGCTAAACAAGAAACAAAAGATACAAAACAAGAAACCAAACCTAAAAATACAAAACACTCATGAAAGTTCTAGCTGCTTCTAGTGGCTCAAAAGTCTTTTAACTGGCATAGCCAATGTCTGCCTCTCTGTAGAACTAGGAAGCCTACCTTGTTCAAGGTACTGCTTCACTTGCCCCAGGGTTGTATCATCAGCCTGTAACCTCTTCCACTATCCTGGGTCTCAACCCCAGCCTGTGGGGAAGATAAAATTTCCGTGGCTCTCACATACTGGTCAGCCTCTGAACCCTTCCCTGCCTTGCCAGAGCCTGTGTGGGTAGCAGGGAGCCTAGAGATAACATTTGCATTAGTGTTTTGTTTTCCAGAGCGGTATTTGATGGTGTACTCAAATTGGCCAATTGTGCAACCCATCTTTGTTCCGAAGCCCCCAGTTTTGCTGTCTGTAGGTGTACCAGTGAGTTGTTATCTGTCACTACAGTAATTTTTCCTCCCACACTTTGAATTTCTCAACTATTGCCCACGTTATAGCAAGAAACTCCAACTTAAAAGAACTGTGTGTTGTTGCGTCAGGAGTATGAAGCTTCCTGCTGGCATATGCTGTTCCTGAGTTAGGACAACACCAAGTCCACAATTACTGGTATCAGTGTACAGTATGAAAGGCAGTGTATCATCAGGAAAAATGCTAAAATAGGGGCTTGTAAAAGCTATTGTTTCAGCTTTTGAAAAGAGGCTTGTTGTGGAAATTTCATATTCTAACTTTGGGTACTCATATATTTTATAACCCTAAAATTAGGCTGTCAGATCAGCCTGTTCATTATGTTCACTGCTTTTGTGTAGTTTCTGAAGAGGTTGTGGTGAACTTAAGAACTTAAAGTGGAACTATTATGTGCATTTCAGGCTAATTTATTTTTATTTCTGAGCCCAGAAGGGCTGGGATTGATCAAGTTATTGTCACGAATCGCTTTATTTACTTCAGACCGACCCTCTCCGTAGGCAGTCAGATCAGCCTGTGGGCAAAACGAGTGGATTGAGACTCTTCCGCATTAAGCCCCGCCTCCCGCCACAGCGCTACATGGGGAGCGCGCACCGCAACTGCTTTCGCCGCCATTGTAACGTCTCATAAACAGAAGGATTAGGCTAATATGAACTCAATAAAAAAAACAAAATAAAATGTCAACACATAGCATACAGCCCTACATGTTGGAACCTGAATCAGAGCCTGAAAACGAAGTGGAAAACAGCAACCCACAGCAACGAATGCAGTAGGATGTCTCTCTTTGGTAAACTCACCAGCCATCGTTGGAAATAACTTTATCCGACGTTTTCCACCCGCCTGATGTATTTGTACATGCCCTTGTTAACTAGTAGAAGGTAACCAATCACCGAACCTTATCCCCCGGGACGTCACAAGGATTTCCAAGTAGAGGTACTCTCTAAAACGATGCGTTTTTCGTCGCCATGGAAACCGAACGGAAAGCGTGCTGGAACTCAAACTCAAACTCAAACATGCATTTAGGTGATAAAAAACAGTGCCGTTCACATGTCTGATGAGGATTCAACACAGTAACACTGTAGAAAGCTCAGAAAACTCCAAATACCATAATAGCACCCCTTTAAGCTTAAATACCTAGGATCTGCTTATTTAGTCTTATTGACATATATCATGGGTAGAGGTGCTGAAATGTCTGTCTCCAGACATCTGGTAACTGGTTGGTATTACCTTCTCTCTCCAAACTAGGGCATTTGCAACAGTGGTCATCCAACTTTGGAGTGGGTCGAATGAGAGAGAGGACACTTAGCTTAGTGGAGGGGTGTTGTGTACTTCACCCCTCCCGTGTTTGCCGAAGTGTCCTCTCTCCTCCTTTCCCGTCTGACCTTCTTCACTCGCACGCGGCATCCTTGATGCCTTCAGGCACCGCACTCCACTGGAATTTCTCTTCCTATCACTCCCAAGTCACTGTTGTTTCTGCCACGACCTGCCGTCACTGTACGTTCTCCTCCCGTCTTCTTCCACGTCCTCTTTCTCATCTTGTCTTGGCCTTCTATGTCTCTGCTGTCGGATATGGCCTTCCGGCCTCCACTCTCAGCCCCTCTCTCTCCTGATCACTCTCAGTGTCCACTCTCCCCTTCTCCAGCTGTCCACCTGAGAGAAAAAGGCTCCGCCAGCCAATCCCTGCTCAGCTGGCCCAGGTGGCAGCAATCAGGTGCTGATTAAGCTACCTGTTCTGGAAGTGATGGGGGTGTAAAATGCACACACACACATGTGACACTGACCTCTTTATCCCCTGGGCAGACCTCCACCATGGAGACTTATTGGCCCTCCTTTACACTTCCAGGGTCAACAGAAGAAACTTTGGTGAGCCTCTGGAAGCTGTTGAGTTGGACACCATCAGATATCAAATTCCTCACCCTCAGGGGGACCTTGGCACCCTGATGGTGAGGGGGACCCAACCCTTTTCCAATGTGACCTTTTTCCAAGGTAGCATAGGCTCTAGCCTTTGCCACCTCTATGATCTCATTTCCCTTTAAGGGTTCTACAAGGCCATAGCATTGTTTTGAGCAAAGGGGGATATTAGTCAACAGTAGCGCTTCATTGCATGACTTGCCAGTCCTTGTGAAAGTAGGTTGTGTGAATAAACTGACAGTCCACAAAAATGTTTTGCCACTCAGAACATGTGGGGGTTTGGTTTGAGTTCTGTGTCTGTTTTTCAAAAAGTTCTCCCCACCACTCTGCAACTACATTCATCCCTAGAATGGCGTAGTTTGCTCCCAACAATGTCATCTTTCACAACCACAATGTGACATTACGGGACCCAAATCCCACAAACCAAAAAGTCAGCAACCATAAGATTTATTCCTCATAAGATTTATTCAACTCATTTGCAGCTCTGTGTGTTAGCCAAGGATGACTATCACTAAATAAGGTGGCCTTGGAACCTTATGTCGGTTGTCCACCAAACACTTTTATGTCCACCCCATCTGTTATAACATCCGCCATTGGGCAGTTTCCAATCATTTTAACCTACAGGCTGTGACAAAGGGGAACACTTGACACACAGTGGTCAATTTATTTAAATATCCTGGCTGGATGTTCCAAAGGGGCAATTAAAGCTATTGTGCAGACATGTATAAAGTGCTAGAAATAAAGACTCAACTAAAAGTACAAGTACTCTATGAATGAAGTTACTTGAATAGAAGTTGAAGTGTTCTTGGAGTGCCCCACTTATGTAGGAGTACTAAAGTATTTAACTTTTTTTGTACTTAAGTATTACAGTAGTTTCTTTTAAAAAAGTTTCACTCAAATACTGAAAGTAAAATTAGTTCATTGTGCTGTGTAGTTATTTAAGAAAACATTAAACTTTGTGTATCATATTGTTTATGATTTCAGACTTTTAGCTTGACATTCAAAATTCCTTTTGCTGGAACTGTAATACATAAACAGGAACATCCATGAAAAAAACACATATCAAGTGTGTTCATTCCCCTCCATAGCTTTTTCCCCTTCTTAATCCAGTAAGTATACTTTCAATGTTTTTTTTTTTTTTATATGAAGACATCTCTCTTCATCCATAACTGATGGCAACAAAAGGCAAGTTGGCCACTTATAAGCCAGTTCTTCTGTTAAAACTAAAGTAATTAGTATTGTTGATTCCCCTGCAGCGGATGTGTCCCTTTGGATCAAGGATCCCTCTTCCGAAGACTCACTCACACACACACTTTTATACTGTTATGTCGCTTACTGATAAAGCACAGGAGACATATTATGTTGCTGCTAACTTGCTGCGTGACGTTCCTTCACTTGCTCAGCAAAGCTGCCAGAGCTCCTTTTGCTAGAGGAAAGAGGTCCCATTCTTTTTATTTTTTTTCACTGGCATGAAACTGAAACTTACTCGCTTGAGTACAGAGATTGTCTATAGCGACACACATCGTACTCTGACAAGTATAATGGATTTGAACAAATTACCAATGTGTTTTTTTTTCTTTTTTCCTATTGTAACAAATAACGAAAGACAATAAAAATGTATTTTAGTAAAAGTATTATAGTGATCTAAAATATGTAGTGGAGTAAAAGTGGAAGTAGGAGAGAAAAGTAATACTTCAATAAAGTTGAGATACCACATTTTACTTCCTAAGTAGTTCTACTTTGTTACTATGCATGAATGCTAATGTGGCCCACTTTCTCTTTGAAAATAGTCTTGGCTCAGTTGGTAAATTCATCATGCAAGGCTGAAAACAAATTGCATCACAGGAAAGAATGGTGATGCTACAAATATAGTATGCAGGAAGGCCATTCAGCTTGTGTGATGCTCCTGCAACTTTTTTACAGGCTTGTTAACAAAGTACTCTGTCATGGACCAAATTTCTGAGCATACTTTGACAACATTTTGGTGTATTATGACATTCTTTTTGAACGCCTGTCAACAGCCTCTGTCACAATCAACTTTGCAAAGTGGGTTTGGAAAAGGCACTATACACTGTGTTGGTCAGCAAGTGGATGAAGGACAGATGGTAAGAATTCAGTTATTACTGTGTTATTACTATCCCTAAAAGCAGAAGGGAACATAGGCATTTTGTCGGGATGGCTGGATCCTACCGCAGATTCTGTAAAAACGTCTCATCTGTATCTTCTCCACTAACACCTTTAACTAGCCCTACAAGGTCTTTTGTTTGGTCAGACGCCGTTTGACAGTCTCAAAACAATGCTTAGTTGCTGTCTCATTGTCTGCACTAATATCCTCATTGTCATTTAAGCTTGAGGTTGATGCCAGGGCAGTTGGGACTGGGGCTGTCCTCCCGCAGGAGGAGAAATTTGGAATAGATTATCCAATAGAGCTACTTTTTAAGAAGTTCAACAACTATCATCTGAGATATCCCACTACTGTGAAGGAGGCACCTTCATTATTGTTGGCCTTGCAACATTTGAAGTTTCTGTGGGATTGCATGTTAAACCTGTTAAGGTTTACACAGATCACAACCCTCTGGTGTTTCTCTCAGAGATGTTCAACCATAATCTCCACCTTATGCATTTGGGTTTGTTAATTCAGGAATGCAACTTTGAGATGTACCACAAAAAGGGTTCTGAAAATGTTCTTGCTGATTCTCCTTCACATGCCCTATGGATGATTGACAGCTCCAAACGTTGTAGTTTGGACTTGTATGGGTGGGGGTGTTACTTGCAGAACACTTCTGCTTTCATCTGGTGGCTAAATTGGGGATCTGCCCAACCCTGGTTTTTCATTGGCTGCTTCAATCTGGAATGCTCCAATCACAGCTGGAGGTCACCTTTTAAAAGTTTTGTCACTGTTCTTTTGTCCTGTGGGCTTGGAACAGGTATGTGTTGGAAGGATGTGGACTAGGTAGGTTTGGGGTGCCCTTTCACATTTCCTGCACCTAGTAAACATATGTGTAGACACGCATGGCTGGAGTTTGTTGCCACCCACTGTATATTTGCTGGTAAAGTTCTGTTTAGGAGGCAAGTTCGTTAGGAGTTTATTTTGTTTGGTTTTGGTTTTCAGAGTACCTCCTGAATTTTACCTTGGTTTGTTATATTGTTTACACTGATTTGCCCACGTGTCATTTCCTTCCACACAGCATCTCCACATGTGATGCCTTTATAATAAATGCTATAATCCTCATCTCCTCCCTCCGCTGCCTTTTAGTGGTGGTAGGGTTTGTGTGTCCTTAAGATCCTAGCAGCTATGTTGTCAGTGACTTTACACCCCTGGTAGGGTCACCCATGGCAAACAGGTGTCTAGGTGAAGGACCAGACTAGGTGCGGCTCAAAAACCCCTATGATGACCATTGGTGGAAACGTTCCCTTGCCCGGACACGGGGCCCCTCTGGAGCCAGGCCTGGGAGTGGGGCATGAGAGCGAGTGTTAATGTCAGACTTCTGTGCTCATAATGGATTGTCCATAACAAACACCATGTTTAAACATCAGAGTGTCCATATGTACACCTGGCATCAGGATACCCCGGGCAGCAGTTCAATTATCAATTTTGTAATAATTTCGTCGGACCTGCGGCCACATGCCTTGGACACTCAGGTGAAGAGGGGGGCAGAACTGTCAACTGATCACCACTTGGTGGTGATTTGGCTCAGATGGTGGGGAAGGAAGCCGGTCATATCTGGCAGGCCCAAACATGTTGTGAGGGTCTGCTGGGAACATCTGGCAGAATCCCCTGTCAAAGCGAGCTTCAACTCCCACCTTCAGCAGAGTTTCAACCATGTCTTGAGTGAGGTGGGGGACATGGAATCCGAATGGGCTGTGTTCCATGCCTCTATTGTTCAGGTGGCCAGCCGGAGCTGTGGCCGTTGTTGTTGGTGTCTCTCGTGATGGTAATCCCAGAACTAGTTGGTGGACACCAGCAGTGAGGGATGTTGTCAAGCTGAAGAAGGAGTCCCTTTGGGCCCTCCACACCTGTGGGACTCTGGAGGGTAAGTGGCATGCGGCTTCAGCTGTCCCCAAGGCAAAAACTCTACCATGGGAGAAGTTTGGCCATGGAGAACGACTTCCGGACGGCTTCAAGGCAATTCCAGTTCACCATCTGGCAACTCAAGAGGGGAAGCAGTGTTCCATCAACACTATTGGGATGATAACTGGAAGATGGTTCGTTGGGATTCCACAGTAAACAAGATGGTGTATCGGTCAGGATACAGGAAGGGAGGCGGAAGCGTGTTTCTTCATTGAACTGTCTTAGTTCCTTTATTGTAGCCGTTCGAACTTGGCAGTGTTACATAGTCTGAAATAACAGATAAATCTTAATGAGTTACTGACAACCGCAGTACATCTTATTTGCCTAGACATACAAGCCTACGGCATATATAATCACATGCAATCTTATATAAATCAATAAATTTTAACTAAACAATCCAGTTCAATCTACATTGTCTGATAAGGCATTATAATTTGGCTCACTCTACCCCTGGCAGACTTATTTCCCACGTCCTTGTGGCAAACTAACATTAATGTAGCAACAGCACCACCTTGTGGTCACAAAAAATATAGCTTCACGTTCACACGTGGCGCCCGTCCTGAACAACAGTGCTCCGCCCAGCACTCTGCCGGACACGTGCGACAAACCAGCACAGAAACAAACACTAATGAACTGGCTGTACTCACTTCTTGTCATTGACTTAACACTGGGATAATCGAACGGGCTTGCAAACGTCTGAAGAACACACATCCCTCAACAGGATGTCTGAGCAGGTAAGCTGAGCAGGTAACCCGGAACAACTAGCTCTACGTACGTCACTTCCTCTTTACTGACATCGCAACATGAAGACAGAACAAGCGCGCACACACACAACACGAACATACAACATCATCAATTTCAACCTTCAGTACAGCCGCCCCCAAATGTGAAACGCACATTTGCACCGTATAAATGTCAATAGCTCAGTGTAGGACTGGAGGGTTTTGGTTAGAATCTCCCTCCTCAGATGTGATGGGGGGTAAGGGAACCAGTCGAGCAACAGGTCTTGTGTACGCATGTCCGTTGATGTTCACCTCAGCCGACCTGATGTAGCCATCATCACTACGATGCACCTTGATGACACGTCCAATCGGCCAAAGAGCTCGAGGTAGCTGTGGTTCCACCAACATCACGACTGCCTCTTCAAAAAGTTCCGGGGGTGAAGAGTGCCATTTTTGCCTGGTCTGCAAGCAAGGTAAGTATTCCCTGATGAATCGGGACCAGAATTGGTCCGCAAGGATCTGTGAGTGCCGCCATCGTTTGCGGCTGAGAAGATCCACTTCTGGATAGACCACCTGAGGTAATGAGCCATCAGGCCGCCCCATAAGGAGACTGTTTGGGGTCACAGGATCTAAATCTGCCACATCCGTAGAAATGTAGCCCAAAGGCTTTGAGTTAAGAATTGCTTCGACTTCCAGCAGGACAGTGTGAAGCACCTCTTCAGGAACAGGTTGGGCACCCACACAGGTACGTAAAGCTGACTTTACTGAGCGGATTTCCCTCTCCCATACACCGCCGAAGTGTGGGGCTGCAGGGGGATTGAACTGAAACTTAATCTTCTGGCGTGCAAGGTGTTCTTGCAGGACTTCTGACATTGCGACAAACGCTTCTCTAAGTTCACGCTCTCCTCCTTTAAAATTGGTCCCTTGGTCCGACCATAACTCTGCTGGTGTGCCTCTTCTGGCAATAAACCGCCGGAGGGCCATTAAGAAGGCATCAGTTTCCATACTGGTCAGAAGGTCCAGGTGTACTGCCCTGGTGGTGAGGCACTTGAATATGATTCCCCAACGTTTCTCTTGACGTCTTCCAACCTTCACCGTCATGGGCCCAAAGCAATCCATACCAGTCGAATAAAAGGCTGGCTTGTACAATCTGAGCCTGGCAACAGGAAGGTCAGCCATTTTGGGAATGGCAGGCTGGGCTCTCCAACGCTGGCATTCTGCACAGGAACGCTGATGTTTGCGGATGGCTTCTCGCCCCCGCAGTACCCAGAATGACCTACGCAATTCAGCAAGGACACGTTCCGGGCCGGGATGATGCAGGTCGTTGTCATATTTCTGGATGAGTAGACGTGTAACAGGGTGCGAAGCATCCAAAACAATTGGGTGTACTGTCACGTCGTCAAGACCTTCCAACCTCCGCAGCCGCCCGCCCACTCTTATAAGATCAGTAGATCTATCCATCTCAGGAGCTAAGGTGAGTAAACGACTCCTAGAAAAGACTGGTTTTCCCCCGACTAGGAGCTTGTACTCCTCAGGAAATGACTCTTGTTGAGCCTGTCGTAGGACAACCATCTCTGCTTCTTGATCCTCTTCAGCATTGAGTGGAGAAGAGTTCTGCCCATGAAGTTCTTGAGCAGCAGCATCCAAGAGCTCCCGCCAGGTATTATGCACTTTGTCCCTTACGCAGGTAACTGTGGGCGAGGTAGTGGTTACCCCACAGAAGACAGTCTTACGAAGTTCTGATGCGTCCTCGTCCGACCCCGCACTGGGCTCCTGGGGCCAGGTGTCTGGGCCCTGGAGTAGAAAGGGTGGCCCCTGGGACCATCTGTTTGGTTCTTTCAGGTCTTCTAAGGTCTTCCCCCTGGTTAGATCATCAGCGGGATTGCTCAGCGTATCCACATAGCGCCAAACACAACCCTCCGTCAATTCCTGGATCTCTGCTACTCTTGCCCCCACAAAGACCTTGTATCGGCAGGACCGAGAGTTGAGCCAGGTTAGAACAGTAGTTGAGTCAGACCAAAGAACTGTGCATGACACATCCAAGGTGAGCTCCTTCTTTAGGATACTCATTATCTGAGCTGCCACAAGCGCTGCACACAACTCCAAGCGAGGAATAGACAGGGGACGTTTTGGAGCTATCCTAGAGCGTGCAAGGATAAATGCCAGGTAAGCCTTACCTGACGAGTCAACTGTCCTCATGTAGGCGACTGCCCCATAAGCCTGCTCAGATGCATCTGCAAAGATATGTATTTCTCGTGTGATCCTCAAAACATCGTCAGCTTGGCTGTGATCGGAAACGTGACGTTGAAGAGCATACGTTGCACAACAGGGACTGGAGGTAGTCCCGAATGGCAGGACTAGCCACTCATAGATCTTTGGAGGTTCGTCCACCTTGAGGTCACGCCACAAGAATCTCAGCAGGGAACGGTCTTCAGGAAGGAGACGCACCTGATGGAACATTGCTTTGATGTCTCCACTAATGGCAATGGGATGCTCACGGAATCTTACCAAGACTCCCAGCAAGGATGATCCAAGGGATGGGCCCGGCAGAAGGAACTGATTAAGTGACAGACCACGATATTTGTGCGAGCAGTTAAAAACAAGCCGATTTTTTCCATTGTGTCTGACGAGGTGATGGGTGACATACCAGCTTTCCTCTCCCGGGGTTTCCTGATGGACCTCACGAACTGCTCCTACGTCAATTAGCTTCTGCATTTCGGCTTTGTAGGCTTCGGCTTGACTGGGGTCCTTCAACAGACGTTTCTCTGTACTGCGAAGGATGGGCATTACAGACTCCTTTGTTGCATGTAGAGGTGGCATATCCTCATTACGCAACAAGGGTGTAGCGTATCTGAGCACTCCATTAACCCCTGTACGGACTGTTTTGGCTTCAAGCATTGCTACAGCCTGCTTGTCCTGCTTTGATCTGGTGACCTCCGTTTCTGGCCTGTGAGGTATCACATCTACTTTCCAGAGCTTCTCCACATGCTTGTACAACTCATCCAACTGGGGAAAAGATTGTGTGAACAGACAGAGAGCATGGTGTTTTCGCCGCCCCATAAACCGACTAGGGCCTTGCAGAGTCCACCCGAGCTTGGTGTGGACTGCTGCTGGGCTACCAGGGGGGCCCAATCTAACCGGCTCAATAGGCGTTATCAAATGGGGCTGGTCAGACCCAATGAGCAGCAATGGTTTAGCCTCGTCTAGAGCAGGAATGGAAATACCACACAGGTGTTTGAACTTCCTTTGCAATTGTTCTATCGGATATGTGTGGTGAGCTAAGTTGAGGCGACTAGCTGTGAACGCTCCATTGATGGTATAGACTCTCTGAGGCTTAGCAGCTGAGGAGATGCTAAAGGATACAGAATGTCCATTAAGAACTTGGATATCTTGACGGACGGTCCGCAGAGGAAGCTTTTCAGGAATGCCTTTCATGCCAAGAGACTTTGCAGCAGCAGGAAGTAGCATGGTCCTTTCTGATCCATCATCCAGGACTGCAAAGGTATTCAGGGTGCGATTCTCATATCGTACAAGGACTGGTACTACCTTCAACATGACCCGGGTACCTGATCCCGGTCGATCAAGGTAGAGTGAATCTGAGGCGGAACTGGTTAGGCAGCTCTCCTCAGTAGCTTCTACATTGGTGGTTGTGTTCCTCGGCCTAACATTTACATCGTGGAGCGCCCGTAGATGTTTCCCTTGACAAAGGTTGCAGGGTTTCTTTAGTGTACACTGAGCGGCCTGATGAGATCGTGCACAACGCCAGCACCGCTTGTTGCTTTGGATCCACTCCTTTAACTGATCTTTGGACAGTTTAGTTACGTCGTTGCACTGACTGAAGTGATGCTCAGTGCTCTCACAATAGGCACAGTGCGCTTTGCCATTGCGCTTCACAAACTGCCTTTGTATAGAAGCAGACTCTAAGGTTTGATTTGCACCATGTAGGACCGCCACTGTTCGTTTACCTGGATGACTGCTCGTCTTTGTATGCTGTCTATCATTTCCACCTTTCTCAGCCTGCTGACTGTCAAAGCCCTGACACCACGACTCATAGTGAAGCCAGTCTGAGAAATCATTGAGGGTATAGGTGGCACCAGCCTGCTTGAACCTATCCCGTCGGAAGTTGGCTCTCTGTTCTGGGGGAAGCTTACTCAACAATCGGGCTACATGGGAGCCACAGTTCAGTTCTACTTGCCCTTCTGGCCCCAATGTCTGCAGCAATCCCACAAGGGATTGTATCTGCAGGGAGAACCTTTGGAATGCTGCAGTATCACCACGCTTTATTTCTGGGCCATCTAAAACAGTTGCTATTTTCCTCAGGGCCAACTGGTGAGGCTGACCAAATTTATCATGAAGGGCTGTCATAGTGTCAGTGTAAGGGGCTGGTGAGTTCAGGTATGCATCAGCTATGAGTCTAGCCTCATCCAGCCTCAAGTGATCTACAAGTATTTGGTACTTGAAAAGTTCAGTGGCACTAGGTGGGAGCAGGTTCTCAAGGGCAATTCGAAGCCTGGCAAACTCAGTGGGATCCGGGTGCATGAACTTCGGAATAGTTGGTTGAGGGCCCCTATACACAATCTCACTTGGAGTGGTAGAAGAGATGACTGGGTGCTCCGAAGAATGTGTCAGAGGTGCTGCCCCAGTGGCTGACCAGGTGGATCGATTTTGCATGGAGTCTGTGTGCATTGGGCTGGTGTAAGATGGAAGAGGGCGTGAGGGTTGCAGAGTCGGTTGGGTCGAGGTGTAAGCCCAAGTCTCTCTCCTTGAGGCAGGGTAGACCTGAGAATGGAGAGGTGTGGCCAGGACAGGTTTGGGGGCTGTACATGGAACATCATTAGCCGGTTGGTGTTGTTGGCTAATAATGTGCAGGTCCCTCACTGCAAGGTTGCTCAGGCCCCCAAGTAGATCCTCATCTGGTTCAGGCCATGGTGGAGGCTCAGGCCACTCCTCATCACTTTTATCTATTATTATACCAGGAGGCCCTACATTCTTTTTCACAGCACTGACTGGTGGAGAAAGAGTAGTGTTATACTGAGGGGAAGCCAACCGTCTCAAGTCCGCTCTGAGAGAATGGGCCTCTTCCACCAGTACTTTAATTTCATGCCGCGCTCTGTTAAGCTCCTGTATACCTTCATGAAGCTCCCGATGTGACTGGAGCAGCCGGGTGGTTTCCTCTCTTATGGATTGAAGTCCTATTTGAGAATAGGACCCAGAATATCTATTCTGCAGGTGTGGATCAATGAATTCTGATGGTAGGTCCCATTCTACATCTCTTCTATGGGGGTAACTCGGGGCTAGCTGAGGAGTCTCACTGTGAGCAGCATTCCCATCGAAACCTCCGGAGAGCGATTTATGTACATGAAGGGAAGTTGTCTGGACAGGACTTCCCTGAAGTGTCCTTATCCCGCCAGTAGCAGGTAGTAGATCCCACTCTAGGGATTCTCCTTCATTATATCTTCCATAATTCACTTCATAATCCTCAAACCTAGCAGGGCGATGTCTTTGTCTCTTAGGTCTGACATCATGGTGGAAAGCACTGTCTTGCTCCATCATGAATACTGTCTCCGGCTCGAAGGACCAATATTGGGATGATAACTGGAAGATGGTTCGTTGGGATTCCACAGTAAACAAGATGGTGTATCGGTCAGGATACAGGAAGGGAGGCGGAAGCGTGTTTCTTCATTGAACTGTCTTAGTTCCTTTATTGTAGCCGTTCGAACTTGGCAGTGTTACATAGTCTGAAATAACAGATAAATCTTAATGAGTTACTGACAACCGCAGTACATCTTATTTGCCTAGACATACAAGCCTACGGCATATATAATCACATGCAATCTTATATAAATCAATAAATTTTAACTAAACAATCCAGTTCAATCTACATTGTCTGATAAGGCATTATAATTTGGCTCACTCTACCCCTGGCAGACTTATTTCCCACGTCCTTGTGGCAAACTAACATTAATGTAGCAACAGCACCACCTTGTGGTCACAAAAAATATAGCTTCACGTTCACACGTGGCGCCCGTCCTGAACAACAGTGCTCCGCCCAGCACTCTGCCGGACACGTGCGACAAACCAGCACAGAAACAAACACTAATGAACTGGCTGTACTCACTTCTTGTCATTGACTTAACACTGGGATAATCGAACGGGCTTGCAAACGTCTGAAGAACACACATCCCTCAACAGGATGTCTGAGCAGGTAAGCTGAGCAGGTAACCCGGAACAACTAGCTCTACGTACGTCACTTCCTCTTTACTGACATCGCAACATGAAGACAGAACAAGCGCGCACACACACAACACGAACATACAACATCATCAATTTCAACCTTCAGTACAAACACTGTACAGTAGAGATAGGGATCTGCTGACCTGAACTACGGATTGTGGTGGAAAATACTCTGGTCTTGAGAAGTTGTAATACATCTAAGAGTCAACTGTCTTCTTACAATGAACATTTTATTATAAACTAATACAAGCACACGCTGGAGCTTGGAGAGAGAACTCTCTCTGCAGATGCTGAAGTAACACCCGATTATAAACCATGCTTAACTCCTCCTAGTCGCTGGGCAGAGCACAGAAAACAATCATTCTCTCCTCCGAAGCTAAACTGAGCTCACTAAGCATCAATCACTCACTATATTACTTTATTACCTTTAACCTCTAACCTTTAGACAACTGGTCAACCAAGCAGTTGACAAAAACAGATGCGCTGCAAGAAACTCTTCCTGTCTCAGACTTTGTCTGCACATTCCAGACAAGGATCATATGACTTAAAGAAAGCTTTGTGCATTGACACAAAACACAGCAGGATCACAGCAAATCAATGCATATATGTCTAATACTTAATACAAACCAAACTCATAACAATTTTCCCCAACACTCTCCCTCCTCTTGGTCCTACAGGACCAACAAGAAGAAGAGAAATTGTTATCAGAACGCAAAAATACATACAGAAGACAACATTCTCAAAACATCAGGAGCCTCATGCCTATAAGGTTTTAAAAGAATCTTTCAGAAATTACAATAGTGAGGAGCCATTTGCTTCAGCTTCAAAATCTGAGTCTAACAATAAATGTAAGAAAAGTGGAAACAAATCATTCCTCTTAGGGGGTGACAGAGGTGTAGTGAAGACACTGTCGGCGTTCTGGTGGGACTTGGCATATCACAGTTGCAGTGGAGCGCTTTTTTTTTTTTTTTTTTTTCACCTCTCACTGATCTTGCTTGAGAGCGAAGGCTGGTCTTCAGGTGTGAGAGTAGACTATCTCACTTACCCACGCAACCACAGGGATTATTCTGCCCTTTGTTGGGTGGTGCGTTATTCTTCTGTAATTTCAGACTGAAGAGCTTCAGGAGGTTCAAGCAATCTGTAGTGCCAAGCAGCTCACTCTGCGACCTTTACCGCTGTCTGGGTCGTCAGGAAAACCTGAAATGGCCTAAACCATCGATGTTGGTTCCAGCGCTGATGTTTAAAGCTTCTTATCAGGACAAAATCTCCAGGCTGAAGTGAATAGAGCTGCGTAGATGCTGATTCATGAAGGGCAGCTTTCACCTGTGTGCAAATGCCTGAAAAGGGTTCTTATGAGGTCAGGACAGTATGTTAAAACATTACTTTCACACAGAGCTGTGTCTGAACAGGCAGTCTTGGAAGGAACCATGCCCACTTGGGTGAGGGTCCTGCAAAAAGAATCACAAAAAAGCCCATGTTTCCATGTTACGCATGCGCATGTACATCAGAACCAGAAAAAGTACTTTTGGTCCAAGGAAGACCTGAAAAGAGAGCCAGAAGGAAATTTCCCCATCTGCAACCTGTGGGAGGAAAACATTCAGGAAAATGGCATCCAGAAAGTCATTCATAAGAGAGCGCCAAAACATGGACTTGTTTTCAGCTAAAGAGTAAGCTCAAGTAATGAGAACTGAGACGGGAGAGCTGCAGCCTCCACCATGTCACAGTCAGAGCAAACAGCATCAAAAGGAAAATCAAGTCAGGGTCAACTAGAGGTCGGTCAGGGGGCCAGGCCTGGGGGGTGCAGAGGATAGTCAGTTTCAGCTAAACAGTCATGGAGTAAAACATGAACAATACAAAGCAACAGTTAGGGCCACTCAGTTATCTGGTAGGTAATCATTCAAAGTAACCAAATTCATTTAATTACTTATTGCAAAGTTCCTATCAGGTAGTCTCATCTTAACCAACAACCAGAAAAAATCCTCTAGTACTGCATAGCAGGACATGTGTCAAACTGGACTCCCAGTTGTCTGACCAACACTTATCCATGCTGGAATTTCCTTTCTGATTTACTGCTCGTGTTGTTTATGTCATGTCTGCTAAATGACAGAAGCAGAACCACACTGAAGAATCTCTGCATATATTAAATAAAGCTCATTCAGAACTGTTGATTTAATCAGTAATGTAGTCTAGTTTAGTTTCAGGGTTTACTCTGATTTGTCTCTCCCAGACTCCAACAGACCCATTCAGAAGCAACACACACAAAACTGAGATCATGATAAGACTGGCTTTCTATTCCAAATATATTGTAAACATAAGCATAAGCATAAAGCAACAAGATGTAAACCCATCTTTAACAGCTGGACTTCAGGTACTGAACAGCCAGAGACCTTCAGGTCATAATAAAGCTGTTTGTTTTCTATTTACATTTGAACTAAAGCAGCATTTAGAAACAAACTTCTAATACTGATGGTAAAGCTGTTTTCATCTACAACAACACGACGCACACATGTACGTGCACACACTCACAGCAGCACTTCTTCCTTAATGATTTTAATGCAAACGTGTAACAGAAAAGGCCAAGGCTAACGGTTTAGCATAGTTAGCTTAACTTTGGAAGTATCAATACTGTTCAAATAATCTGCCTCATATTCATGTTATTTTGAGGACATACAGGGCTTAAATGACTTGTTTGTTTACTTATTAAGCGTGTTAACTAAGAGACTGGTCTGTTTACTGGCAGCCATCGCAAGAGTTGGTTCTACTCTTTAAACAAAAGTCATCTGATGTGTATTTTAACCGCTGAGCATATCTGCTTTAATTCAAAATAATGAATTCAGATTAGGGATAAAACACCAGCTGTCAGCAAATAAAACACGTAGATTGTTGTACTTGTGTTGCATTCACTGAAGTCGGGAAATTACAAACCTACCTTCTTATTTAATGTCATATAGCGGCTTATTTTTTCTCTTTTGACATCTATTCTGTCTCAAACATTAAAAACTTAGTATTCATCACTTTTTTTTTTTTTTTTTATAAGGCACAGCGTGCCAGAAGTTAACTTGTCTGTATGAACTGTTCAGCTTCCCTGCAGCAGAGCAGAGATGTCTGTGTCATTGTTCAGTTGCAGAAGTCTGCAGGAATGCAAAATTTTATGCATGCTCATAAATGTAGTATAAAGCTAAGCAGAAACAGTGAGTAAATGTTTGGTTGTAGGGCCTCATTCCTTGGCCTGGTCTTGTGGATAATCATTCAGCTCGTATCACTCGATCTGCTCAGGAGTCAGACGCGCCACAGCCACCATGCTCCCCACCAATCAGCATACAATCAGAAATTCATGCCAGGAAGTGCCCGACACATGTTCATCAAAGCTTCCTGGTAGATAAATCAGATTCATATGTGTAATTAATTAAGAGTAACATGTAAAGGATCAGAAAGTAGGCAAAAGTTCAAGGAAGGAGATCCAGGTTTTCCACAGAGAACTGAGTGAACCCAACAGTCTTTTTGACAGAATCAGGGTGCAGCTTATTCCAGAAAACATCATCTGACTCTGTAGTCGGGGTGAGATTCGTGCTGCCTGCCGGCCACATTCGTTAGTCTTTTAGTTCCAGAAAATCCCACAACTGAAACACAGTCTGAGGACAAGGAGGATCCATCACCTCCAGAGGTCAAAGGTGAAAATCAAGCTCACATGTCCACCATAGGAGCCATATCCACACTGTTCACAGTCACAACCAACAGGGCTCTGCCAGACCCTCTGGTTCTGGGATCTCCGGGCCCCATCAGCAGCGGCCGGGTCCATGCAGCCACATCTGCATATCAGGTTCTGCTCCAGGACTCAGAGCTGACACAGAAGGGAGGTGGAATGATGCTGTAGGTTGTAGGGACCGTTTCTGCTCCAGTCTCCTGACTGACCACGCGTGACACCCAGAACTCTACAGTGACCCGGATCAAGAACTCACTCTCCCCCAGCCCCTCCTCTGAATCCCCTTCAGGCAAGATAGACATTTGAGGTCCCTGTGGACCAAGCTGCATGCTGACAAGGGTTTAGAAGGGAACGCTGCAATGTGTCCAACACCATACAGCAGACGAGCTTTTGAGACTGAACCATTTGGTCATGTGGTGTATTTTCTTCTCCAGTAAGGGGAAAATAAAGATCATAGCCTCATAATTATAATAGTTTTCTTCTGAATCCTGTGGCAAACATATTATGTGAACCATGTTCTGTGCTGTGAACATCATGTAACTTGAACATTACATTGTAATTGTGTGTGTGAGACTATATTGTCAGTGGATTCATAATTCAGTTCTCTCCTGGGAAAGCTGAACATGATCTTGCTAAGAAGATACACTTGTTCTGAGAACTTCTCTTCTCGCCGTTAGCTCACATTTAGCTAAAGTGAATTTATTGCAAGAGAAATTTGCTCTAGCAAAGTTACGTTGGTTCACCATTCCTATTTTAAGGTCAAGAATTTTCTCTTTTTTCCCTAACATTATGCTTAGTTTCAGCATCCTTCAGCTGCATTATTTATTTCCAGTCTATCTAAATTTATTTAGACATGCTAGGCATAAATTAATAATTGCAGTAGTAAAGGAATAAAAATCACCTTATGAATGTCTGAAAGGGAACAGACAGAAACCCAAGCTTATTGCCTACACAATGTACAGTAATTTAACATAGTAAGTTCCTAATACTATAAATCAAATTTCTCACATTTCAGATTTTTCATTCTTAATATGTTGTTGCTCTTTAAAATGTTCTCAGGTGATAATAAAGAATGCTTTTCCTTAGGAAAAGGTTCCACATTCATACAGGGAGTGGCTTTTATGTTCTTATAAAAGCTTTAGGAAGAAAAGCACAAGCAGCTATTTTACACAGAATTTATATGTTTGTTTCTGCCTAACATGCTATGACATCATCCCCTTCAGTGAGCAGAAGGCCTTTAATGAACACACTCTTTTCCTCACTTCCCTCTCTCATACATTTTTTGTTTTTTTTGTTTTTTTTTTTCTTACTGCAGTAAATTAGATTTTACACAAACAATTCACTTCAACAGTTGGATGAATGCATGTGAATGGGTCGTGCCCCCACGTTTGTCTACCCCCACACAAGCTTCTAGGCTCTCCTGCGAGAGTCCGGTGTGGCTTCACAAGACGTGGTTTTAATTCTCCACACAATCAGTCCAATCAAGTTTAACACAGGAAATTTTACACAACCACCCCAGTTTCCCCTCACATGAAGACAGAGATTTCAACTTCTTAATAGTGCTGTACATCAACCTCCTACTGCAAAGGAACTAGTTCTGTTTGCAGCGGATGTACACAGAGGGTCAATCCCACACCTTTGTAGAATTATCAGGCAAAATTCTCAATGTCTCCAGAAACCAACCCACACAGTTTCTTCTCTGTTCCTCCTCACTCAAGATGGCTTTCCTCTCAATTTTCTAACTCAAGGTTGGCCTGGTCTTGCTTCTCGAGCTCACAGGACTTACTGACTAATTTACTGGTCTCGGTCTTGTAACTCACAAGATTTACTGGTCTGGTCTTGCTATGTCTAGCTCACAGCACTTACGACTTGGTCTTGTTACTCACGATTTTTAACTTAAACTTTAACCTAAACTTAACTTAAACTCACAGGATTTTATTTATGACGTCAACCTGATCTCGTCTTAAGTTATTCTCTTATCCCTTGAGTTATTCTTTCGATGAGGAGGTGAGGAGGAGAATCCCTGTCACAATGAGAATAATGAAGACAATTGACCACAAAACAGAAAAATATTGTGATTATTAATTAAGATATTGATTATTAATTTGTGATAAATTTCTAGTAATGTTTGACTCCAGTTTGAGTCTGAAAATTAATGTAAATTTAGAATAACACTTCTCACCATTGTCTTTTCACACTGGTTCAGAAGGAGTCCTGGCGTAGTCGACCACGGGTGGGAGAAAGACGTCCTGTCCTCTGAAATTCTCTAATTGAGGTTCTTAGGATGAATCTGTGGATTCAGGTGGCCAACCCGTCTATCCCCAACCTGGGCGGACTGACGCAGGATCCCGAGACGAGCCCCCAAAAACTGTGGTGGAAAATACTCTGGTCTTGAGAAGTTGTAATACATCTAAGAGTCAACTGTCTTCTTACAATGAACATTTTATTATAAACTAATACAAGCACACGCTGGAGCTTGGAGAGAGAACTCTCTCTGCAGATGCTGAAGTAATACCCGATTATAAACCATGCTTAACTCCTCCTAGTTGCTGAGCACACCACATAAAACAATCATTCTCTCCTCCGAAGCTAAACTGAGCTCACTAAGCATCAATCACTCACTATATTACTTTATTACCTTTAACCTTTAGACAACTGGTCAACCAAGCAGTTGACAAAAACAGATGTCCTGCAGGAAACTCTTCCTGTCTCAGACTTTGTCTGCACATTCCAGACAAGGATCATATAACTTAAAGAAAGCTTTGTGCATTGACACAAAACACAGCAGGATCACAGGAAATCAATGCATATATGTCTAATACTTAATACAAACCAAACTCATAACAATTTTCCCCAACAGGATGTTGCCAGTTAGTGGAAGGAATACTTCGAAGACCTCTTCATTCCTACCAACACGTCTTCCGATGAGGAAGCAGAGCTGGGGGACTCAAGGGTGGACTCTCCTATTTATGGGGCTGAAGTCACTGAGGTGGTTAAAAAGCTCCTTAGTGGCAGAACCCTGGGGGTGGATGAGATCCACCTGGAGTTCATTCAGGCTCTAATGCTGTTGGGCTGTCCTGGCTGACACACCTCTGCAGCATTGTCCAGACAGCGGGGACAGTGCCTCTGGACTGGCAGAATGGGGTGGTGGTCCCCTTTTTAAGAAGGACCAGAGGGTGTGCTCAAGAAACAGGGGAATCACACTCTTCACATTTCCCGGTAAGGTCTATTCAGGGGTCCTGGGGAGGAGGGTCCATCGAACAGTTGAATCTCGGATTGAGGAGGAGCAGTGTGGTTTTCGTCCTGGTCGCGGAACAGTGGACCAGTTCTATACCCTCTTTGGGGTCTTGGAGGGGGCATGAGAGTTTTCCCAACCAGTCTACATGTGCTTTGTGGACTTGAAGAAGGCATTCGACCATGTCCTCCAGAGACTCCTGGGAGTATGGGGTACCTGACCCCTTGTACGATCTGTCCAGTCCATTTCCAGTGAGGGTTGGACTCCGCCAAGGCTGCCCTCTTTCCCCGATGTTGTTCAGAACTTTTATGGACAGAATTTCTAAGCGCAGCAGTGCTCAGGGGATCCGGTTTTGTGACTTCCGGATTGGGTCTCTGCTGTTTGCAGATGACTTAGTCCTGTTGGCTCCATCTGGCCGTGATCTCCAGCTCTTGCTTAACCAATTCACAGCTGAGTATGAAGCGGCTGGGATGGGAATCAGCACCTCCAAATCTGAGACCATGGTCCTCACCCGGAAAAGGGTGGATTGTCCTCTTCGGGTTGGGAGTGAGGTCCTGCCTCAAGTGGAGGAGTTAAAAAATCTCGGGGTCTTGTTCACCAGTAAGGGAAGGATGGAGCGTGAGATCGATCGATTGGTGCAGCATCTGCAGTAATGCGTACTCTGTGCCGGTCTATTGTGCTGAAGAAGGAGCTGAGCCAGAAGGTAAAGCTCCTTCAAATCGATCTATGTTCCTATCCTTACCTATGGTCATGAGCTGTGGGTTGTGACTGAAAGAACAAGATCTTGTATACAGGCGAATAAAATGAGTTTCCTCTACAGGGGAGCCAGGTTCTCCCTTAGAGATCAGGTGAGGAGCTCAGTCATCCAAGAGGGGCTCAGAGTAGAGCCGCTGCTCCTCCACATTGAGAGGAGCCAATGGAGGTGGGCTCAGGCATCTGGTCAGGATGCATCCTGGATGCCTCTCTGGTGAGGCGTTCAGGGCACATCCCTCCAGGAGGAGACCCGGAGGAAGGCCCAGGACACACTGGAGGGATTATATCTCTCAGGTGGCCTGAGAATGCCTTGGGATCCCCCCCACAGGGTTGGCAAATGTGGCTGGGGAGAGGGATGTTTGGGCTTCCCTGCATAGGATATGCTGCATATCACAGCATCAAATGAAGAAACAGCAGCGTGTTGTGGTTAAGTAAACAATGCTTTGTTGTGTCAGGCAGAACAGAATGACTTGACACTTGACAGAAAGCAGATGATGACGTGGAAGGGGAAGCATGTTGGAATGAAGGGGGTGTATTTATACACCCACTTCAAGGCAAAAACTCAAACTCTCTGCACGGCTCCTTCTTAACAAAATGCATGTTTGTATCTTTACCATTTTGTAATAAATCTATGTTAAATATCCGACCCGGGTCAGTCGTCTCTTCTTGGGGTGACATCACGATTGTAGTCAGCTCTAATGCCTTTAGTGGGTTGTAACATGGTCGGTTCAGCTCTCAACTTCCACCTAAGTATCATATCCTTCTGAGTGGGAATTTAATCTAATTAAATTCACCACAGTGTTTTCATGTCAGTCATAACATAATGCCAGAAGTAATAATCCATCCTTCCTGCAGATAGCAGGCAGCGGTTGGATCATGTGTTTACTGGTGTGACCAGCTGGGACTCTGTGCTTTTATTATTTGGTAGGAAAAGTGGCTGCTGGGAGCTGCTGGGAGCTGCTTGGAGCTGCTTTGTTTCCAGGCCGTCACATGTTGTCCTTGTTTAAACAGTGAACAAATTCACGGCTGCTGGAAGAAAAGATTTGAATCATCTGAATAAACAAGACGTCCGAAGAAGCTGCTTCAAAGAACAACTTATATAACATCTATAAAATAAATCAGTGTGAAATGACAAAGGTTTGAGACAATCTGACATTCTGGAAGTGAACATGTTTCAGCAAAGATTTATCAATACATTCTCGTCTGGTGAAAATAGCCTGTTTTATTGTTGACTTTATTCCTGAGTTTTTATTATCTGACTTCATCCAAAAACACTTCAATGCTTTAACTCACCTAATGTCACAGTTACAGGCTTTTCTATTAGTTAATTGACTGGACAATTGTTGCCATGACAACCACAAGGTGGAAAAAATAAATATCCAATATCACTGTTTTAAAGTTCTGATGTATTAAAATGAAGAGATGAAGGATGATTAAAGGAAGCAGTCCGGACTCACCAGACACTCTGATGCCCTTATTCATCTTGTCAATAACTAGCAGTTTGTAAACTGTGAGACAGAAACATGTTCAGGAGTCAACATGATGGGAATCCTGATGAGTGGACATTAATATATGAACGGCAACAATGAACCAATGAACACAGACAGGAAAGCAGTGGGACAGACTGGGAGGGAGCTGGTGTGACACTGGTGCAGGTTGCTTTGAATATTCATGCAGGTTTTGCAGTGTTGTGATTGGTCAGCAGTGGTATATCTGCTGGAAACATACTGACTTTCCTGAGTTCAGAGTTTCAGAGCTGCTGCAAGGTGAGACCACAACACTGCTGGGACTGCGGGGTGGGGGTGTTACTGCAGTAGATCAGCTGGTTTCTGTTCATTTCTCTCATTAATGTGTGCCAGGGATTTATTCACCTGTATTAACAACATAGTGTGAAACTTTTCTGCTGATGATGAAGGTCTGGCATCCAGACTGCTCCTGAATCAGCTGTAGAAGCTGTAAAGTTAGCAGCAGATGGATTCAGTGGGGATGAAAACCTGCGTGTTGTTAAAGGATTAATTACAGGCTGAATTCAGAGGCTCTTTTTCAGATTCATGAGACTCATCATGTTGGCAAAGCTGGAGAGAAGAATGCTTCTGGTGTGTGTGATGCAGGCCTACTGCATGAAACTTTATGGAGACACGCTGATGTTTGCGCCTGCTGCTGCGCATTCTTTTACAGGATTTTCCTTTTCAGCACAAAACTCGGGCAGATAATTGTTTAAACTATTCATGCAGACTGATTTATCAAGCTTTGAATCTTTTCATTATTTCCTACCTGAAAACACTTTGCACCACTTTGGTTGCTGCTGCGCAGAGGAGGCGCAGCTGTTGCGCAACACAGGCGGAAGGAGAAAGAGTGTGAAGAAGATTTTTACTGGAAAGAAAAGCGACCTGATAGAACAAACTATTGATTTCCATGTTTTTCTGAATGGCAGGAAGTCAGAAAGGAGCTGGAATCTTCATGAAACACCTGCTGAACCAAACCTGTTCGCAGATCTTCATCTTTTATTTGCTGCATTTCTCTTTGTTTAGTTTTAATGAACAAAGCATCAATTTTAGAGGCATTTCGTCCACATTTAGACATTTCCTACACTGTTTGTGGGGAAATAAAGTTTTCTCACTATTAGTGAGGCTTCAGTTTGTTTGGAAACAAGTCTGGAGAATAAATCCCTCCGCTGTTTACTGGAAAACCTTTTCAGACTAAAACAGGATGATTTTCTCATTTCTTATTCCTTATTAAGTCGATTTAAAATTAATATCTTATTCATTTTTCTCTTAAAACGGCTCCAGGACGCAGTTTCGGCTTCAGAACGTGGCGCGCGGACCCAGCACCTCCTTTCCACGGGTGAACATCAGATCGTTTTGATCCGAGTTTTATTGTGTCTCTTGGTGTGTCAACCAGCTCATCAGCTGCTGGTTAGGTCAGACACACTGGCAGACAGAAAGCAGGTGGGAAACAGCAGACAGCTCACCTGCTGGAGCAGAAAAACATGCAAACATGTGAGTGGAGCCTGAATGAAGTTCGCGTGGAGTGCATTTATCACAGCGGAGCTGATAGACGAGCTGCGCGTGAACTGCAGACTTCTGATGATCAGCTTGGTGGAGACAGGTCATCTGCTGCTTCTGATGCTGCGCAGTAACCAGCGGCTGATTTTGCGGATCAGACACAGTTTGATGATCCAGAAATTCCTGCAAAGAGACTGACTGATGAATACATGCAAATTTTTGCTTCTCATAAACAGTGAATAAGGATTAAATGCGTTAAATCAGCTGCATTTCAGCATTTATCCTCTTCCATCTATGCTGCACATTTCTCTGGAATAAATGTTTAATAACAGTTTGAATGTGCCTGCAGGTCCTTCAGTAAAAACATGATGAGGAACATCTTCATCTCCCTGCTGCTCGTCCTTCCTCCTGTCTGTGGGCAGACATCAGGTCTCAGAGATGTCACATTTAAACGATATGATGAATAGAAGACCTGGAAGGAAGCTCAGACTCTCTGCAGGGAGAAACACACTGACCTCGTCACGATCCGAAGGAAAGAAGATAATCAATACTTTGGGAATGATTTAGGCTGGATCGGCATGCACAGAGAGGACGAGACACGTCCATGGAAATGGTCCAGAGGAGACGAGACAGTGACTTTCTTCAGCTGGGATGATGGAGGTGAGCAGAACTGATGTCATGATGTGAAAGTTTTCAGGGTTTTACTTCAGTAAGTTCAACATGATTCAGCAGATTCCACCTGCTGATGTTCATCAGAACATGTTACTGTTTCTACTTCACTATTCTTGTATGTTGTTGTTCTCGTCATTCACATGAATCACTCAAGCTGAACATGAACGCTTCGTTTCAACATATTTCACTAAAAACTCGGGCAAGGGAGGAGTTCGGCGAGGCCATGGAGAAAGACTTCCGGACGGCTTTGAGGCGATTCTAGGTCACCGCATTCTAGCGGTTCGGTACCCGGATATTCCCAGCTGCCCGGCTTTGGGCTGTGGCGTCCTGGAGAAGAACAGCAGCACATCCTTTGGGATGAGAGCCTGCAGTCAGAGAAGGAACTTCTTCTGTTCCAAGAGGCCTGAAGACGATTGAAAGCCACTGGGCTCATATATCAGCTGCTTCTCCCTGCTGTTAATAACAACAGCAGGAGTTTAGAAACACTGCTGGAATCTCTGCAGCTCATTCACAAGAAACACTCTTCATTCTTGCTGCTTGACTGCTGCCATTGTTTTTTCTGCAAAAGAAGAAGAGAGAAATGTCCCTCTGCTGCCACCTTCAGGAGTCTGACAGTAACTGCAGCCATGTTTGTTTCTCTCAGTAAAGCAGCAACAATGAACAGCCTTCACTTATGAAATGCTTCACATAACTAGTTTTATGATGTCACTATGTCCTCTACTTAGTATAACTATATTTGTGGGAAAGGTTGGATAACTTAGCCCAGTTCTATCCAACAAACATTATGGTATTAATTCTTGTATTTTAACATGGGTAATATTATGGGGTGGGAAGGAAGACAAAAAAAAAAAAAGCCTTCATAAAAAGACCTGCGTCCAACTGGACAGTCCACCAGCACCCTCCTACGATGTCCTGTACTGTTTGATTCCTGCTTGTGTTGTTCTCACTCATATGTAAGTCGCTTTGGATAAAAGCGTCTGCTAAATGACTGTAGAATAGAATAGAATAGAATAGAATAGAATAGAATAGAATAGAATAGAATAGAATTATAGTGATCACATAAAACTGTTGAGTGTGACTCAGTGTTTTTCCTGGTGACACCGCTGCGCCGGACATTTATCAGGTGCGAGTGAAGGACTCCAATGATCTCTCTGAACGCCTGAGTTTCCTCCTTTCCCAAGCTGTCACTGAGATTTCTATAAAAGTTCAGAGAAAAGGTTTTTTTTATCTACGGTTCACTATAAACTATCGTACACTCCATAGTTTTGGTTTGAGGTTTAGACAGCTGCACGTTACACTGCCAGTACGGTGAAGATGGACCCAGACGAGAAACTGGAATCAGCTGGAAAACATGCAAAATGGTGGGATTTGCTGACATGTGATTGTTATCTATAATGAGCAGCAGAAACATGATGTAGGCGATAATAAAGCCAAAGAGGAGCTGCCGTCCACAAAGTCCAAGTAGATCATTAAGAGGAAAAAGATTCTGTGTAAATCCAGAGAAGGAAAATCACACACATGTGATCATAACAAGTGTGTTTTCAGTGTGTGAACATCTGCTGGTGTCATTAAAACATGAATGGCAGGTAAAAGCAGCTGAAATATGACACCAGTGGCTTTTAATACATTTACTGGAGTAGAAATTTCAAGTGTGTGTGTTTAACTTTCCACTTCATCAATTTGTCCACTCCTACAGTTCAGAGGGAAATATTAAGCTCTTTACTATATTATACTAAACTTCAAAGTTCATTCTTTACTTTGTCATTTTAGATAAAACATTGATTTTTAGTCCATTTATCGATTAGTTTATTACAAATAATCAGCAGCTTCTAAGAAATGCTTAAAGTCAATATTTATTTAAAAGCATTTCATATTTTTAGTTTGTAAAATGTGATTATTTAATAGAAAGTAAACAACAAATGGAAGAAGAGAAAATCATGTGAAGATGAATCCATGCTCTCCATGATCCCCCAGTATGCTGTACTAATACTGCATCACTGCATCATCCTGATACAATCTGAATCTCATTGGAATGACGTGACTGTTGCAGCCTTTTCTAGACTGTATATGGATAGAAACAGAATATAGATCCCATCTGTCTGGATGTTGGTTTGCTGTCATTAAACTCATTGTTTATAAAAAAACACTCATCAGATCCCAGTAAGCAAGTTAACAGGAAACTGGCTTACTCGACCATAAGCAGGATGAACCAGCCGGGCCCAAACTGGCAAACTGAGAGAGATACCGGAGCTGGTCCGCAGAACTGATACCAGCGTTGAGTGGATGTCTGCTCGTATCAGTGGAAATTGACCCCCCCATCAGGCTGTTTGGGACGGCCAGCGTGAAGACCAGGCATGGACTCAAGGCCAAGGGCAAAATATTTTCTGGCCTGCAACCAAAACAACAATCATATCAGGATTTGGCTTCCCAGCAGCCTTGGGCCGGTGCAACCTCCCCTGAGAATGGAAGAGATGTTCTTTGAGGGTCTGTTCCTCCACCTAGTGGCACAGTGTGGAGGTACCTGTTTTATTCCCCTCGACCCTTATGATCCTAATGTACCTGTTCTCATCTGTTGGAAGGCGGCGCCGGTAAAACTGGCTGTGTGGCCTAAGTCTCAGTTCAGACCTGTTTATCTGTCATAAATGTTAAATGTTTGTCAAATCTTGGATGAGCTGTCTTGAATTTTGAACTTCTTTGATGAATAAAGTTTCTTTGATTGATTTGATTTGATTTGACGTCTGATCTCATCCTTTTTTTTAATTCAGACTGAAATTTATCCAGAAAAACTTTTATTTTGCTTTTGTCAAACAAAACATGACATGAAACAATAAACACACACACAGAGCAGTATAAGACAGAAAGTACACATTAACATCAGAGTATTACATGCATGTAGTACCCGCTCCTGTAAAGCTCCACAGCGTTTCCATGAAGTTTCTCCGTTTATACCCCGTCATCTTCTGTTGCTCCTTCACTCTTCTACCAGCTGTCATCAAAGTTCACTTCTTTCACACGTGATGAATACTCTCCGTGTCTCCAATAAGTCCTGCTTCCCCACATGGAAATAAGTCCCGCGCCCCGGAGGAAAGACCCCCATCATGTGTTCCACCCAGCCTTTAATGCTCCATCCTGTTCGCTTCCCCAGCAGAGTTCTTATCATCTCAGCTCGTAGTAAACACATTTCTGTCAAGATTTTCTTATTTTTATTAAATATATTTGCAGGATATATCCAGAAATGAGGAAAATCCTTTTCAGTAATCCTTTTTAATAATCATTTTCATTGTTGGTGTTAGTTGCTCCCAGCATTCCCAAATGCAGTGAATGAACGTTCCTTCCTCCTCTCCTCATTTTATACAGGCGTCTGCTTTATTACAATTCTATCCATGGAGGTTTTTGGCTGTAATATAAACATGTATTAGTCATTTGTATCATAACAGTCTGGCTGAGAAGTAATAGTCAGTCTGTGTGCGTCAGAGCTGGTTACCATTCCTTTTCGGAGAGGTCAAGGGTCAAATCGTCCCGCCAGGCTTTGAGTCCAGAGACAGACTTTTCTGTTGAAGATGACAGTGATGATGAGGAGAAGTGTGTCGTGGATCCTTTGCAGTGTTTCTGATGTGGACAGAGTAGGTTTAGTTCAACTTTGTTTCATTCTAATATCATTCCTGAAAAACGTTGCTGCTTGTAGGAATATCATGTTTCTGTTCATAATGACATTCATGTGTCCGACTTCTCCTGATAGAAAGCTGGGATTTTGTGTCTGTTCCTTTGTTCAGCCATTGTGTAAAAGCTACATGTGTTCTTCCTGGAGCAGAGTGATGATTTCCTCAGACTGGGCTGAACTGACAGGCAAACTGGGCTATTTTCTACATGAAAGCAAACTCTGATGACATTTTTAACTCCAGGATTTGTAGTCTTCTTAATCAACGTGACATCAGTGTCAGAGAATAAAAATCCAGACGATGGCGTGCTGAAAGCATCGTTTCTGTTCCTGCCCACTGTGGAAGATCTTTGGTGTGAAGTAACACCTGATGGACGTGAGTTGAGCAGCTCAGTAGAAGCGATGCACATCGGGACATTTCAGAAAAGAAAAGCCAGTTCTGGATCCACCATTTGCCCAGATTTAACTTCTTTATTTTACTAAAGCAGTCAGCTGGAGGGGACAGCAGGACATTTCATAGAAGTACAAGATTTCTGGAAGAATATTCATCTTGTAAATATTTCTTCTGCCTAATAAAGGTGGAGAAAGGAGCATCCATCTGTTAACATCTTCTGTTCTTTGTTTTCTACATGGATCATAGTGGAGCGCTGCTTTCTGCTTCATGTTGGATGGTGAATGTACCGAAGGCTAAGATAGAAGTGATAGATAGATAGAAGATATATTCATGGCTGAGTCTGTTTTAAGGAAGTGACATATGTTAGGTTGTTAGTCCGGTCCAACAAGGAGTGGAAGGATACGTTGGATGTCATCACCTGCTAGAAGCATTCCTCCTTCATTTGCAGATGCGTGTCCTTTGGATTTGATGCTAGTTTGTAATTCCGAGTGTTGTTCAATGACGAGAAGTAAGTCCAGCTAGTTTGTGGAATGTTCTCCTCACGCAAACTTTTTTCCACAAGTGTCCAGTGAAATAAGACAGTGTCTCCGTCCAGATAACTCTTACTAATAGTAGCAGACATCTTATGAAGTCTGCTCACCGATTTGTGTTCTTGAGGAAACGTAGTTGGTGTCTTGTCGCAAGAAACGGCATTAATAGGGGGGCAAGTGCAGCGCATGTCAGGGCATGAAGCGCCCTCTCCCAGCCAAGCCAGCCGGGGACCCAGGACTATCGGACAGCACCCCCTTCCCCCCCGCCCGAACCCCTCTGGCAAGGCCCCGGAAATGGGGGCATGATAGGACCCCGATGCCTCTGCCTCCCTCCCTGACAATGAATTATTGTGAAGTGTCTGTTAATTGCAATTAAAATTAAGGGGGGTACCCGCACCGTGTCGGGGGAGGAACCGCCTAAGCAGCCCGACACTGCATGTCCTGCCCCCAAAAACTTGACCATGAGTTGTCAGTGTTTTGTGTTGTGGGGACCAAACGTGATTAAACTGAGAGGGGAGCAGATACTGGGTGCAGTGATCATGACCACCTTGATGGCCTTTCTCACCACTGACAGAAATGACTGACTATTCTGACATCACAGAAATATAAGACCAGGTGAAAATGGGGACTATAGGGGGAAAGGAGGAGCAACCTAAACCAGATTCTATCATGGTGTTTTTAAAGCAGAAATATGGTGAAGATGTAAGTAAATTTTTTAACGTTCTGGTGTGAAGAATGTGGGTTTCCAGAAGGAAGCTTTATGAGCATGTATCAGATGAAAAAATTGGAACGGAAAAAAAAAAAAAAAAAATTAATGTGATGGCTGGTTCACTCTCCATAAGAGGAATTAAAAATAGAGGTCTGACCTGCTATTCTCTGGAGAGTTGTGTGGAAATATTGTAGGATATTTTTTGTTATTTTTGGTGACTCTTTTCCTGGGTGAATTAAAACTGTGTGATTGGCTGGCTTGGTTGACATCACGGGGCCATAGCAGCCATTCACACAGAAATCAGTGTGTGTGTAAGTTTGCTTATATGATGGCAAGTCCCTTGAAAGATCTGCAAATGGTAAAGTGGTTGTAGGATCCACATATCTGTTGTACCTAGCATCAAAATTATATACACAAATTGCTGTCCACACTAACTAATGATTCAGCTAATTTTCTCAAGTCAATGTCTAATAACAGGATAATATATTAAAAACTGAAAATCAGATCACGGGCATTTCTCCAAAAGATGACAGTAAAGCCTGGTTCAGGCAGACTCCGTTAGATATGACAGAACGTGCCTGGATGGACCAGGAAAGAAAAGAGAGAATATTATCTTCCTCTAACAGTTTAGTGAAGAGGAGGTTAAAGATTAAATGACAGACATATATGTATTATTGCAGAGTTTAGCTAATTGTAAGAAATTTAGAAAGAACTGTTAGAGGCAGAGGACGAGTTCAGAGCACATCTAACATGTTTACATGTCTTTTACAAACCACTGGTCAGTGCAGATGTCGGAGATAAGAAGAGGTTGGATGAGGAAGGCAGAGCAAAGGAAAGGAAAACATGAGAGAGGGAAGTGAGGAAGAAGAGTGTGTTCATTAAAGGCCTTTGTGCAGTCCTTATGCTTACTGAAGGGGATGATGTCATAGCATGTGTAGTTGGGGAGAGGACTGAAAGATGAGGGGCGTGATTTGTGGCGTTGGGAGCTGATTCTGTTGGGTTGGTGTGCATTGCGTGGACTGGATGGGCTTGGGCTTCTGTTGAATCCCTTTCAGACATTTAAATGGTGACTTTTGTTTGTTTAAGATTGCAGTTATTTTATGTTTATGTCTAGTATGGCTAAATAAATTGACATTAACTGAAAATAGATGGAGAAAGACTTTGGGCTGTGCTTGTTAAATACCCAGCTGAGAGATGTTGAAAATAAGTGTAATGTTATAGGGGAAAAAAGAGGAAAAATCTCAAGCTTTAAAACAGGAACGGCACACCAACATCATCTTCAAGTATTACAACTGCGTTATCTTCTTGGCGGGGTCATGTTCAGCTTTGCTGGGGGAAAACTGACTTATGGATCCACTGCCACTATAGTCTCACACAGATACAGTTATGATCCAAAGTCCAGGATTTTCACAGCACAGAACTGGGTCCACATATGTTTGCAACAGTATTCAAAAGAAGAACATTATAATTATGAGACTATAATCACATGACTAAATGTTTCAAATGCAGCCTCAAAAGCTTGTCTGCTGCACGACGTCGACCACAGCAGCTCACCGCCCCATTAACCCTTGTCAGCATGCACCATGGTCTCCACAGGGACCCCAAAATGTCTATCATGCCTGAGGGGGATTCAGGGGTGGACTAGGGAAGAGGGAGTTCTTGGTCTGAGCCACTGCAGAGTTCTGTGTGTCACACATGACCTACAACATGCTGCAACACTCCACCTCTCTCCTGTTTCAGCTCTGAGTCCTGGAGGAACACCTGATATGCAGATGTGACTGCAGGGACCTGGCCACTGCTGATGGGGCCCGGGTATCCCAGAACCAGAGGGTCTGGCGGAGCCCTGCTGGTTGTGACTGTGAACAGTGTGGATATGGATTTTATGGTGAACACATATGCACGGTTTTCAACTTTGACCTCTGGAGGTGATGGATCCTCCTTGTCCTCAGACTGGTTGTGGATTTTCTAGAAGTAAAAGACTAACGGATGTGGCCAGCAGGCAGCACGAATCCCACCCCGACTACAGAGTCATTTGATGTTTTCTGGACTAAGCTGCACCCTGATTCTGTCAGAAAGGGTGTTGTGTTCACTCAGTTCACTATGGAAAGCCTGGATCTGCTTTCTTGAACCTTTTGCCCCCTCTCTGATCCTTTACATGTCACTCTTAATTAATTACACATTACAAACCTGATTTATCTACCAGGAAGCTTTTAATAGACATGTGTTGGGCACTTCCTGACATGAATTCCTGCTTGTATGCTGATTGGTGGGGAGGGTGTGGTGACTGTAGTGGATCTGATTCCTGAGTAGACCGAGTGGTCCGAGCTGAATGATTATACATACCTACATATATTCCTGGCATTGTATCCACATGACCAGGCCACACAATAAGGCCAAGGACCAAATAATTTCTCACTATTTTTGCTTAGCTTCATACCACACTCATGAACATGCATAAAGTTCTGCAGTCCTGCAGACTTTTGCAACTGAACAAGGTCCCAGTATTTTCTCTGCTCTGCTGCAGTGAAGCTAAACATCAGTTCATACAGACAAAACAACTTTTGGCACGCTCTACATCTCTAGCTGTGCCTTATCACAAAACATTTATCTTCAGCGTCTCTGACTGAACATGCACCAGGCAAGCAATAAGGTGACAAACCTGTTTTAAAGACAGCACACGGACAATCTCTGAGGATTCCCGGCTCAAGCCCCATACATTTCTAATTTTTCAGCCCAGACAACATGAGGTTGCATTAACTGCGCTACTGTATGACAATAAATAAGAAGGTAATTTCCTGGCTTCGGTGTACGCCACTAAGGTACAATATTATGACCAATCTTAGAAGAATATAAGGAAAGGTTGGAATCCTCTATGTTTTTATTTGCTGACAGCCCGGTGTTTTAGTCCTGATTGGAACTCTGTTATTCTTAATTACACATCAAGTGCTTCTATTTGACGAGGGGAAGCAACTCTTGTGGTGGCTGTCAGTAGACAGCCCGGTCTCTGGGTCCACACGCTCAACAAATAATTGAACCCTGTATGTCTTCAAAATGCCATAAACATGAGACCGATCATTTGGGATAATATTGATCTTTCCAAGGTTAAGCTAGTAATGCTAGACCGTTAGTCTTGGGCTGTGTCTCAGTCAGCGCACTAACACTACTTCGTGCACTATGTCTAAGTGTGTTGTGCGTTTATACTGACTTTTGTCAGTGCACTGAAAGTACCCGGATGCTGCCCTAAACCCGCCCATAAATGCAGTGTGTAATGATGGACACTTCGCGCACTAAATCGACGCCATTTTGCTGACGTAGCGGAAGAGGATGGACTTTCCATCAGTTTACCAGGTAAATAATGGCGGAGTTTAACGCCGGTCCAGGCGGGGATTCATTTGTATAAATGTCAGTATTAAATTATTCCGTTATGATTGTGATTTATACTGCAACCTGCTAATCTATCCCTGACGACAGTTATGGATCTGACCATTTGTCAGACTCGGTAGTTAGCACCGTAGGTTAGCACACTGTTAGCAGTTTTTATGCGCTGTAGTGGACGTATACAGGTTATATGTGTTATAAATGATGAATGTTATAGGTTCTGTATGTTCATTCATCCTTGTTGAATGTCCAGATGAAGCATTGTAGTGTTTATAACGTAAACTATTAATACCGAAATAGCGCCAGTTTTTAGAGAGCGGTCCGTTACTATGGTTACCACTGATGCCATAAATCTGCATCGTATCATCAGATCTGAACGGCTAAGGCTGAACGAGAAAATATAGATATAAAATAGACATAGTAGTGAATTAAGTTGGTATGATTATTAGAGTGCAAAGTGTGAGGTGTGTAACTTTCTTCTACATGGCTCCACCTCGTCTGTCCCTGATTGAAAATCGATCGATCAATTGTGCACACTTGTGTGTGTGTGTGTGTGTGTGTGTGTGTGTGTGTGTGTGTGTGTGGTGTCATGTAATATTTACTGAATGTTTCGTGTGTTTTGTGTATGGTCATAAATCAATCATTACAAATCTTTAATTACATTTGAAAAAGGTAAAGAAAAGTTTGTTGTAGATCTTCATTATATAAAGACACACAATTTGTTTCCCATTTGCCAAATTATTTATTGTTTAGATATAAATGCAATCATGATCTGGGGAGTAACAGATCATTGCCATCCTCTTCCTCTCATCAGCCTCACAGACGGTTCCTGGAGATGCTGCTGCTGGTTCCTGCTGGTTGTTCCCCAGCTGCCCTCCTGACATCTTCATCATCATCTGGCTCCAGAAGGTCACCGCTGCTCATGCAGATGTTGTGGAGGATGGTGGATGTACTTCACCTCCTTCCAGAGCCTTTAGGAAGACGGACCTCCACCTGGTCTCTAGGATCCTGAAAGACCTCTCCACACACACCTGGCTTCTGACAGGCAGCAGCTGAAGCGAGCTTGCAGGTGGATTCAGACAGGCTGCCTGAGGAGCGTCATGAGGAAGATGGACTGCTACAAGCAGGGGGAGATTCAATAAAGGATTCAATAAAATGTTTCTATAACAACTTTGCTGCATCCCTGTGTCTGAGCATCTTCTTGACAGCATTGCATCCTACATTATCATTTATAATCCGTTTCCTGTTGCCAAATGTCCACAAGTATCAGAGTAAACACCAGTTAAAACAGATGTGTTTAATGTAAAGGACATTTTTTCCACTGAAAATATCTTTGCATATTTAAAAGCTGTTTTATTAGTGTTTTGATTTGCACTTCATTATACTAATAAGCATGTGGGAGACATGCAAAGACACATGACAGTCTGATGTTGCTTTGTACAGTTAACAACTGAGATAAATCACTCTAGTGTAGGCCATAATATATGATGATATGATACATAAAGTTATGTTTGCTGGATTTGTTCATTTATTTTTTACAACTTCCTAAACAGAATTTAGTGGGACGAACCGTCTCTGAAACGATAAGCCAATAATGAAGCGAGGCTGGCAATAGGTACGCACTCTGGGCACGTATGCAGGCAGGTCATACACGTTACAAGTAAATAAATATATGTACCAACTCATGTTCAGCCAATCGGAGGAGGATCCTTCATCACCTTTAATGCGATGTAGTTTAATGAGAGAAACTAATTCATTCTCGTAATTTCGCGCTTTGTTTTACTTTTAGTGGCAGAAGAGTTGTGGTCAAATGCGAGTTCGTCACTACCGGTTAGTGCACTACGTCCAGTTTTCCATTTGAACAGCACTTATCCACCGTAGTGCGCACTACAGAGAAAAGTGCGTAGTACGCACAGCATTACAGTGCACTGCTGAATTGAGACACAGCCTTGGCCTTTTCTGATACACACATTTATGTTAAATCCAGTGGAGAAGTGTGTGTAACATTGGAAAACATTCTCAAGAAGGAGGTGTTGCTGTGTGTGTGGGTGTGAGTATGCACGTGCACACGTGTGTGTGTGTGTGTGTGTGTGTGTGTGTGTGTGTGTGTGTGTGTGTGTGTGTGTGTGAGTCTCGATGTAGTAGATTAAATCATCTTTAACGTCAGTGTTGGATGATTTGTTTTGATTTGACTGTCAATCGGTGCACAGTCCTACATCCAGCCTCTCTACTCCCGCTCATGTCACTGACATGCTCCATGACGGTGTGGCTGGACTGGCCATCCTCTGCACCCCCAGACCTGACTTCTCTGACCAACCTCTTGTTGACCCTGACTTGATTTTTATGTTGATTGCTCCGCTCTCAGAACCCAGACCCAGGTGGGGGTTTTGGAGCGCTGTGGAAACACTGTGGTTTCCTGACATCTGATGGTGAACCAGTTCATCACAACTGCCTTATTGACTCCCCTCTTTCTGTCATTTTACTCCCTCAATTGGTTGCTGTATGCACATGTGCACTAACTCCTCTGACAGGTGACTCTCCTGCAGATGAAGGCTGCATCTCTGCCCACCCTCCTTTTGCAGCCTCTCACTTCCTCTTTTCTCTCATGGCCCACAGATGGAGAGATTTCCTCCTTGGTCTCTCTCAGGCCTTGGTGACTCTCCTGCAGATGAAGGCTGCATCTCTGCCCACCCTCCTTTTGCAGCCTCTCACTTCCTCTTTTCTCTCATGGCCCACAGATGGAGAGATTTCCTCCTTGGTCTCTCTCAGGCCTTCCTTGGACCAAAGCACTTCCTCTCATGCTGTTGTCCATACGCATGCGTAAAAGGGGAGGACCCAACAGGTCCTTGTAGATTATTTTTGCAGGTCCACCCGAATTGGCATGGGCCCCTCCGAGGCTCCCCCTCCTGGCACGGCCCTTTGTGATAGTAATGTTTAACATACTATGCTGACCTCATGTGAAACTTTTCAGGCATTTGCTCACAGGTTGCTGCAGGCCTTTCTGAACCAGCGTCTAAGCAGCTGCGTTTACTTCAGCCTGGAGACTTTGTCCTGATGAGAAGCTTCAAACATCAATGCTGGGACCACCCATTTCAGATTCTTCTGACGACCCTGACAGATGACCGTGCTACTTGGCTAAATACATGCTACTTTGGTGCCCGTAGTATCCAACTGCCGTAGTATCGCTGCAGGAAGTTTCCTGCACCGACCGTGGCTCCCCAGCTTGCTGCTACACATGACGCAGCAGTATAACGCACCACCCAACAGAGGGCAGAATAATCCCTGTGGTAGCTTGGGTAGTGAGACAGTCTACTCTCATACCTGAAGACCAGCCGCCGTTCTCAAGCAATCTCAGTGTGGAGTAAAATTAGCGTCCACCTGCAGCAGTAGCGTGCCAAGTTCCAGCGCAAGCTCTGCCCACCTGGCATCATGGAGAGAGATCGACCGTGGAATCCATTTAGGGTTCATGGCTGGTCATTAAAGGGCTCAATGTGTTGCTTGGTTATTTTAGCGAGCATCATTGTGTTTCCTATTGTCTTCTTTAATCACTCTGCTTCACCTCCTGTTAACCGCTCTGTTGCAACTACCTCTCTGCCATTCCTTACAGCTCCATCTCTTCCCCGCGGTCGCTGAGTGTCGAGAAGGGGTTCTAACAGGTAGACGCGCCCTCTTCTGTTCCCCAGCTAGCACTCTAAGGAGCCTCTGTGCGGTCTCCTCTGTCATCAAGATATCTGAGCCATGTGTGTGCTCCAGTTCTTTGGATGGCATGGTGATCGGTGGACCAGTTACCAGTGGTATTTTTCTGATTCCGCTTCTGCGTCTACTTGGGGGACCATTTTTTCCTATACTGGGACTGATTGGTCTCCTTCCACCTACATGGATAATGAGAATTCTCGCAGGTGGTCTCGTGTGTTGAAATTAGACCTTACTAAGGCTACTCTAGTGTTCACGTTTAACACTACCTCTGAACCCCTTTTTTAGCATCCTCCTCCTATCCGATATCGGGGTGACACTTTTAATAACTCCTGTTATCATCTGAAGTTATTTGTGTGTGTTCCGGGCCCTCGCCAGGACCTGTTCATAGATTTTTCTTTTCACAGTGATGTCGTGTCATCACCTCGTAGCTTGGCTGAGTCCCATGCAGATTTCCCCGTTGTCTGTCTTTTCCTGGGTCCCGAGTCTGAACTGAGTAAGGTGTTGGTTGTGTGTACTGGTGAATTGGAAGTGGATGATTACTTTGAGATTATGACTGGCATGTCTGCTCAGAGTAATAACTGGTTATTGCTGGCTGAGCAGGTAGGAGTGTCTGTTGGAGTTGCTTGTGTGGTCTGCCTGGGGCCCAGACCTGTACTGCGTGTAGTCGCCCCTCCACCTGAGTTTGACTCCGCCTGTATGATTGATTTGCTCTAACCCACTCAGATATGTATTTCCTAGGATGTTCCTTTCCCTGTTACATGCCGCACACAGTCCCCTCCTGTTTGGTTCAGGTGTGACGAAGTGAGATTTCACTTGCTTCACAAGCTCATCTCCGGATACTGGTTTTGTTGGGGTTTTGTACCATGCTTGGTGTGACAGTGTTTATGCTGTTAATTTTCTGTGGCCTAAGCCGGCCTTTGGTGGTGCGACGGTGGTCTGGTTCTTAGGGGCGTGCTGCCATCGAAGTGGACTGGTATATGTGCCCCTGTCACCCTTCTCTTGCCAACAGCTGTCTTCCTGGGTTTCCCATCTGCCTCCTTATCCGGTCACTTGGTCCAGGCACTCTGTTCATCCTGATGACTCAGCTGCTTCTGCCTACGTCGACGCTATTGGGGTTCCATTGCAGTATTTGATGGTGATGGCTTTTCTGATTCTGACACTGACGTGTGAGTGTTTTTCCTTTCAGGATGTTTTATGACGAATGCTCTTCAACCCTGCTGGGTGTGACCATTCTGATGTTATAGTTTCCTGTATCTCTTTGGGTATTTAGTGTTATTTTATGGGTTTGTTTTGTTGCTTTGTTTATGTTCATGAATTGTGATTCTTTTGTGTTGATCCTGAAAGGATCAAAAGGGGGGGAATGTGGTGGAATTATGCGTATAGTGTACTTTTAACATGTTACTCATTTATTAAGTTTCTTTTAGGTAGCACAAGATATATATTCTGCATAGTTAAAGTAGTTCAGTTAGCTTGCCTTAGTAGATTCATGCATAAAACTAAGTGTTCTGTTCAAGGCCTGTTTCAGCTTTGACTCTTATCTTCAAGCTGGCAGTTGTTTTGACTAGTGCTGCCAGGCAAAGGTTGTTTGTGTATGCCTAAAGATCGCTGTAGCACTCTGAGCAGGGGCAGAGCTCTCGAGACCTCTCGCCAGCAACATCTGTACATGGTCAATAAATTGAACAGAAAACAGTTGATTTATAGATTTATTTCTCATCGGATAAATTCCACGACATCCACATAGCCTGCTTTCACATTAGAGAAAATCACCTCCTGTTTACTGTAAAGGGCAAAGGCCCAACAGAACATGTGAAGGGACACACACATAGTCTGCTCAACTGGCTGTGCATAACCTCGCCATGGAAATGCTTCTCTCTGACATCACACTACAACACGCCCTCTCCTTCCTGGAAAGTGATTGAGCAACACTCTCCTGAAGATTTCATGAACACCAGTCCACAAAGTTTTGTTTCCTTCTGGATTTCAAATGTGTCTTTCTAATAAATGGAGCAATAATTTCTCTCTGTTAAAAAGTTCAACTGTAGAGGAAAAGTTGTGAATACTTTGTTCTGAAATCAGAAGAAAAGAAGACAAAAAGCTTGTCATGTGAGGATCATGAAACATGGGATACTTTTGATGCCAGTTTCACATGCTGGAAGAAATCACACTTGATCATCATGAGACAAACAATTTCACATGGAGTGAATATCTACAAATGTTACGATGCAGAAATGCTTTTGCTTGCAGAAAAACAGTCATGTGACAAAATGGCTGCCGTTACACGATGTTTCTTCATTCAGAATTAATTCTGACCCAAATCATTCTGAATGAAAGTGTTCTTCTTTGAGTTTACATGGTAATAGTAATTAGGAACTGAGGTTTCCATGGAAAACACGTTTCTTCTCCTTCACGTAATTCTGCTTTAGATCTGGGGGATGGGAAGGGCTCTGATTGGCCAGGCAGACGTGATGTACTTCTACCAGAAATAAACTGTGCAGAATGAATGAACTTTGAGCAGAATGGACGTTGACATGGCAGAGGAATTCATCAATTTCTTTTAAGTTGAACTCTGAATTGTTCCTTTCATTCAGAATGAGCTGTTTACATGGTGACTTTTCATCACTTTAAAGCAGATTTAACTTTTATTCCAGATTAAAGAGGAATTAAAACTGTGGTGTAAACGTGGTCGGTGTTGTTTAGTAGTTCTAAACCTCTACCGCTGTCTTGTTACATTCCAACACACTGATTCATTCAGGTAAAGGCAAAGCAACATTCTTCCTTTTCACTTTTCCATGAGTAATGCTCTCATTTACACAACAATGGAGTGTGTTCACACCTGACTTGGGATATTAGCTCCAAACTAATCCAGCCACTTGTCTGTCCTGCATGGAAGTTAGAAACGCCAGATGGCTGGACTGCGCTACTTCTAGTGTTAACAAGACACCATCACATCAAGATGCAGGCAGAAAACATCTCAAGTGGAACCTCACGTTCACGTTTGAACAAGAGCAGCACATATTTCCCTTTTCTGGAGAAAGAAATGTCAAATGAGCAGAAATGGTTTCTTAATGAGCAGCCTCCATTCATTCCAGCTCGGCCTGACATCCAGCAGGAAGAAGGCCGGGATGCCTCTTAGAAAGTGTTGCAGAAAAGCCATCAACTCCTGGGACATCTGCTTCCATCTGGTGGCCAACATTTACAACATACTTGGCCCATTTTTACATGTCAACAAATGCAAACAATGCAAAGTGCAGCAGAGGAAAGCTGAAGCATAAACGTCACCAAACACAATAAACACCACTTGAACATGTCTAAATACTCAGAGACAAAGATTTCATTCGTCTAAATGATTCTATCAGTAATTTATCACCTGCTGCACATGCTTGATACATACAGACACCTTGTCTGGAGGTTCTCCATGTTGAATAGGAAATGAGGTTGTTATGAGCCTCTTTCCTTCTCTTTGTCCCTTTCTCTGATGTTATGTGGAGTTCTGTTCTGACTGGGACTCTCTTTCCAGTCTGCTTCCCATTTAGATCTTCCTCTTCTCCTCCTGCTTTTGCTCTTTGGCTTTCAGTGTTTCCCTCATTTGTTGATCATTAGCATGTAAGCTCACAGCAACACACACGTTTTAGAAGAGCCTGGCAACAGTGGAGTCTGACCTCCATCCATCATCCATAGACATCCATCACTGTATAGCAACGGATGGATGGATGCAGGATGGAAACTGGAACATATTCATCTCAACATGAATGAGGGAAAACAGCTTTTCTTGTCAGCAAAGGGTTAAAACAATCTGTCTTTGTTGATTTGTCTTTTGTCACAGATGGATCAGGTAAGATTTTCATGTGAAACTACTTTCATTTGTGGTGTCGTTGCTGTTTGCTGAAAAAGTCTCCCATTAAACATGAATGATGTCATTTCTTCTCATCCTGGAAATGAGCCTTTCTGAACATCCCATAACTACATACTTCATGCTTTATTGATTTAGAAAAACAACATTTGATCTTCAGAACAGCTAAAAGTAGTTCCAGGTAGAAATGATTTGTGCATTTACAAGGTGTTGACAGTAAAATAATCTGTTATGAAGGAAGCTTTCATGATTTCTCTGTTTGACTCCATGAGGTTGAAGAGAAACAACAACATACAAATACAGAAACACAAATATTCAACTAATAATTAGAGAACAAGCAGGTTGGGATTTTCATGTGGAGAAATATTGATGGAAATAAAAATCATCATCAGCAGTGATTTCCTCCAGAAAGAAACAAACAGAAACAAACAGCACATAAGAAAGTCAAATAAACAACAGAACAGCAGAGCAGAAACGTCACAACAATAAACTCTGCAACAAACACACAAAATCACTTTATTCCACTTTACACAACTCAGCACTCGATCTGATGCCCCAAAACCCAAGTCCAGCATGGAGTGGCTGAGTGAATGTGGTCTGGACTCTGTGGAGGAGAGTCCTGGTCTCAGAGACGCTGTAGAAGGACAGAATACCTGCTCTGTGATCCAGGTACACTCCTACTCTGGAGGAAAAAGGACCTGAGATGGAGGTTACGATGCCGTTGTAGAAAAATGCATAATCGTTTTGGTCACAATATAATGCCCAAGATTTATCATTATATCCAAATCCACTTTCATCCCCAGCTCTGCTGATCGTCTTGTATGCAACCGCTACACAACCTGTTCCTCTCATTTCCACCTCCCAGTAACAACGACCAGTCAGACTCTGTCTGCTCAGAACCTGAAAGAATTTAGTGAATCTGTCTGGATGACGAGAGTAAGACTGACGTTGTTTCATAAATGTCACCTTTCTGTTCCCGTCTGACAGTAACAGATGTGTGTGTGCTGTGTTTGGATCCAGTGTGATTTCACATGAACATTGTAAGAATCCATCTCTGCTCTTTGGTCCTGGTTCTGGTTCTGGTTCTGGTTCTGGTTCTGGTCCTGGTTCTGGTTCTGGTCCTGGTTCTGGTCCTGGTTCTGGTCCTGGTTCTGGTTCTGGTCCTGGTTCTGGTCCTGGTTCTGGTTCTGGTCCTGGTTCTGGATGTGGCAGTAAAACATCCACAGCAGCGACTGCCAGTGAGATGTTTGTCCATCTGTCTGTCAGGATGTCCTGTAGTTTATCTCTGAGCTCTGACACAGCTGCTGTCACATCCTCAAAGTGTGTGAGAGGACGGATATTGATGCTGGATGAGTGTGTAGACTCACTGAGTGCTGACAGTGAGGGGTAGTTGTGTAGAAACTGGCTGTGATCCTCTGTGTGTGAGAGCTGCTTCAGCTCAGCGTCTCTCCTCTTCAGCTCAGTGATCTCCTGCTCCAGCTTCTCCTGAAGCTCTTTGACTCGCCTCACTTCAGTTACCTGCTGGGATCTGATCTGCTGCTTCACATCAGAGCTTCTTTTCTGGATGAGACGGATCAGCTGAGTGAAGATCTTCTCACTGTCCTCCACTGTTGTATCAGCAGAGTGATTGATGGCCTCCACCTCCTGTTGAAGCAGCTTCACATCTTTCTCTCTGTCCTGGATTCTCTGCTGGATTTCTAGTCGACTCACCTCCAGCTCTCTCTGCCTCTCAGTCCTTTCTGCTGCAGCTGAGACCGTGTCGTGGCCTTTATGTTCATCCACAGAGCAGAGATAACAGATACACTTCTGATCAGTACGGCAGAACAGCTTCATCACCTCATCATGACGAGAGCAGATGTTCTCCTGGAGGTTCTTGGAGGGCTCCACCAGCTTGTGTTTCTTTAACGGAGCCGCTTCATAATGAGGCTGGAGGTGTTTGTCACAGTAAGAGGTCAGACAGGCCAAACAGGACTTGCTGGCTTTCAGTTTTCTTCCAGTGCAGACATCACAGGCCACATCTTCAGGTCCAGCATAGCAGTGATCAGCAGGAGCAGCTTGGAGTCCAGTCTTCTTCAGCTGCTCCACTAAAGCTGCTAACATGGTGTTTTTCCCCAGGACAGGCCTCGGTATGAAGGTCTGCCTGCACTGAGGGCAGCTGTAGATTCCCTTCTGGTCCTCTTCATCCCAGTGGGTTTTAATACACTCCATGCAGTAGCTGTGTCCACAGGGAGTAGCCACCGGTTCCTTCAGTAGATCCAGACAGATGGAACAAGAGAAGGTTTCTCGCTCCAGCTCGTCTCCTTTCTGCGCCATTTCACCTCTCAGCATCAGTGACGGTGTTAGTTTCACTTCCTCAAAGCTGAAACTAGTCTTAGCTCTGATCTACAAATCATGTGTTTGTTCAGAGAACGGAGGCTGTCAGCTCTTCCTCTTCACCACGTGTTGCTTCCACCAATCAGACAGCTGCAGATCTGCAGGGGAGGGAACAAGGAAACATGTGGCTTGTTCCAGGAAGAGGAGTGCTTTCAGAAGCAGCTTTAAAGCCTTTTCATGACAGATTGGTTTTCATCCAGTGGCAGATCCAGACAAGTTTCCATGTTGTGGCAAAGCAGCAGAAAAAGCCCTGATGTAGAAGAAAAAGATCCAGAAAAACTCTGTAAAATGATTCACTGCATCAGCATCCATTCTAAGAAAACAAAGACAATATTTAGGCTCCAATAAAAAGTCAAAGAAAAAGACATTAAATGACAGGACTGATATCAGCCTTTACTTTTATTGTGCTGTGCAGGGAAACATCTCCCAAACATCCACATGTGGAGCTTTTACACACTATTTCTCCATCCTGAGGACACGTAGATTCCTCACATGATCATCTTTGCAGTTTGATTCAGTTCATTATAAAACAGAGAGACAATTAGAAAGATCTGATCCAGTTTCACTGTTTCTGTTGGAACCAGGTGGCCAGGCTGCAAATCCAGGATGCAGCGGCTGAGTGAAGGTGGTTACGAAGGTGGATCAGTGTGTCAGAGGAGACTCTGCAGAAGGACAGAGTGCCAGCAGGACAGTCCACACACACTGCTGCTCTGTTAGAGACAGAGGACCAGGAGACCACTGTTTGTCTCTTATTGTGCCAAACTCCAAGACTGATCTTTCTGGATGTGTCCAGTAACAGGTCGAGGCAGTAACGGCCTAAATATGCTTATGAAATAATGCAATAAGAAAATGTTACAATAAATAACTGCATGCTTTCATCTAGTAGTAAAAGGTCCCTGAGATCAGTTCCACAGACCTGATCACACCTGATCACAGATCATTTTCATCTTCATTTAGAAATATAACAAATAGTCCATAAAAATGTTCAACAGTCATGTTTTCAGTAAATCCATGTAATAGTATGTGATTTATTTGGATAAAAATGTAAAAAAGAAAAGGGGGAACCATTGTTTTCTTGTCCTGCGTGTCCACATTGTTGCTCGGGGGATAAAGTTAATGTCACACACTCCACCGAGGCGCCGTGCATACCATGTCTGCAAGAGACAAGTCACAAGGGTGTACCAAGAAGATGGAAATAAATCCTTTATTCTCAGAAGAAGCTGTGAATATGATCTTTATTCCCTTGAAGTTAATGCAGCCAATGAGGAAGAATATCTTCCTTATTTCTCATTGTTATTCGCTTCATCATGGAAATGTCATGTAACTGTGACGCCAATTAAGCCTCTCATTTTATATTCAGGTAAAGTTTGTTTTACTGTGTCTCGTGTATTTCTTTTTATTTATGTAAGTCCTCTGTTTCGCTGGAACTTTCTATGAGTTTTGTATTTCTTTCCTTAGTTCTGACGACATCATTGGGGCATCAAGGATTACTTAAAGTCACGTTGAAGACTGTCCGACAATAAATGCCAAAAGGATTTGGAGCTGATTAAACGTGGAGGGAGTAACACTCGCTCTGTCCTCTGCCTCTCTGGCAACTCCAGCATTAATATGGAAATTCAGCCAGAAAACATTTAGGATCAGAAATCCTACTTTGGTACCAAGAGGAACCTTTTCTCCATAAAACCTGATCAGGTCTGCTGAGGAGGTTGTTGTGTTGTGATGTTTATGTTTACTGCATGTCGTCATCAAGGTGTTTACTTTGATGTCCTTTAGTGACAAACAGTTATAACACAGTTATTACATATTCAGATTTCTCCCATAAAGCAGATTTACTGATCATTTAGAGTTAATAATGCTGAGAGGAGGAAACTCTGCTTCTGACGTCCACAAGCATCCCTTTGACTAAACTCTGTTACCATGGTAACGTCCTCTGTGGAGCCGAGCCACTCGCCGCCAGGTTTACTTGAACAAAGGCTGAGTGTGTGTCGTCACGTTCAGATGTCACACATGAAGGATTGATCCTCAGCTCAGGTTCAGTCCGTCTGTCTTCCTGAGTCTGCGGACATTAAAACAGCTGTCAGGTCGTCCATCAGTCCCCCTGAACTGGAACATGTAGCGACGTTACTGGAACGACTGGGAATACGATTAGAATGAAGATGTGTGGAGCCTGATGAAGGATCATTAGTCATGTTGTGATTGGTGGCTCAGATGGAAGCTTCCTGTCATAGTTATCATGTTGTATCAGAGAAGATGGGAATGTTACAGAGAGGATGATGATGGTAGGACAGCTGGACAAACTTGGACTGAACACAGAACAAAAGTCAACTTTTTATTCTAGAAGCTGCATTGCTGGCTTTTGCAGGGCCGACCCAGAGTGTCACCTGCTGGAAGGGGCAAATTGCGCCAAGGGAAAAAAAAAGAAGGTAATCAAGTCTTATTTGAGTTCCACTCCATTTCTTCCTAAATAATAGCTCTATGATATATAATATAGAATCTAAAAGGTATTCCAATATTCTGTAATGATGACAAGTTCTTTGCCTTCCCTGACCTGCTGCTGTTGTTCCGGGCTGGCAGGGTGACAGGGAGGGGGAGGGAGAAGAGGTGCATTTAGGTTTGTAATGATAATACTGATGGAAGATGTGGACGTCACCTATTGGTGTGTTGCCAACAACAAGATCATCATCAAGCCATCAATTGCTGCTGACAGAAAACCAAAGAAGGAAGAGGAGTAAAAACGAGAAAGAAACAAAATGAATTTATTATCTTTGAAGTTACTAAGCAGCTTATGCCATGAATTATATTATTATGAATACATATTTTATACTTGTAAAGTATTGAAGTATGATGTATTTCAGCTAAGTTATGTCGGTTCATGAATACTAAAAGCTACCTTTTGATTTGTTCTTTTCCCTTTGCTTTGTAATTGGCCATGTTGCTTGGTGTGGTGTGTGATTACAATGTCAACTTGATACTTTTGTAGCAGTAAATAAAAACACCATTGTAACTTGATGCACAGTGATCAATACATTGTAAAGTTGATTCATTCAGGTGATTTATGATTTTCTGACTGTGATGCAGTCATTACACTGTGAAACTCAACAAGTCTTCAAAACAGTTTATTGAAAACATAAAATGAGAAATAAAATGCTTCAATAGCATCATGGAACATAAATTACTGTCGGAGAGGAGTACACATGAACTGTAATGAATGTTCAATAGTTTCCCCAAAGTACCTGTCAAACCATTATGAAAGGAGCCAGTTGTCCACTGGCCTGAAGGTCGGCGGTTCAAGTCCTGCAAGGTGAGTGGGGCACAAGCCAGTGTTTACTGAGGTCCCAAGCCTGGATAAATGCAAAGGGTTGCATCAGGAAACGTGCCAACAAAAACGTGGGAATACGGCTTCTGTAGCGGACTGGTAGATGGGAGCAGGTGATTGGCTGTGGTGACCCCTTGACGGCTTCTGTAGCGGACTGGTCGATGGGAGCAGGTGATTGGCTGTGGTGACCCCTTGACGGCTTCTGTAGCGGACTGGTAGATGGGAGCAGGTGATTGGCTGTGGTGACCCCTTGACGGCTTCTGTAGCGGACTGGTCGATGGGAGCAGGCGATTGGCTGTGGTGACCCCTTGACGGCTTCTGTAGCGGACTGGTAGATGGGAGCAGGCGATTGGCTGTGGTGACCCCTTGACGGCTTCTGTAGCGGACTGGTAGATGGGAGCAGGTGATTGGCTGTGGTGACCCCTTGACGGCTTCTGTAGCGGACTGGTAGATGGGAGCAGGTGATTGGCTGTGGTGACCCCTTGAGAAAGGGACAGAGCTGAAAGGCAACGAGGAGGTCATCTTTTACTGCTGACTGATGGAGAGGCACCAAACAAAGTTTTGTTGTATCTTTTTACAATCTGGAAACAAACACTGATGGTTTGGATGCATATCTGCCGGCTTCTCCCACATCACAATCCCATCAAAACGAATCCTATCCAGTCCACACTGGGACAATCTCCCCTTTTTCAGTGTTAGTTGTGAGGCATCCAACGAACATCTTTTGTTAAGACAAAACAATCGTTCCTCAGGTGGGACCCTGGTAATATCATCAGAGTTAAGTTTCAGGCTGTGTTTCCTTTTTCTTTGCCACCATCTGGACAAACCTCTGTGGAGCATCTGAACCACTCAACCAACTCGTAGGAGAATAAGTTAATTCCACATTATTTAATTCAGAATTACTCATTCTGAATTAAAAAACACCATGTGACCGTACACACTCAAAAATAGAGGTACCAGCTTGTACCTAAAAAGGTACAAATGCTTGTCGCTGGGGGTGTACTCTTTTGAGAGACATTTCTGTACCCTTCAGTTCTGGTCTATTTTTGGACCTTATCAAGTTCAACCTCACCTTTTCAAGTTATGTTTTTTATGTTTTTCACAGCATTAGGCCTGGTCCATTCCACTTGGCAATATCTTTAATCTAGAAATAATCTTCAAAAACTCAAAATACTGACCAGCCATACACTTAGTTTGCAGCATCTGACCTTCATTGTCTGGTGTAGTAAACGACTGTTAAGTAGTACTACTGTCATCACTCAACTCTGCTCTAGTTTGTAACATTACAGCCATTAACATTACATTTTTCAATGCTGCAGGTACCCTTATGGTCGAAATGGTACAAATTTGTACTTTATGTCACTTTGAACCCTTTTTCGTACTCTGAATGTGTGCTTCTGGGCTCTTAAAGACCAGTATTGTACTTTTGAGAGAACATATCTTTAAAATGTATCTATAGGTACAGAAATGTCCTTATCTTGTACCTCTATTTTTGAGAGTGTAGCAACTGTCTATAATCCAGAAAATAAATAAAAAACTGGATCATAATACATGTAGCAAGAAAGAAACAAAGAAATTAAACAAATGAACAAAGAAGAAAGAAACACAGAAAGAAGGAAACAAAGAAAGAAGTGTGTGACCAGTGTGGAAACTATTTCTTGTCTTCTTCTCTCACACCCTTCAGGAGCACGTTGCCCACATACAAGTGTTGCAACAACTCTGGAGAACCGGTTTGTCGACACTGACAGATGTGAGTTCCATGCCAAGTCTGTGACCTTCCTTGGCTGTGTGTTTGCAAGCAGGCAGGTGAAGACAGACCCTGATAATATCAAACCAGAAGCTAAGTAGCTTATCCCTTACACAATGAAATATTTACAGTGTTTCTTGGGTTCAGCAAACCTTAAAAATGGCTCCTTCCTACTTTTTAGTGAGACATGCTCCATTTTAACCCATGCAACCAAGCATTTATCTATCCTGGAGAAAGGACCTCTAAAGCAGAGCTTCTCAATCCAGGTCCTCAGGATCCACTGCCCTGCACGTTTTAGGCCTCTTCCTCCTCCAACACACCTGATTCAGATTGATTAATTTCCTCATCAGATCTTTGCAGACTGTTAACGAGCCCCTCATTTCATTCAGGTGTGTTAAAGTAGGGTTACCTCTAAATCATGCAGGGCAGGGGGTCCTGAGGACCTGGATGAAAAAGAAATCACTGCTCTCAAGCCCCTGTGATGCATCCCCAATGTCAACAAAAACAGTTTATAGTGGAGATGGATGCAGTGGCTCAGGTGGTAGAGCTGCTTGTCTTGTGACCTGATGATCAGCGGTTTGAGTCCTGCTCCCCTAAGCTGCTGCAGCCCCAAGGTGAATTGTTCTCCGACGGCTGGACCCAAACATGGATAAATGCAGAGGATTGCGTCAGGAAGGGCATGTGCCAATTGATACTCGCTCGAGTCAATTGGCTCAAGCTGAAAGGAAAACAAAGATGTCTGTCAACAAATCAGAGACACTAGAAATGGTCGTGAGTTTTGTCACTGCTACATCATTAAAACTTTATACGCTGCCGAGCGTCTAAATGTCTTCATGCCACAGATTTGTGCTTGTTTGACAAGCAAGAAAATTACAATGAGACAATGATAACAAAGACAAATGTTTACCTACGAGCTAAATTAAGAGGATGGTGTGTAGCTGCTGAAGCAGGTGCAAACAATTGTCCTACTAGCCTGTGAAGTGGTCGTGGTCCATCTCTGCTTCTGGACAAACAATTCAGCTCCCCAAGTTCTCCTCTTTATGTTAGAACAGGATGAACCCAGCGCCTCTTTTTTTCTTTTCTTTTGCAGCATCAGCATGATGTCGTTGTCACTTGATGTGGAATCTGTGTCTGTTTTTCACCACCTTGCGAGTTTCTATTAGAATCTTTGTGGTTTATTTACAGTGTTTCATCACACTTTGTTTGCGTCGACGACAACGTCTAAGTGAGAATCCAGACAAGCTGCGGAGGAAACCCACTTGGGTTTCTTGCATTCTTTACGTACTTCTTTCAGTTGCTACCCACAGCTTGTGACCTCAGGTGAAGTTACGACTGTAGACTGACCATTTAATTAAGAGCTTTGTCTTTTGGCAGGCCACACACACAACTTCCAAACAAATTAGATTACATTTATAAAAATAACACATATGTATTACTAAATTTATTGGGTTATGTGAAAAAAAAAACACATCTGTCTGCATCAACTTGAATTTGTTCACATCATACGATGTTAATCTTGACTCTGGGTGTTTGACGGACAGAAAAGGTGATGATAAGTTGAGTCAAGGGTGTATCGTGGAAAAAGACCCAAGAAACCATCAGGCGCCCAGTTCAGAAAGAGAAGGAAAGAAGAGGAGAAACAGGTAGAGGTGTGCAGGTATCTATGAGAGACGTTATTGTGGATGTAATGAAGCAGTAGCATGTACACTGTTTATTACGCTCTTTCTAATATGTTGCTACTTCGCCACAGAAGACAACTGGATTTGGTTTTTAGCTCTGCTGAAGCAACTATTAAAGTTTGAGGCATGAAGTCATGCAGTTAATTTCCCCAACAGTTCAGGTTTGTGTTTGCAACACAACAAGTGCAAGTTCACATGTTAGTCTGAGTATTTGGTAAACAATAATACATCCTGACTGGAATTTTTAATGCTGTACGTGCGTCTATGCTAACTTAAATAACTTATATAACTTACACGTGATGTCAGTATACATTGACATGACATTTTCCAAGCTTTATGTGATGCTTTTTGATTTGTGTGTTATACTTAGTCAATACTATAGTAGTAATCTAATAAATCAGTCTTTTCAAGGTTATTTACTAAATATATATTTTATTTTGTTTTCTAAATAAGGCACACATTGGTTTGTTGTGTTTCAAGACATGATTAATAATAGTTATTTTTCACTGGTTCATGTGTTTTTCATAAAGAAAAACTGTTGGGTTGACGCTGTGTGTGTGGTGTGTGTGTGTTGCAGCCTGGAAATAAGACATTATTAACATCTAATTCAGATGTCAGTCAGAAGTGTTATGGACATTTTATTTTTGTTTTTTTTCCTTCATGTCATGTGAGAAGCTCTTGTTTTGTTTAGTTATTATTACTACTGTTGGGACATGTTGGACTGGTGGACAAAAGTACATCATCAGCCTGCGCATTGTGGGTGTGCGACGCATGTCTGTGGTTGCTAAGTGTATTGTGGTCATGTTGCATGTCCTGGCTGCCTAAAAAGAATCCCAGGGATTGAAAAGATCCACGCAGCCCGGGGTGAATAAAGTTGCCAAAATCAAGACGGAGTCCTGTCTCTTTTAAGGGTGCAACATGTGGAGCGGGAAACGTAGATGAAGAAGACTGTGGGAAAAGGACACGAGGCTAGGTGGGGGCTTCAGACGACAGGTGCATGGGACGTCACAAAGACTGACCACGGACAGGTTACAATCGCTCTGCAGAACTGTTCTTCATCCTCAGTGGACTGCTGAGGATTGTATTAGTGACCCGATCCGCAGAGGAGTGAGCGTATCGCGGGGACAGAGCAGCATAAAGTGGAAGCTAGCGCCAGACCGTCCGATGTCTTCCAGCAGAGCCGCACAGAGAGGAAACACGTTGCTCCCAGCGGATCGCCACTCACCTGCATCCAGGATTGCAGGCAGGAGGATTTCTGCTTTACACCGTTGCTTTCTCCATGGATGAAAAAAGGCCGGCGACTGGTATGATCATTATATTGAAGGTTTTTCTCCATTTATCTGAGCTCCAACGCGCTAGACACGGAGTGCACTCTGAAAAATGCTGGTTGAAATAAAGCGGTTGAAATACTTTATATCCTGTTCTTGTTATTGACATTTATTGAATACACAAGAAATCTGAAATTCAGTGTGTGTGTTTCTCATTGTTTTCATTCAGGTAGGAGCCTACACTGTAAAAATATATATATTTCCAAGCTAACTGGTTATGGACAGTGCTAACTCATACTGTTACTCCTTACAGCTTCTGAGGAGTCATTTTCGGTTATGCATTTGTGAGTTGGAACAACATTAGACCCTAGACACAGTTTTATACAATGAGATGTCTCTTTTGCCATCGTGTTAATTTGAGGAAAGAAAAGACGGGGTGTATCCAGAGAGAGCGCTCCTTTACCATACGAGCCGGGTGGCAAAAGGGTTACAGCATGTTAACAAATGATAATAATTTGTGCATTATCATGGTTTATTTTAATGGGATAACTGATGCATGTTAAGTGTGATCTCATTTACATATTGTATCAGCAGGTGAGAGGTAGGTGAGAACCCTACCTCTCACCTGCTGATTGATTTCTATCAGAACTTTTACTGAATTCTTCCACATCTGGTGATGAACCATTTCTCCCATCAACAGCTGCCTGTCACCCCACACTCATGTATGTTTTGGTTGTATACCCGCGGCGTCTTGTGATGGACCCACAATGCACTTGGTTTGGTCTGCTTTCTCTATTTTGGCCTCTTGAAGTGAAGCGAGGTCTGAATGTGTAGGCAGACTGAACTTTGTTTTTCATTTAGAGGCTTCACTCCATCACTCTGCAACACAGAAACTGCCAGCTGAACAGGATCATAGTCTGTCTAGAAATCATTGTGCAGCCTGTCAGACCTCTCGCCACCATAAGTGATCAGCACACAGTGAAACCAGCTCAGGATCTTACATCATCCCATGTTCGGTTGTCTGAGTTTGACTGATTCCTCCCAAGATGTAGCTTCATTGCCCAGGAGTCAGAACACAGAGGAGGAAGAAAACGTTTATCTCCAGGACTGTACAGATCCTCAAAGCTGAACAAGCTCAAAGATCCAAATAGCTTTGATATCTCATCGCTGATTCTAAGCACCTTTCATCCAATAAAGTTTATGTAATGTTTCCTGCTTTATCCAACAAAACTAACAAATATGTCTTTCTAACAAACACAGCCTGCTGTATTTAATGACCATCTTAAGAACACATAAGCTGTTATACTGCCACCTGCTGGTCTGACATACAAACAACCAGAAATTGTGACGTTCCCTTTCTAAGACCCTTTAAATTTCAGTCATGCTTCCACTTTCTCAACATAAACTACTGAGAACACTGAAATAGTGTTTGTAAAAACACAATTTTATAAGACAATCATCTTTAACACATTTGTCCTTTATTTTGTCCTACGAGTCTCTCTGGGTGCTTTCTGTGTTTGATCATTTCAGAGCTGATGTAGCTTCTCAGCCAGACTGTTGTGTTATAAATGGTTAATACATGTTTATATTACAGCCACAAACCTCCATGGATAGAACTGTAATATAGCAGACACCTGTATAAAATGAGGAGAGGAGGAAGGAACGTTCATTTACTGCATTTAGGAATGCAGGAAGGTTTGGGAATGCTGGGAGCAACTAACACCAACAATGAAAATTATTATTAAAAAGGATATTCTGCCAAATCCTTTCCTCGTGGTTCTGTAAGAAATAAGAACAGAGAGCAGACATGCCTGGTCAGATTCTATCAATTCTTCTTAAACATTAAAAACCAAACCTTTCAGCAGGTCCTTGAACGCCACCACACATCATCTGGTGAGTCTTTTAGTTTCCATCAAAACTGGAATCAGGTTTAGATGTTTGTGGTGAAAGTTAGTGAAAAATGTTGAAACGAAGCGTTCATGTTCAGCTGGAGTGATTCCTGTGAATGACGAGAACAACAACATACAAGAATAGTGAAGTAGAAACAGTAACATGTTCTGATGAACATCAGCAGGTGGAATCTGCTGAATCATGTTGAACTTACTGAAGTAAAACCCTGAAAACTTTCACATCATGACATCAGTTCTGCTCACCTCCATCACCCCAACTGAAGAAGGTCGCTGTCTCGTCTCCTCTGGACCATTTCCATGGACGTGTCTCGTCCTCTCTGTGTATGCCGATCCAGCCTAAATCATTCCCAAAGTATTGATCATCTTCTTTCCTTCGGATCGTGACGAGGTCTGTGTGTTTCTCCCTGCAGAGAGTCTGAGCTTCCTTCCAGGTCTTCCATTCATCATATCGTTGAAATGTGACATCTCTGAGACCTGATGTCTGTCCACAGACAGGAGGAAGGACGAGACGAAGATGTTCCTCATCATGTTTTCACTGAAGGACCTGCAGGCACATTGCAATGTTCCCTGCAGATGATTCCCTACATTCAGTCGTCACACAGACCAGGCTGCAGCAGCATCAGTCGGACTGCACACAAACACAAACGTTCAGCCAGAAAATGTGCAGCATCACATCAGAAAATGTTTCCTCGTGTGTTAAACTATCCAGCTCCTGCTGCCACAACTTAAACTACGTTAAGCTTTATCGTACAGATGAAAACCTGTCCGACTGCGTTTGATGTGACAAACAAAAGAAAAGATGAGCCTTCCTTCCAAACTGAACTCTCTGCAATCAATGAATAAAAACTTGATAAGATCTGATCTGATTCACACCTGAACGTTTTCCAGTATACAGTATGTCCTCACAAGCTTTGATGATGCAGGGCTGGAAAAAGTACTGACAACTTGTAACACAGTAAAAGTACACAAGAAAAGATGTTCCCATGCCACCCATTTACCATGTGGACTTATCATGTTGAACTAAAATGTCCGTATCATGTCAACATAAAGTGCTAATGCTCACTGAACATGTGTTTAATCTGGTGGATAAAAAGCTCTTTTAGTGTAACTGTATAAAAGACTGTTATTTACCTGTTCAGCTCTCCCTTTTAGTATATTTTAGTTTAGTGCGTTTACTTGTAGTTAATATGTTTCACCATAAGGTGGCCACCCAAAAGAACAAAGCGTCAAAATTAGTCAAATTAATAGTGTGTGTATCTAAAAGTTAGTAACATTGTTTGTGTTTCAGTCTTGTGTTATATAAGTCCCAAGGCTATAATTTGTTAAGTTTGTGAAGTATGATGGTTGTTTTCTGGTCCATGTCTCAATGTTTGGAATGCTAACCGTTAGCCACTTAGCTTTGGTAGTTAGAGCCTGTAGGCCTCATGTCGACTCAATTCATGTTTGTGGCTCTTACTTTCAGGTTGAGATTGTTTGTGCCAAGTGTACTTCATGCTGGGTAGATTACTGGCAGCAAGAATTAGTATTAATATGCATTTATGTTGTACATTTTCATAACTATTTAAAGCCAGGTCTTGGCCTTCTGACAGGCCTTTCGTCACATGGTAATTTGCTTTGTGGACACATTTAGTTGTATTGACAATAAGAAATGTAATTGTAGACGGGTATTAATAAGTCTGTATTTCTTTTATGCTCTTTGTAGGTAAGCCACACCCATACACTCCGATAGATTCGTACCCTCAGCTTAATCAACCTCTCTCATCATAATGTCCATCTGTAAATAAAGGACAAGTTCAACGTTAAATCCTGGACCTGGACATTCTCTTATTCATCTTAACTCACCTGAACATAATTGCTGTCCTGACCCGACACCCTGAAGTGATTGCTAATCCACATACGAACTAGTTACAGTCCTCATTACAGTTACCTAAACTGTACTATTCAACTAACTGCAATAAACAAGAAATATTATTTGCATAAATTACTGGTTGTCAGTTAGCCGTCGGTCATATGATTAATATGAAGAGGCATGAGACTGCTTTATAATCCAACAAGGAGTATGACTCTTTATTTCGATGTACTTTCCAACAATATCACATTCCACACAGATACAGCAGGCTTTTATACTCTTGCTGTCAACCTTAAGAGATCAGTCCATGAAGGTGGGGCTACAATTACCAACCACAAAATACTAATACCTATTTAAAAGCATTAAACACAACAAAGCATAAATATTTACATATAAACATCTCTATAATAGCCAGCCTAGTGCTGGGCTAATGAAGTGTTGCCGGTAATGCTAGGTCTGACGCGCCTGGCGGCTATGTTTACCTGTTGCTTCTCCGTGTCCATCAAAAAAGGGAAATCCAGAGGCCATTAGAAAGGTATCAAAATAGTGCGATCTTTATTTTATCATCCCAAGTTAAAATCCACAAATCAGGAGAGCATATATGAAATAACTCCGCCGAAGCGGTCAAAAACCTGTGCGCCCTTCCGGGTCAACACCTGCCCCCACCTCATTGGCACTTACCAATATAGATATGGTGACAGCGCCACCCAGTGCACAGTACATGAACCCCATTAAATTAATTCATTTCATTATACATATTTGGCTCCTATACACCGGCCCCTAATTGGCATGGTACTCAAACATGGCAATTCTCAAAATTTCACAGACAAGGAGACAAATACTGCATTGACCTTTACAAATTAGTAATTAGACCTCATGCACTAAACATAGTTTTGAAATTGGTCTTTCAATTGTATTGGACTTAGTTTTCAGCTTTGCTGATCTCACTAGACCATTTGTATCTGGATAAACTTCCAAGACTCTTCCCAGCAGCCAAGATCCCCGTGGAGCAGCTTGATCCATAATGGCCACAATATCTCCAACAGCAAGGTTCTTTTTCTTTTCATTCCATTTTTGTCTTTGCTGGAGCAATGGCAAATATTCCCGGACCCATCTCTTCCAGAATAAATCAGCGAGGTATTGCACCTGTTTCCACCTCCTTCTTCCATATTGGTCCTGTGTTGTGAAGACTCCAGGCGGAATTGAGGGTTTTCCTCTTAAAAGGAGCAGATGGTTGGGCGTGAGCGGCTCCAGATCATTGGGGTCATCTGACAGTTTGGTGATCGGCCTGTCATTTAAAATTGCTTCCGCCTCACACAATACTGTAGTTAGCCCATCATCATCCAGGGTCTGCTGGCGAAGCACTGAGACAAGGACCTTTCTCACCAAGCGGATCATCCTCTCCCAAACACCACCAAAATGGGAGCCTGCAGGCGGATTAAACGTCCAATTAACTCCTGCCTGGGCTAGGTGTCCTGCTATAGCTTCCTGGTCCAGTTTAGCGAGGGCTTTTTTAAGTTCTCGCTCAGTTCCCACAAAGTTTGTTCCATTGTCGGACCACAGATGTTGAACTTGTCCTCTTCGACTAATAAAACGTCTCAGGGCATTTATGCATGCATCAGTATGCAGTGTAGATGCCATCTCGAGATGAACAGCTCGACTTGCCATGCAAGTAAATATCACACCATATCTTCTACAGCAAGATCTTCCTCTTTTTACTTCGATTGGACCAAAGTAGTCAACCCCAGTGTTGGTGAAAGGGGGATGGTCGGGTAAAATTCTTGCAGCAGGCAAGTCGGCCATCTTTTGCTGTAAGGGTCTGCCATTGTAGCGCTTACAAAAGCTACATTCTCCTATGATTTTTCTTATGGCAGAATTGCCCTTGGTAATCCAAAACTTTCTCCTCACAGATGACAAAGTGTTAGATCGTCCAGCATGCCCAAGGCTTTGGTGAGCATACTTGAGGATGAGGCTGGAAATATGCTGTTCGTTAAGAAGAATAATTGGATGCTTGGCTTCCTCGGGCATCGCACTTTTGTGAAGTCTGCCTCCAACTCTCAACAGCCTATCCTCAAATACAGGATCCAAACTGTAGATAGGACTGTGGCGGCTCACTTTGGAGCTACTTAAAAGAGCGTCAATCTCCTGTTTGAACTTCTGATGCTGACAGTAATGAATGATGGAAATTTCAGCATTTTGTAAATCCTCAAAAGACAAACAGACTCTTTCTTTGCTTCTTTGGGACTGACTGGTGGCTTTCTTACGTGGTGCTGGTTCTCCTGGAGGAAGTGACTGACTGACTCCTTTGCACTTCCCTTTCAACCACGACTTCAGCTTTAAGTACCAGGCCACTGCTCTTTTGAGTCTCCTCCAGTCTGAGAAGAATGAGATGAGCTGGTCTGTAGGTGCAGGAGTGTCCATTTTGATAGAATTAGCAGCGACCTCCCTTCTGACCTCTTTATCTCCCACATCCAGTGTGATATCCATCAGAGTGTCAGGCCACCTTTCCTCATCCTTCCACAGATATTCTGGTCCTCTCAACCATCCTTTGGTTTTCAGGAAATCTGAGACTTTCAGTCCTCTGGACACATGATCAGCTGGGTTCTCTTTCGTTCTCACATGTCTCCATTGCCCAGGTTCTGACAACTCTCTGATTGTGGCAACTCAATTTGCTACGAATGTGTGAAAACGCCGATCCTCATTATTTACATACTTTAACACGGAGGTGCTATCGGTCCAAAACACAGATTCTTTGAGCTGCATTCCCAGCTCAGCCTTGATCATAGCATCGATCTTCACAGCCAGGACAGCTGCAGACAACTCGAGTCGGGGAATGGTCACAGCCTTTATAGGTGTTACTCTGCCTTTACCAAGGAGAAAGGAGATGTGGATTCTGTCCCTTTCATTCGTCAAGCGAATGTATGTAACTGTTCCATAGCCTCCTTCGCTGGCATCTGAGAAGTGGTGCAACTGTGCCTGCTTCACAGGTCCAAAATCAGCTGGCTTGATACACCGGTCCACACTGAATGCCGCGAGCTGGCTCAACTCCTCCAACCACCTTCTCCATTGCTTTAAAATATCTTGTGGCAAAGGATCATCCCAGTTACAGCCTCTTTTACACAGCTCCTGTTGCATCATTTTGCCTTGCAGCGTCACTGGTGCCAAAAATCCCAGTGGATCATAAACAGAGCTGTTGACTGACAGCATTCCTCGCCTGGTTAGGGCCTGATGTTTTATTTCCATTCTAAAATTGAAAGCATCAGCTTCCACACACCACTGGAGGCCAAGCGCTCTTTCCATCGGAAGCTTATCAATATCCAGATCCAGAGTCTTCAGCTCTTTGGCTCTCTGCTCTTCTGAGATGGCTTGCAGAACAACACGACTGTTGCTTATCCACTTTTCCAAAGCAAAGCCTCCCTTTCCACACAGAGCAATGAGACCATGTATCAACTGGATTGCATCATTTTCTGTGACTGAGCTCTTCAGGCAATCATCAACATAAAAATTCTTTTGGACTGTTTCTGTGACAATGGTTGGAAACTCCAACTGGTTGTCTCGGGCAGTTCTTCTTAAAGCATAGGCTGCACAGCTCGGTGATGAGACCGCTCCAAATAAGTGCACCATCATTCTGTAGGGCACTGGTTCTAGTGTTGTGTCTCCGCCAGGCCACCACAAAAAGCGAAGGAAATCCCGATGTTCCTTTGGCACACGCACCTGATGAAACATTGCTTGAATGTCTCCCATAAAGGCTATTGGCTGTTGTCTGAACCTTAGGAGAACACCCAGCAGTGTGCTTGTGAGATTGGGGCCTTGCAGCAATTCAGTATTGAGGGAAACACCTTTGAATGTGGCACCACAGTCGAACACAACACGTAAGGTTCCCTTTCTCGGATGATGTACCCCATGATGGGGGTGTACCAAACTCTTCCACTGTGAAGGTCTCTTTGTTCCACGGGTACTTGTTCTGCATAATTGCAAGCAATGATGTTATTCATGTAATTTACATATTCCTGATGGAATTGCTGGTTGAACTTAAACCTTTTCTTTAAACCTTGTAATCTTTGTTGAGCCACAGCAAAATTGTTTGGCAAGTAGACCTCATTTTTCTTGAATGGTAAATTCATAATGTACTTTCCATCCTGTAATTTTACGGATGTTTCCATTATGTTGAGAAACTTTTGATCTTCCCTTGACATTTCTTGTTTGTCAATTTGCTTCTCACAGAAATCATGATTGTACTGGTTCATCAGAAGTTCTTCTAGCTTGCTGACTGCAATTCGATTCACTGATATTGTTCCAGAGTCAAACTCACCATTCCCATCCATCGGGCCATTAACTACCCAGCCAAGCACAGTCCTCACAGCATATGGGCCATTTCCTTGGCTGTTGATGACTTCCCATGGCTCCAGCAGCTTGGGTGCATTGGTACCAATCAACAGATCGACCTTTGCGTGAATGGATGGCATATGAACCTTTGACAGATATGGCCACTTCAACAGATCTTGCGAGGTTACCATATCATCTGTGGAAACTGGCATTTGTTTTTGTGTGATGACTTCTGGGAGAGGATAGAACTCTGAGCTCTCCAAGCCAGCCACCTCAAGACAGAACAAGGAAAAGGCTGGACTCAATTTTGTTTGACCCATGGTTCGCAGCAGGACTTTAGTTCTTTTACCAGAGAGGTTCAGGCGATGTTCAGAGCAAAATGTTCCTGTGCTGCCCGGATCCAAGAATGCATATGTTTGGATCACACTGTTGCCCTTGGCAGCCTTGACTTTAACAGGAAGCACTGACAGCACGGTGCGGCCTTTGCCGGCCCCTGTATGCCCGCAAGTTGTGTGAGAGATGGGCTTGGGTTCTGGTGATTCCAATCCACATTCTGGAGCAGATGTCTGTCGATTTATGTGTAACACTGTAGGATGGCTTTGATTACAGATATCACACTTCAATCTTGCTCCACAGTTACGGCTGATATGGCTTTGATGAAGGCAACCAAAACACACTCCCTTTCTTTTCAAAAGGAACACTTTATCCATGTGTCTCTTTTTCTTGAACTGCTTGCATTTTTCCAAAGAGTGTTCCATAGAGCAGCAAACACAAAGTTCCTTTTCATTTTCTTTGAGTGAGCATGGCTGCTTAAATTCCTTATGAGTGTCCATAGCAGTCACTGTACTAGCCACCACATTACCCTTCTTTCTATTGCTGGGATGTGACTTGGGCTGGCTTAAAGATGTTGTGTTGGAGCTGTAGTCTTGCAGATCTCCAAAAAAGGGATCTGAAAGGATCCTCACATGACGCTCTATGAATTCCACCAAATCATTAAATCCAGCTCTATATCCAGTAGACTCCATAATGTCAAGAGCCTTGCTCCGCCAGCGCTCCTTTAGCTTGTAAGGCAACTTTGCCAAAATTGCCCTCATATTTACAGGCATGTCCAGTTCCTGCACATACTCCAGCTCCTCCACGATGTTACTACAACCTCGCAGAAATAGTGCATAGCTTTGAAGTGCCTTTGTGTCATCTGCTCTTATTGTTTGCCATGTTAAAGCCTTGCTGATATATGCAGTGGCAGTTTTGTAAGGGTTTCCAAAGTGGTCCTGCAGTAGAGCCTTGGCCACAGCATAGCCACGATCAGGATTCATGTGTTGGCAACTCTGCACCAATTCACAAGGTTGGCCTCGAGTGAATTGCTCCAAATAATACAAACTGTCTGCTGCAGTGGCCTTACTTTCCACTCCTTGCTCAAATGCTTTTATAAATGTCCTGTAGTGCAGAGGATCTCCGTCAAAAAATGGAATGTCTCTTGGTGGAAGTGTCATTGACCGCTGCTGGTTCATGAGAGCTGCTGTTATCTCAGTTTGTCTGCTCATGATGGTAAGAAAGTCTCCAGGCATCTGCAGAGTGGTGGGCGACTGAGATTGTGTTTCATTTTGTTTAATTTGATCATTTATTTGCATGCTTTTTCCATTGTGTTCCAGCAAATTGTGCTGTGCGTTTGTTTTACATTGATTTCCACGTTGTCCCATTACAGGGTGTCCTTGACTTGTGTCACATTTACGTTCATCGTGTTCCACTAGGCGGTGCTGTTGTCTTGTGTTTGATGCATTCCATTGCTGTGGTCTCACATCCGCTGTTTTAATTTCCATTGAACACACTTTAGATTTCTCCTTTTGATGCAATATTTGTTTGTTATTGTCATTTTGAGGTATGAACTCTTGGGCAGAGGGAATTAACATTTGTTCTTGTTTGGTTCCACCTTTGTTGCATATACTGTTGGCATTTGAGTATGCTTGTAACTGGCACTCTTCCTTGGCATCATAAATTTCCATTCTTGCCTCTGATGCCGCCAGTTCAGCCTCCAAATCAAGCATCTCTTTTCTTCTTCTTAGTTTTTGTTCTTCCTCTTCAATAGCATGCCGCTCCTTTAATACTTTAACACGGGCCAAAACTGCAGCCCTGTCCGCTGCTGCCCGTAACTTGGCTGATGAAGTGCTGGATTTGTTACTCCTTTGACTGCCTCTGTTGCTGAAATTAGACATACTATCCTCTGGAGAGAGTTCATCATTGTCACAGTTTTCCACATTTTCATTTGTATTTCCATTTGTTTGTGCATGTGTATTTATTTGCCCTTGTGTTTCAGTTTGAGAGAGCCATTGAAATAATGAAAAACACTCATTATTTGGAATCATTTTTGCTTTAAACCATATTTCATGATTTTCACCCTCTTCAACAGACACTAAACCAATCAATGATTCATGTATACATTTTTCATCATCACACACCAGTTTTAGTTCATCAAAAGCATTTACCACCTTTGTTTTATTACCTTCTGACATTAAATCATTTAAAACTCTTCTAATATCACCTGCTTTATTTAGCTTAGACTTTCTTGTATTGTGTAGCTTATCAAGCTTTTCAGCCAATGCCCTTTCTGTTAATTTCACAATGCGTTTTTGATGTACAGCACCATTAGACAATTGTTCATTTTCAGTATTTATGTCCGTGTCCAACGCGCACGCATCCATTGTACGCGAAAGGCAGAGTTCAATTAAGGTGAACGCAAAAGTAGGTCAATAAGTCACGTGATCCGGCGCAATATGCGAAGCGCAACTCTCCAATATATTCCAAACGCGCGATTATCACCAATGCATTGGATTTTATTTTAATGTGTGCACACAATTAGGCCATCGATGGTGTAGCGCTACACATACCTCGTTGGGCGCCTTTATTATTAATCCAAAGCGATGGTCTGCGTTGCTCCAGTCCAGCTCCAGGTCACCAGCGCTCCTCAGATTAGCCACGTTAGCAACCACCACAGCTGGCTGCTGTAAAGTCTGTGATAGTAGGACGCGTCTCCACACCGCGGCTCACACATTCCGTCTTCAAAAGATAGGCCCTTTGGGGTTCCAAACTTAGTCCAATCGGGCAGGTTTTTGACAGTATAATAACCAGCCTAGTGCTGGGCTAATGAAGTGTTGCCAGTAATGCTAGGTCTGACGCGCCTGGCGGCTATGTTTACCTGTTGCTTCTCCGTGTCCATCAAAAAAGGGAAATCCAGAGGCCATTAGAAAGGTATCAAAACAGTGCGATCTTTATTTTATCATCCCAAGTTAAAATCCACAAATCAGGAGAGCATATATGAAATAACTCCGCCGAAGCGGTCAAAAACCTGTGCGCCCTTCCGGGTCAACACCTGCCCCCACCTCATTGGCACTTACCAATATAGATATGGTGACAGCGCCACCCAGTGCACAGTACATAAACCCCATTAAATTAATTCATTTCATTATACATATTTGGCTCCTATACCTACCACCACAAAAAGGCAGCGGCGGAGGGAGGAGATGAGGATTATAGCATTTATTATAAAGGCATCACATGTGGAGATGCTGTGGGGAAGGAAATGACACGTGGGCAAATCAGTGTAAACAATATAACAAACCAAGGTAAAATTCAGGAGGTACTCCGAAAACCAAAACCAAACAAAATAAACTCCTAACGAACTTTACCTCCTGTTAAGGTTTACACAGAACTACACAGAACTTTACCAGAAAAAAAAACAGTGGGTGGCAACAAACTCCAGCCATGCGTGTCTACACATATGTCTACTAGGTGCAGGAAATGTGAAAGGGCACCCCAAACCTACCTAGTCCACATCCTTCCAACACATACCTGTTCCAAGCCCACAGGACAAAAGAACAGAGACAAAACTTTTAAAAGGTGACCTCCAGCTGTGATTGGAGCATTCCAGATTGAAGCAGCCAATGAAAAACCAGGGTTGGGCAGATCCCCAATTTAGCCACCAGATGAAAGCAGAAGTGTTCTGCAAGTAACACCCCCACCCATACAAGTCCAAACTACAAAGTTTGGACAGTCAATCACCCATAGGGCATGTGAAGGAGAATCAGCAAGAACATTTTCAGAACCCTTTTTGTGGTACATTTCAAAGTTGTATTCCTGAATTAACAAACCCAAACGCACAAGGTGGAGATTATGGTTGAACATCTCTGAGAGAAACACCAGAGGGTTGTGATCTGTGTAAACCTTAACAGGTTTAACATGCAATCCCACAGAAACTTCAAATGTTGCAAGGCCAACAATAATGAAGGTGCCTCTTTCACAGTAGTGGAATATTTCAGATGATAGTTGTTGAACTTCTTAAAAAGTTGCTCTATTGGATAATCTATTCCAAATTCCTCCTCCTGCGGGAGGACAGTCCCTGTCCCAACTGCCCTGGCATCAACCTCAAGCTTAAATGACAGGATATTAGTGCAGACAATGAGACAGCAACTAAGCATTGTTTTGAGACTGTCAAACGATGTCTGACCAAACAAAAGACCTTGTAGGGCTAGTTAAAGGTGTTAGTGGAGAAGATACAGATGAAACGTTTTTACAGAATCTGCGGTAGGATCCAGCCATCCCGACAAAATGCCTATGTTCCCTTCTGCTTTTAGGGACAGTAATAACACAGTAATAGCTGAATTCTTACCATCTGTCCTCCATCCACTTGCTGACCAACACAGTGTATAGTGCCTTTTCCAAACCCACTTTGCAAAGTTGATTGTGACAGAGGCTGTAGACAGGCGTTCAAAAAGAATGTCATAATACACCAAAATGTTGTCAAAGTATGCTCAGAAATTTGGTCCATGACAGAGTACTTTGTTAACAAGCCTGTAAAAAAGTTGCAGGAGCATCACACAAGCTGAATGGCCTTACTGCATACTATATTTGTAGCATCACCATTCTTTCCTGTGATGCAATTTGTTTTCAGCCTTGCATGATGAATTTACCAACTGAGCCAAGACTATTTTCAAAGAGAAAGTGGGCCACATTAGCATTCATGCATAGTAACAAAGTAGAACTACTTTATTACTGTACTTAAGAAGTAAAATGTGGTATCTCAACTTTATTGAAGTATTACTTTTCTCTCCTACTTCCACTTTTACTCCACTACATATTTTAGATCACTACAATACTTTTACTAAAATACATTTTTATTGTCTTTCGTTATTTGTTACAATAGGAAAAAAGAAAAAAAACACATTGGTAATTTGTTCAAATCCATTATACTTGTCAGAGTACGATGTGTGTCGCTATAGACAATCTCTGTACTCAAGCGAGTAAGTTTCAGTTTCATGCCAGTGAAAAAAAATAAAAAGAATGGGACCTCTTTCCTCTAGCAAAAGGAGCTCTGGCAGCTTTGCTGAGCGAGTGAAGGAACGTCACGCAGCAAGTTAGCAGCAACATAATATGTCTCCTGTGCTTTATCAGTAAGCGACATAACCGTATAAAAGTGTGTGTGTGAGTGAGTCTTCGGAAGAGGGATCCCTGATCCAAAGGGACACATCCGCTGCAGGGGAATCAACAATACTAATTACTTTAGTTTTCGCAGAAGAACTGGCTTATAAGTGGCCAACTTGCCTTTAGTTGCTATAAGTTATGGATGAGTACAAAAAAAATTAAATACTTTAGTACTCCTACATAAGTGGGGCACTCCAAGAACACTTCAACTTCTATTCAAGTAACTTCATTCATAGAGTACTTGTACTTTTACTTGAGTCTTTATTTCAAGCACTTTATACATGTCTGCACATTAGCTGTAATTGCCCCTTTAGAACACCCAGCCAGGATTTTTAAATAAATTGACCACTGTGTGTCAAGTGTTCCCCTTCGTCACAGCCTGTAGGTTAAAATGATTGGAAACTGCCCAATGGCGGATGTTATAACAGATGGGGTGGACATAAAAGTGTTTGGTGGACAACCGACATAAGGTTCCAAGGCCACCTTATTTAGTGATAGTCATCCTTGGCTAACACACAGAGCTGCAAATGAGTTGAATAAATCTTATGAGGAATAAATCTTATGGTTGCTGACTTTTTGGTTTGTGGGATTTGGGTCCCGTAATGTCACAGGTGGTTGTGAAAGATGACATTGTTGGGAGCAAACTAAGCCATTCTAGCGATGAATGTAGTTGCAGAGTGCTGGGGAGAACTTTTTGAAATACAGACACAGAACTCAAACCAAACCCCCACATGTTCTGAGTGGCAAAACATTTTTGTGGACTGTCAGTTTATTCACACAACCTACTTTGACAAGGACTGGCAAGTCATGCAGTGAAGCTCTACTGTTGGCTAATATCCCCCTTTGCTCAAAACAATGCTATGGCCTTGTAGAACCCTTAAAGGGAAATGAGATCATAGAGGTGGCAAAGGTTAGAGCCTATGCTACCTTGGAAAAAGGTCACATTGGAAAAGGGTTGGGTTCCCCTCACCATCAGGGTGCCAAGGTCCCCCTGAGGGTGAGGAATTTGATATCTGATGGTGTTCAACTCAACAGCTTCCAGAGGCTCACCAAAGTTTCTTCTGTTGACCCTGGAAGTGTAAAGGAGGGCCAATAAGTCTCCATGGTGGAGGTCTGCCCAGGGGAGATAGAGGTCAGTGTCACAGGTGTGTGTGTGCATTTTACACCCCCATCCTTCCAGAACAGGTAGCTTAATCAGCACCTGATTGCTGCCACCTGGGCCAGCTGAGCAGGGATTGGCTGGCGGAGCCTTTTTCTCTCAGGTGGACAGATGGAGAAGAGGAGAGTGGATACTGAGAGTGACCAGGAGAGAGAGGGGCCGAGAGTGGAGGCCGGAAGGCCATATCCGACAGCAGAGACAGAGAAGGCCAAGACAAGATGAGAAAGAGGACGTGGAAGAAGACGGGAGGAGAACGCACAGTGACGGCAGGTCGTGGCAGAAACGACAGTGACTTGGGAGTGATAGGAAGAGAAATTCCAGTGGAGTGTGGTGCCTGAAGGCATCAAGGACGCCGCATGTGAGTGGAGAAGGTCAGACGGGAAAGGAGGAGAGAGGACGCTTCGGCAAACACGGGAGGGGTGAAGTACACAACACCCCTCCACTAAGCTAAGTGTCCTCTCTCTCTTTCGACCCACTCCGAAGTTGGATGACCACTGTTGCAAATGCCCTAGTTTGGAGAGAGAAGGTAATACCAACCAGTTACCAGATGTCTGGAGACAGACATTTCAGCACCTCTACACATGATTTATGTCGGTAAGACTAAATAAGCAGATCCTAGGTATTTAAGCTTAAAGGGGTGCTATTATGGTATTTCAAGTTTTCTGAGCTTTCTACAGTGTTACAGTGTTGAATCGTCATCAGACATGTGAATGGCACTGTTTTTTATCACTTAAATGCATGTTTGAGTTTGAGTTTGAGTTCCAGCACGCTTTCAATTCGGTTTCCATGGCGACGAAAAACGTGTAGTTTCAGAGAGTTTTTTCTACTTTGAAATCCTTGTGACGTCCCGGGGGATAAGGTTCGGTGATTGGTTACCTTCTACTGGTTAACAAGGGCATGTACAAATACATCAGGCGGGTGGAAAATGTGGGATAAAGTTATTTCCAACGATGGCTGGTGAGTTTACCAAAGAGAGACATCCTGCTGCATTCGTTGCTATGGGTTGCTGTTTTCCACTTCGTTTTCAGGCTCTGATTCAGGTTCCAACATGTAGGGCTGTATGCTATGTGTTGACATTGTATTTTGTTTTTTTTTATTGAGTTCATATTAGCCTAATCCTTCTGTTTATGAGATGTTACAATGACGGCGAAAGCAGTTGCGGTGCGCGCTCCTGATGTAGTGCAGTGGCGGGAGGCGGGGCTTAATGCGGAAGAGTCTCAATCCACTCGTTTTGCCCACAGACTGATCTGACAGCCTACGGACAGGGTCGGTCTGAAGTAAATAAAGCGATTCATGACAATAACTTGATAAATCCCAGCCCTTCTGGGCTCAGAAATAAAAAAAAAAAGCCTGAAATGCACATAATAGTTACACTTTAGTTCTTAAGTTCACCACAACCTCTTCAGAAACTACACAAAAGCAGTGAACATAATGAACAGGCTGATCTGACAGCCTAATTTTAGGGTTATAAAATATATGAGTACCCAAAGTTAGAATATGAAAGCATTTTTTCAAAAGCTGAAACAATAGCTTTTACATGCCCCGATTTTAGCATTTTTCCTGATGATACACTGCCTTTCATACTGTACACTGATACCAGTAATTGTGGACTTGGTGTTGTCCTAACTCAGGAACAGCATATGCCAGCAGGAAGCTTCATACTCCTGACGCAACAACACACAGTTCTTTTAAGTTGGTGTTTCTTGCTATAACGTGGGCAATAGTTGAGAAATTCAAAGTGTGGGAGGAAAAAATTACTGTAGTGACAGATAACAACTCACTGGTACACCTACAGACAGCAAAACTGGGGGCTGTGGAACAAAGATGGGTTGCACAATTGGCCAATTTGAGTACACCATCAAATACCGCTCTGGAAAACAAAACACTAATGCAAATGTTATCTCTAGGCTCCCTGCTACCCACACAGGCTCTGGCCAGGCAGGGAAGGGTTCAGAGGCTGACCAGTATATGAGAGCCACGGAAATTTTATCTTCCCCACAGGCTGGGGTTGGGACCCAGGATAGTGGAAGAGGTTACAGGCTGATGATACAACTCTGGGGCAAGTGAAGCAGTACCTTGAACAAGGTAGGCTTCCTAGTTCTACAGAGAGGCAGACATTGGCTATGCCAGTTAAAAGACTTTTGAGCCACGAGAAGCAGCTAGAACTTTCATGAGTGTTTTGTATTTTTAGGTTTGGTTTCTTGTTTTGAATCTTTTGTTTCTTGTTTAGCCTTTGTTCCTGTTCATTAGATTCACCTGGTCTCATTTAGTTCATTCACCACACCTGTGTCTTGTTTGGTTTTCCAGTATTTATAGCCTTTGGTTTCAGTTCTGCTTTCTGGTTCATTTTGTTGGCAAATGACAAAACGGACAAGCTTGACGCTAACAAGGTCTCAGAAAGAATACAGAGAGTGCAGTATTATGTGCTTCACCGAGACATGGCTGCATGAAGACATCCCTGACTAATGTGTCTGGACCTGGCTGTAAAACGGTCCGTGCAGACCGCAGTAGATGACATAGCGGAAAGCTAAAGGGTGGTGGAATTGCAGTGCTGGTTAACCAGAGTTTGTGTCATCCTAAACATGTTACTGTCAAGGAGAAGATATGCACAAGGGACATCGAACTGTTAGCTGTGAGCTTCCGTCTATATTATTTACCCAGAGAGTTTACCTGTGTTATTCTGGTAGCGGTTTATATAATACCTGGTACCGCACCAGACCGCCTGTGACATCATCAACTCCGTCGTTGCTCGGCTACAAACACAGCATCCAAACTCCTTCAAGGCGATCTCCGGAGACTTCAACAACGTCTCCCTCTCTGCAACTCTACCAACATTCCAACAGTTTGTCAGCTGCTCAACCAGAGAAAATAAGATGTTGGACTTATTTTATCCAAATAGGAATAATGGATACAGTTGTTCTGCCCTGCCTCCTTTAGGAAGATCTGACCATAATCTGGTTCTTCTCACCTCCACCTACAAGCCCATCGTTCGGCACCAACCAGTCATCACAAAAACTATCAAAATCTGGTCTGCTAAAGCTGAAGATGCTCTTAGAGGAGGCTTTGAGGCTACAGACTGGAACATCCTCTGTGAACCTCATGGAGACGACATCAACGCCATGACTGAAGTCTGCTACATACTCCACGAGAAGCAAGAACTGAGTTCTTGTTCTCGAGGCTGCAAGAACAAGAAAAAACGTCTTGTTCGGCAGGTCCATACATACTCCACGAGAAGCAGGTCTGCAGCGGGGAGGGATCACTGCGGGGGGCAGATGTCTGCTTTATGTGCAATGAACCCGGTTGTTACCTCCGCCGAGGAGGCTGTTTTCCCCGGCGTCTTTTTGCTTAAGATAACTTAAAAGGTTACGGAGGGATTTTATAAATATTTCAAGAGTTACTGCAAATGTAAAAATGAAAAATGAATTAAATTCTGGTGGTGATGCGGATCACCGTTTGGATCCAGGAATGTTTTAAAAGGATTCTTAAACATTGTGCTTGGTGGAGGTTTCCGCTCTCCGAGTTTCTAGTTTCATATTTAACGAGCAGCTTCGTCCGCGGCAGGGCGGGTTGTGCACGCGGCTGGGTCCGAGTGTTTTATTGCCACATGTTAAAATGTTCGTACTTTCTCACCACCTCGATCAGCTGTTTTATCAAAACAATCCGTTTTACCAGCAACAGCAAACACACGGAAGCAGCAACTCCGCTTCATGCTTTCTCTGTGTTAACCACGCCCACCTCCAATGTCCGACCAATCACACGATACTTCTCGCAGCCCCGCAAGAAAAAAGTTCTGCCAGCCCGGTGTGTCAAGAACTGTCCTCAAACACGTCCGCGAGAACAAAATGACGTCATTTTCTTCTCGGAGCCTCGAGAACAAGAAAAAAGTTCTCGCTTCTCGTGGAGGATGTAACAGGCTTAAGTGTGTGACAGATTACATAAACTTCTGTGTGGACAGCATTGTCCCAACAAGAACAGTGAGGTGCTTCCCCAATAACAAACCCTGGATCACCAGTGACCTGAAAAAGCTGCTGAACATCAAAAAGAAAGCCTTCAGGGTTGGAGACAGGGAGTTATTGAAGGCAACACAAAAACAACTTAAAACACAAACTAAGAAGTGCAAGGAGGACTACAGGAAGAAGTTAGAAAGTCAGCTCCAGCAGAATAACGTGAGGGATGTGTGGTCTGGAATGAAGAAGATCACCGGCTTCAAGTTAAAGGGGGACCAGCCTGATGGAGGTCTGGACAGAGCTAATGAGCTGAACATATTCTTCAACAGGTTCAGTTCACCCCCTACCTCCAGCCCAACAGACCACACACCCTCCATAAGCCCACTGCTTTCCTGTCACGCCTCCAATCTGTCACCCTGCAGCTCAGTCATGGACCAGAACACAGCTTCATCTCCCTCCACATCAGGACATCCTGAGACCTCCACCTTGTTTGTCTCCTGCAATCAGGTTATGAAGCAACTTGAGAAACCGAACCAGAACAAGGCTGCAGGTCCAGGTGGTGTCAGTCCCAGAGTTCTCAAGACCTGCTCAAAACAACTGTCTCTGATTCTCCAGCACCTTTTCAACACCAGTCTGAGACAAAATAGAGTCCCAGTGCTGTGGAAAACCTCCTGCCTTGTTCCAGTGCCTAAAAAAACACAACCAGCTGAACCAAGTGACTACAGACCAGTTGCCCCGACATCTCACATCATGAAAGTCCTGGAGAGACTCTTTCTGGCTAACCTCAACAAGCAAGTAAACACCTTTCAAGAAGCATTACAGTTTGCACATTGTAATGGACTTGGGGTTGAAGATGCCATCATATACCTGCTCCAGAGAGCACACTCTCATCTGGACCATTCAGGTAGCACTCTGAGGGTCATGTTCTTTGATTTCTCAAGTGCTTTTAATACCATTCAGTCTGCTTTGTTATGTGAGAAGCTCCATAAATTCCAGGTGGATACCTCCACAACAACCTGGATCTATGACTACCTCACAAACAGACCACAGTTTGTGAGACTGAAAGGTTGTGTGTCTGAGATGGAGGTCAGCAGCACTGGTGCACCACAAGGAACTGTACTCTGGCCATTCTTCTTCACTCTGTACACCTCAGACTTCCAGTACAACTCTGAGTCCTGTCATCTGCAGAAATACTCTGATAACTCCAAAGTCCAAAGGCCGCTGGGACCCTTACTTGGATTCAGTAAATGAATGAATGCTGCAATACAATACAAACAGCATGACCTGCAGTCAAGCTATCAGAAACACCTTAGAGTTACAGGAAAGGTAAGCCAGTGTCCTCAACACAGCTACAGTTCTTACAGACCTGGTAGGCCCAGAGTCTCACTTTCTGTTTGATGCTCTTGGAGTGAAATATGACTGGCACACTACTCTTGCTGACACCTAAATAAAATTAGTTCAAATTTACAGAGGTGTTAATGTGTTTACAACCAAATGCAAGAATATTTTATTAGCTTTCATTTGGTACAACTTTCAGTGCTATAGCATCAACCTCTGGGAAGCTACAATGAAAACAAGGACATAATGTCCCGAATTTTGCATTGTTTTTGAATAACGTCAACAATAAAACTACATGGCTCATGAGGCAGGCACAGCCAAGGTCCAAGATCAAAGTCACTGATATATTTAGTTCATTTAGACCTTGGAGAATGGAATGATATCAGTTTGTATATGTCTGATGAAAAAGGTCAAATTTGAAGAGGTCTAAAGCACTGTTTCCATCCTGGGAAAGGAGGTGGAGGTGGTGGAAAAATACAAGTACCTTGGAGTTCAGCTGGACAACAAACTGGACTGGAAATGCAACACTGACTACATCTACAAGAAAGGTCAGAGCAGACTCTACTTCTTAAAGAAGCTGTGATCTTTTAACGTCTGCACCAAGATGTTGCATATCTTCTATAAGTCTGTTGTAGAGAGTGCAGTCAGCTTTGCAGCATCTGCTGGGGTAGTAGCATCAGAACCAGAGACTTGAAGAGAATCAACAAACTGATCCAGAAAGCTGCTTCTGTGCTTGGAGTAACTCTGGAGCCGCTGGAGCTGATTGTCCAAAGAAGAATGCTGCACAAGCTGATGAAGATGATGGAGGATTCTTCACACCCTCCCCACAACACAGTGAAGAAATAACAAAGTGTGTTCAGTGAGAGGCTTCTTCAGGTCCGATGTAAGACTGAAAGATACAGAAGATCATTCCTCCCAACAGCCATCAACCTCTGGAACAAGACAATTTGTTATTATCTACTACAATATTGAATTTCCCCTTGGCTGTCCTGAAGTGCTCCACTCAGACCCAGGCCCCAACTCAGTTTTTCAGATCAAAGAACTGTGCCAGATTTGTGGGTTTTGCAAAAGCCGCACCACTCCCTCTCATCCATTTGGGAATGGGGCCTGCGAGAGGTTAAACCAGACTCTCCTAAATCTCCTTGGCACCTTGGGAATGGAGAAACAAAGCAGGTAGGTGGAATACTTACCTGGATTGGTTCAAGCATATAATAATACTGTTCACAGTTCTACAGGCTATGCGCCAGCCTTCCTTATGTGCGGCTGACACTTCAGGACCCCTGTGGATATGATGGCTGGAACTGATGGTCCAACACCCCATGATAGCACGATAGACTGGGTGAGTAGGCACCATCAACATTTGAGTTATGCTTCTGAAAGAGCATCTTGTAGCCTAAAGAAAGATGCAGGGAGAAATAAAAGACTATATGACCGTACTGCCCAAGATCCCCCCCTTCTGCCTGGTGATCAACTGTTGGTATTAGATCAATGGAGCAGGCAAAGGTGCAAGCTCAGTGACAAGTGGGAGGAACAGCCCCATGTGGTGGTAAATAGATCACACCCCGAGCAACCAATGTACCCCAAAGGTCCACTTGAGGGATCCAGCCACAACAATATTGGCTTAATAACTAGGAAAATAATGGGGAAAGAACAGACTATAGAATTTAAAAAACACACCCTGTTTGACAGATGTGCAAGACTGTTCTAGGGACTAGAACGTATGGTTGGGTGGAATTGTCATAGGGGTGTGTTGTCTGCACCCTGCTCTTCCCAAGCAGGACAATTAATCAGTACCGGATTAATACCAACTGGGGACTGTTCAGTTTGAACATAAATACATTACAAAGACAAGATATTTTAAATGAATATAGCTTAAAAATGGTTAGCAATTCATAACTTAGTGTTTATGTCTGTTTCATACAATGTCCCAACTTGATTGGAACTGGAACAGACTTTTCTGCTTTCAGGTCCAGGTTGTTGGTGAGACAACATCGCCTCAACTGCTGCATGTCAACAATGAAGGGAGCCGCACTGTAAATGTGGGAATGCATGCAGCAATAGGACCAAGGTGGGACTTGAACTTTGAGCCATTGCAACACAAAGCTTCAGCCTGCGTACACCTGCTTCTCTCATAGCCGGTCACCTACAAGCTGCTATCCGTCTGAAATACTGTAAAAGCTCCGTCAAGCAGAAGAGGAGCTTTTAGAAATATTTGCCTCAAACAGAAAATGTTGATCTGATGACAAACTTATGCAGCACATGACAGACATCCCACATTCATGATGCAGACATGAACTTTATGATCTACATGTCTCCACCTGCTGGAGACACTCATTCACTGCAGTCACACCACTGACTGACCTCCATCCATCATCCATAGACATCCATCACTGTATAGCAACGGATGGATGGATGCAGGATGGAAGCTGGAACAGATTCATCTCAACATGAATGAGGGAAAACAGCTTTTCTGTCAGCAAAGGGTTAAAACAATCTGTCTTTGTTGATTTGTCTTTTGTCACAGATGGATCAGGTCAGATTTTCATGTGAAACTACCTTCATTTGTGGTGTCGTTGCTGTTTGCTGAAAAAGTCTCCCATTAAACATGAATGATGTCATTTCTTCTCATCCTGGAAATGAGCCTTTCTGAACATCCCATAACTACATACTTCATGCTTTATTGATTTAGAAAAACAACATTTGATCTTCAGAACAGCTAAAAGTAGTTCCAGGTAGAAATGATTTGTACATTTACAAGGTGTTGACAGTAAAATAATCTGTTATGAAGGAAGCTTTCATGATTTCTCTGTTTGACTCCATGAGGTTGAAGAGAAACAACAACATATAAATACAGAAACACAAATATTCAACTAATAATTAGAGAACAAGCAGGTTGGGATTTTCATGTGGAGAAATATTGATGGAAATAAAAATCATCATCAGCAGTGATTTCCTCCAGAAAGAAACAAACAGAAACAAACAGCACATAAAAAAGTCAAATAAACAACAGAACAGCAGAGCAGAAACGTCACAACAATAAACTCTGCAACAAACACACAAAATCACTTTATTCCACTTTACACAACTCAGCACTACATCCGATGCCACAAATCCAAAGTCCAAGTCCAGCATGGAGCGGCTGAGTGAATGTGGTCTGGACTCTGTGGAGGAGAGTCCTGGTCTCAGAGACGCTGTAGAAGGACAGAATACCTGCTCCGTGATCCAGGTACACTCCTACTCTGGAGGAACGAGGACCTGAGATGGAGGTTCTGATGCTGTTGTAGCGAAATTCATAATCAGTTGTGTTACAATATAATGCCCAAGATTTATCATTAAATCCAAATCCACTTTCATTCCCAGCTCTGCTGATCGTCTTGTATGCAACCGTTACACAACCTCTTCCTCTCATTTCCACCTCCCAGTAACAACGACCAGTCAGACTCTCTCTGCTCAGAACCTGAAGCCAGCCAGTAAATCCGTCTGGATGATGAGAATAAGACTGATGTTGTTTCATTAATGTCACCTTTCTGTTCCCGTCTGACAGTAACAGACGTGTGTGTGCTGTGTTTGGATCAAGTGTGATTTCACATGAACATTGTAAGAATCCATCTCTGCTCTTTGGTCCTGGTTCTGGTTCTGGTTCTGGTCCTGGTCCTGGTTCTGGATGTGGCAGTAAAACATCCACAGCAGCGACTGCCAGTGAGATGTTTGTCCATCTGTCTGTCAGGATGTCCTGTAGTTTATCTCTGAGCTCTGACACAGCTGCTGTCACATCCTCAAAGTGTGTGAGAGGACGGATATTGATGCTGGATGAGTGTGTAGACTCACTGAGTGCTGACAGTGAGGGGTAGTTGTGTAGAAACTGGCTGTGATCCTCTGTGTGTGAGAGCTGCTTCAGCTCAGCGTCTCTCCTCTTCAGCTCAGTGATCTCCTGCTCCAGCTTCTCCTGAAGCTCTTTGACTCGCCTCACTTCAGTTTCCTGCTGGGATCTGATCTGCTGCTTCACATCAGAGCTTCTTTTCTGGATGAGACGGATCAGCTGGGTGAAGATCTTCTCACTGTCCTCCACTGTTGTATCAGCAGAGTGATTGATGGCCTCCACCTCCTGTTGAAGCAGCTTCACATCTTTCTCTCTGTCCTGGATTCTCTGCTGGATTTCTAGTCGACTCACCTCCAGCTCTCTCTGCCTCTCAGTCCTTTCTGCTGCAGCTGAGACCGTGTCGTGGCCTTTATGTTCATCCACAGAGCAGAGATAACAGATACACTTCTGATCAGTACGGCAGAACAGCTTCATCACCTCATCATGACGAGAGCAGATGTTCTCCTGGAGGTTCTTGGAGGGCTCCACCAGCTTGTGTTTCTTTAACGGAGCCGCTTCATAATGAGGCTGGAGGTGTTTGTCACAGTAAGAGGCCAGACAGGCCAAACAGGACTTGCTGGCTTTCAGTTTTCTTCCAGTGCAGACATCACAGGCCACATCTTCAGGTCCAGCATAGCAGTGATCAGCAGGAGCAGCTTGGAGTCCAGTCTTCTTCAGCTGCTCCACTAAAGCTGCTAACATGGTGTTTTTCCCCAGGACAGGCCTCGGTATGAAGGTCTGCCTGCACTGAGGGCAGCTGTAGATTCCCTTCTGGTCCTCTTCATCCCAGAAGTGTTTAATACACTCCATGCAGTAGCTGTGTCCACAGGGAATAGTCACTGGTTTCTTTAGTAGATCCAGACAGATGGAACAAGAGAAGGTTTCTCGCTCCAGCTCGTCTCCTTTCTGCGCCATTTCACCTCTCAGCAGCAGTGACGGTGTTAGTTTCACTTCCTCAAAGCTGAAACTAGTCTTAGCTCTGATCTACAAATCATGTGTTTGTTCAGAGAACGGAGGCTGTCAGCTCTTCCTCTTCACCACGTGTTGCTTCCACCAATCAGACAGCTGCAGATCTGCAGGGGAGGGAACAAGGAAACATGTGGCTTTTTCCAGGAAGAGGAGTGCTTTCAGAAGCAGCTTTAAAGCCTTTTCATGACAGATTGGTTTTCATCCAGTGGCAGATCCAGACAAGTTTCCATGTTGTGGCAAAGCAGCAGAAAAAGCCCTGATGTAGAAGAAAAAGATCCAGAAAAACTCTGTAAAATGATTCACTGCATCAGCATCCATTCTAAGAAAACAAAGACAATATTTAGGCTCCAATAAAAAGTCAAAGAAAAAGACATTAAATGACAGGACTGATATCAGCCTTTACTTTTATTGTGCTGTGCAGGGAAACATCTCCCAAACATCCACATGTGGAGCTTTTACACACTATTTCTCCATCCTGAGGACACGTAGATTCCTCACATGATCATCTTTGCAGTTTGATTCAGTTCATTATAAAACAGAAAGACAATTAGAAAGATCTGATCCAGTTTCACTGTTTCTGTTGGAACCAGGTGGCCAGGCTGCAAATCCAGGATGCAGCGGCTGAGTGAAGGTGGTTACGAAGGTGGATCAGTGTGTCAGAGGAGACTCTGCAGAAGGACAGAGTGCCAGCAGGACAGTCCACACACACTGCTGCTCTGTTAGAGACAGAGGACCAGGAGACCACTGTTTGTCTCTTATTGTGCCAAACTCCAAGACTGATCCTTCTGGATGTGTCCAGTAACAGGTCGAGGCAGTAACGGCCTAAATATGCTTATGAAATAATGCAATAAGAAAATGTTACAATAAATAACTGCATGCTTTCATCTAGTAGTAAAAGGTCCCTGAGATCAGTTCCACAGACCTGATCACACCTGATCACAGATCATTTTCATCTTCATTTAGAAATATAACAAATAGTCCATAAAAATGTTCAACAGTCATGTTTTCAGTAAATCCATGTAATAGTATGTGATTTATTTGGATAAAAATGTAAAAAAGAAAAGGAAAACTGTCTATAATCCAGAAAAGAAATAAAAAACTGGATCATAATACATGTAGCAAGAAAGAAACAAAGAAATTAAACAAATGAACAAAGAAGAAAGAAACACAGAAAGAAGGAAACAAAGAAAGAAGTGTGTGACCAGTGTGGAAACTATTTCTTGTCTTCTTCTCTCACACCCTTCAGGAGCACGTTGCCCACATACCACAAGTGTTGCAACAACTCTGGAGAACCAGTTTGTCGACACTGACAGATGTGAGTTCCATGCCAAGTCTGTGACCTTCCTTGGCTGTGTGTTTGCAAGCAGGCAGGTGAAGACAGACCCTGATAATATCAAACCAGAAGCTAAGTAGCTTATCCCTTACACAATGAAATATTTACAGTGTTTCTTGGGTTCAGCAAACCTTAAAAATGGCTCCTTCCTACTTTTTAGTGAGACATGCTCCATTTTAACCCATGCAACCAAGCATTTATCTATCCTGGAGAAAGGACCTCTAAAGCAGAGCTTCTCAATCCAGGTCCTCAGGATCCACTGCCCTGCACGTTTTAGGCATCTTCCTCCTCCAACACACCTGATTCAGATTGATTAATTTCCTCATCAGATCTTTGCAGACTGTTAACGAGCCCCTCATTTCATTCAGGTGTGTTAAAGTAGGGTTACCTCTAAATCATGCAGGGCAGGGGGTCCTGAGGACCTGGATGAAAAAGAAATCACTGCTCTCAAGCCCCTGTGATGCATCCCCAATGTCAACAAAAACAGTTTATAGTGGAGATGGATGCAGTGGCTCAGGTGGTAGAGCTGCTTGTCTTGTGACCTGATGATCAGCGGTTTGAGTCCTGCTCCCCTAAGCTGCTGCAGCCCCAAGGTGAATTGTTCTCCGACGGCTGGACCCAAACATGGATAAATGCAGAGGATTGCGTCAGGAAGGGCATGTGCCAATTGATACTCGCTCGAGTCAATTGGCTCAAGCTGAAAGGAAAACAAAGATGTCTGTCAACAAATCAGAGACACTAGAAATGGTCGTGAGTTTTGTCACTGCTACATCATTAAAACTTTATACGCTGCCGAGCGTCTAAATGTCTTCATGCCACAGATTTGTGCTTGTTTGACAAGCAAGAAAATTACAATGAGACAATGATAACAAAGACAAATGTTTACCTACGAGCTAAATTAAGAGGATGGTGTGTAGCTGCTGAAGCAGGTGCAAACAATTGTCCTACTAGCCTGTGAAGTGGTTGTGGTCCATCTCTGCTCCTGGACAAACAATTCAGCTCCCCAAGTTCTCCTCTTTATGTTAGAACAGGATGAACCCAGCACCTCTTTTTTTCTTTTCTTTTGCAGCATCAGCATGATGTCGTTGTCACTTGATGTGGAATCTGTGTCTGTTTTTCACCACCTTCCGAGTTTCTATTAGAATCTTTGTGATTTATTTACAGTGTTTCATCACACTTTGTTTGCTTCGACGACAACGTCTAAGTGAGAATCCAGACAAGCTGCGGAGGAAACCCACTTGGGTTTCTTGCATTCTTTACGTACTTCTTTCAGTCGCTACCCACAGCTTGTGACTTCAGGTGAAGTTACGACTGTAGACTGACCATTTACATTTAGACAGACCAAGCACGGCTCATAGACCTCTATGATGATGACCAACCTGGGCATGAATGTTCCCTTGCCCGGACGTGGGTTACCGGGACCCCCCTCTGGAGCCAGGCCTAGAGGTGGGGTACAAGAGCGAGCATCTGGTGGCCGGGCCTTCGCCCATGGGGCCCGGTCGGGCTCAGCTCGAAAGGGTTACATGGGCCCCAACTCCCATGGGCTCACCATCTGTGGGAGGAGCCGTAGGGGTCGGGTGCAATGTGAGCAGGGTGGCAGCAAGAGGCGGGGACCCTGGCGGTCCAATCCCCGGCTGCAGAAGCTGGCTCTGGGGACGTGGAACGTCACCTCTCTGGTGGGGAAGGAGCCTGAGCTTGTGCGCGAGGTTGAGCGGTTCCGGCTAGATATAGTTGGACTCACCTTGACGCATGGCTTGGGCTCTGGAACCAGTACCCTCGAAAGGGGCTGGACCTTCTTCCACTCTGGAGTTGCTCATGGTGAGAGGCGCCGAGCAGGTGCGGGCATTCTCATCGGCCCCCAGCTTGGTGCCTGCACGTTTACACCGGTGGATAAAAGGGTAGTTTCCCTTCACCTCCGGGTGGGGGGACGGGTCCTGACTGTTGTCTGTGCTTATGCACCGAACAGCAGTTCAGAGTACCCACCCTTTCTGGGGTCCTTGGAGGGAGTGCTGGAGGGTGCTCCTTCTGGGGACTCCATTGTTCTGCTGGGGGACTTCAATGCTCACGTGGGCAATGACAGTGAGACCTGGAGAGGAGTGATTGGGAGGCATGGTCCCCCCCCTCTGAACCTAAATGGTGTTTTGTTATTGGACTTCTGTGCTCGTCATGGATTGTCCATAACGAACACCATGTTCCAACATAAGAGTGTCCATATGTACATCTGGCATCAGGATTCCCTGGGCCGCAGTTCGATGATCGATTTTGTAGTCATATTGTCAGACCTGCGGCCACATGCCTTGGACACTCGGGTGAAGAGGGGGGCGGAGCTGTCAACTGATCACCACCTGGTGGTGAGTTGGCTCAGATGGTGGGGGAGGAAGCCAGTCAGATCTGGCAGGCCCAAACGTGTTGTGAGGCTCTGCTGGGAACGTCTGGCTGAGTCCCCTGTCAGAGCGAGCTTCAACTCACACTTTCAGCAGAGCTTCGAACATGTCCCGAGTGAGGCAGGGGACATTGAGTCCGAATGGGCTGTGTTCCATGCCTCTATTGCTGAGGCGGCCAGCCGGAGCAGTGGCTGTAAGGTCGTTGGTGCCTGTTGTGGCGGTAATCCCAGGACTCGTTGGTGGACACCAGCAGTGAGGGATGCCGTCAAGCTGAAGAAGGAGTCCTATCGGGCCTTCTTGGCCTGTGGGACTCTGGAGGCAGCTGATGGGTACCGGCGGGCTAAGCGGCATGTGGCTTCGTCTGTTGCCGAGGCAAAAACTCGGGCATGGAAGGAGTTCGGCGAGGCCATGGAGAAAGACTTCCGGAAGGCTTCGAGGAGATTCTGGTCCACCATCCGGCGGCTCAGGAGGGGGAAGCAGTGCTCCATCAATACTGTGTACAGTGGAGATGGGGAGCTGCTGACCTCAACTCGGGACGTAGTGAGTCGGTGAAGGAATGCTTCAAAGACCTCCTCAATCCTACCAACACGTCTTCCGATGAGGAAGCAGAGCTGGGGGACTCAGGGGTAGACTCTCCTATCTCTGGGGCTGAAGTCGCTGAGGTGGTCAAAAAGCTCCTTGGCGGCAAGGCCCCGGGGGTGGATGAGATCTGCCCGGAGTTAGGCTCTAAGGTTCTGGATGCTGTGGGGCTGTCCTGGCTGACACGCCTCTGCAGCATCGCGTGGACATCGGGGGCAGTACCGCTGGATTGGCAGACTGGGGTGGTGGTCCCCCTTTTTAAGAAGAAGGACCAGAGAGTGTGTTCCAGTTACAGGGGAATCACACTCCTCAGCCTCCCTGGTAAGGTCTATTCAGGGGTCCTGGAAAGGAAGGTCCAACGGATTGTCGAATCCCGGATTGAGGAGGAGCAGTGTAGTTTTTGTCCTGGTCGGGGAACAGTGGACCAGCTCTATACCCTCTTTGGGGTCCTGGAGGGGGCATGGGAGTTTGCCCAACCAGTCTACATGTGCTTTGTGGACCTGGAGAAGGCATTCGACCGTGTCCCCCGGGGTCTCCTGTGGGGTATGGGATACCGGACCCCCTTGTACGAGCTGTCCGGTCCCTGTACGACAGATGTCAGAGCTTGGTCCGCATTGCCGGTAGTAAGTCGGATTGGTTTCCAGTGAGGGTTGGACTCCGCCAAGGCTGCCCTTTATCACCGATTCTGTTCATAACTTATATGGACAGAATTTCTAGGCGCAGCCGAGGTGTTGAGGGGATCCGACTTGGTGGCCTCAGGATTGGGTCTCTGCTTTTTGCAGATGACGTGGTCCTGTTGGCTTCATCTGGTTGTGATCTCCAGCTCTCGCTTGAGCGATTCGCGGCCGAGTGTGAAGCGGCTGGGATGAGAATCAGCACCTCCAAATCTGAGACCATTGTCCTCAGCTGGAATAGGGTGGATTGCCCTCTCCGGGTCGGAAGTCAGGTCTTGCCTCAAGTGGAGGAGTTTAAATATCTCGGGGTCTTGTTCACGAGTGAGGGAAGGATGGAGCGCGAGATCGACAGACGGATCGGTGCGGCATCTGCAGTAATGCGGACTCTGCGCCGGTCTGTCGTGGTGAAGAAGGAGCTGAGCCAGAAGGCGAAGCTCTCAATTTACCAGTCAATCTACGTTCCTACCCTCACCTATGGTCATGAGCTGTGGGTCGTGCCCGAAAGAACGAGATCTCGTATACAGGCGGCTGCAATGGGTTTCCTCCGCAGGGTGGCCGGGCTCTCCCTTAGAGATAGGGTGAGGAGCTCGGTCATCCGGGAGGGGCTCAGAGTAGAGCCGCTGCTCCTCCGCATTGAGAGGAACCAGTTGAGGTGGCTCGGGCATCTGGTCAGGATGCCTCCTGGACCTCCCTGGTGAGGTGTTCCAGGCACGTCCCTCTGGGAGGAGACCCCGGGGAAGACCCGGGACACGCTGGAGGGATTATATCTCTCGGCTGGCCTGGGAACGCCTCGGGATCCCCCCGCAGAGTTGGCAAATGTGGCTGGGGAGAGGGAAGTCTGGGCTTCCCTGCTTAGGCTGCTGCCCCCGCGACCCGACCCCGGATAAGCGGCTGAAGATGAAGATGAAGATGAAGATGAAGACTGACCATTTAATTAAGAGCTTTGTCTTTTGGCAGGCCACACACACAACTTCCAAACAAATTAGATTACATTTATAAAAATAACACATATGTATTATTAAATTTATTGGGTTATGTGAAAAAAACACACATCTGTCTGCATCAACTTGAATTTGTTCACATCATGTTAATCTTGACTCTGGGTGTTTGACGGACGGAAAAGATGATGATAAGTTGAGTCAAGGGTGTATCGTGGAAAAAGACCCAAGAAACCATCAGGCGCCCAGTTCAGAAAGAGAAGGAAAGAAGAGGAGAAACAGATAGAGGTGTGCAGGTCTCTATGAGAGACGTTATTGTGGATGTAATGAAGCAGTAGCATGTACACTGTTTATTACCCTCTTTCTATTATGTTGCTACTTCGCCACAGAAGACAACTGGATTTGGTTTTTAGCTCTGCTGAAGCAACTATTAAAGTTTGAGGCATGAAGTCATGCAGTTAATTTCCCCAACAGATCAGGTTTGTGTTTGCAACACAACAAGTGCAAGTTCACATGTTAGTCTGAGTATTTGGTAAACAATACTACATCCTGACTGGAATTTTTAATGCTGTACGTGCGTCTATGCTAACTTAAATAACTTATATAACATACACGTGATGTCAGTATACATTGACATGACATTCCAAGCTTTATGTGATGCTTTTTGATTTGTGTGTTATACTTAGTCAATACTATAGTAGTAATCTAATAAATCAGTCTTTTCAAGGTTATTTACTAAATATATATTTTATTTTGTTTTCTAAATAATGCACACATTGGTTTGTTGTGTTTCAAGACATGATTAATAATAGTTATTTTTCACTGGTTCATGTGTTTTTCATAAAGAAAAACTGTTGGGTTGACGCTGTGTGTGTGGTGTGTGTGTGTTTCAGCCTGGAAATAAGACATTATTAACATCTAATTCAGATGTCAGTCAGAAGTGTTATGGACATTTTATTTTTGTTTTTTTTCCTTCATGTCATGTGAGAAGCTCTTGTTTTGTTTAGTTATTATTACTACTGTTGGGACATGTTGGACTGGTGGACAAAAGTACATCATCAGCCTGCGCATTGTGGGTGTGCGACGCATGTCTGTGGTTGCTAAGTGTATTGTGGTCATGTTGCATGTCCTGGCTGCCTCAAAAGAATCCCAGGGATTGAAAAGATCCACGCAGCCCGGGGTGAATAAAGTTGCCAAAATCAAGACGGAGTCCTGTCTCTTTTAAGGGTGCAACATGTGGAGCGGGAAACGTAGATGAAGAAGACTGTGGGAAAAGGACACGAGGCTAGGTGGGGGCTTCAGACGACAGGTGCATGGGACGTCACAAAGACTGACCACGGACAGGTTACAATCGCTCTGCAGAACTGTTCTTCATCCTCAGTGGACTGCTGAGGACTGTATTAGCGACCCGATCCGCAGAGGAGTGAGCGTATCGCGGGGACAGAGCAGCATAAAGTGGAAGCTAGCGCCAGACCGTCCGATGTCTTCCAGCAGAGCCGCACAGAGAGGAAACACGTTGCTGCCAGCGGATCGCCACTCACCTGCATCCAGGATTGCAGGCAGGAGGATTTCTGTTTCACACCGTTGCTTTCTCCATGGATGAAAAAAGGCCGGCAACTGGTATGATCATTACATTGAAGGTTTTTCTCCATTTATCTGAGCTCCAACGCGCTAGACACGGAGTGCACTCTGAAAAATGCTGGTTGAAATAAAGCGGTTGAAATACTTTATATCCTGTTCTTCTTATTGACATTTATTGAATACACAAGAAATCTGAAATTCAGTGTGTGTGTTTCTCATTGTTTTCATTCAGGTAGGAGCCTACACTGTAAAAATATATATATTTCCAAGCTAACTGGTTATGGACGGTGCTAACTCATACTGTTACTCCTTACAGCTTCTGAGGAGTCATTTTCGGTTATGCATTTGTGAGTTGGAACAACATTAGACCCTAGACACAGTTTTATATAATGAGATGTCTCTTTTGCCATCGTGTTAATTTGAGGAAAGAAAAGACGGGGTGTATCCAGAGAGAGCGCTCCTTTACCATACGAGCCGGGTGGCAAAAGGGTTACAGCATGTTAACAAATGATAATAATTTGTGCATTATCATGGTTTATTTTAATGGGATAACTGATGCATGTTAAGTGTGATCTCATTTACATATTGTATCAGCAGGTGAGAGGTAGGTGAGAACCCTACCTCTCACCTGCTGATTGATTTCTATCAGAACTTTTACTGAATTCTTCCACATCTGGTGATGAACCATTTCTCCCATCAACAGCTGCCTGTCACCCCACACACATGTATGTTTTGGTTGTATACCCGCGGCATGTTGTGATGGACCCACAATGCACTTGGTTTGGTCTGCTTTCTCTATTTTGGCCTCTTGAAGTGAAGCGAGGTCTGAATGTGTAGGCAGACTGAACTTTGTTTTTCATTTAGAGGCTTCACTCCATCACTCTGCAACACAGAAACTGCCATCTGAACAGGATCATAGTCTGTCTAGAAATCATTGTGCAGCCTGTCAGACATCTCGCCACCATAAGTGATCAGCACACAGTGAAACCAGCTCAGGATCTTACATCATCCCATGTTCGGTTGTCTGAGTTTGACTGATTCCTCCCAAGATGTAGCTTCATTGCCCAGGAGTCAGAACACAGAGGAGGAAGAAAACGTTTATCTCCAGGACTGTACAGATCCTCAAAGCTGAACAAGCTCAAAGATCCAAATAGCTTTGATATCTCATCGCTGATTCTAAGCACCTTTCATCCAATAAAGTTTATGTAATGTTTCCTGCTTTATCCAACAAAACTAACAAATATGTCTTTCTAACAAACACAGCCTGCTGTATTTAATGACCATCTTAAGAACACATAAGCTGTTATACTGCCACCTGCTGGTCTGACATACAAACAACCAGAAATTGTGACGTTCCCTTTCTAAGACCCTTTAAATTTCAGTCATGCTTCCACTTTCTCAACATAAACTACTGAGAACACTGAAATAGTGTTTGTAAAAACACAATTTTATAAGACAATCATCTTTAACACATTTGTCCTTTATTTTGTCCTACGAGTCTCTCTGGGTGCTTTCTGTGTTTGATCATTTCAGAGCTGACGTAGCTTCTCAGCCAGACTGTTGTGTTATAAATGGTTAATACATGTTTATATTACAGCCACAAACCTCCATGGATAGAACTGTAATATAGCAGACACCTGTATAAAATGAGGAGAGGAGGAAGGAACGTTCATTTACTGCATTTAGGAATGCAGGAAGGTTTGGGAATGCTGGGAGAAACTAACACCAACAATGAAAATTATTATTAAAAAGGATATTCTGCCAAATCCTTTCCTCGTGGTTATGTAAGAAATAAGAACAGAGAGCAGACATGCCTGGTCAGATTCTATCAATTCTTCTTAAACATTAAAAACCAAACCTTTCAGCAGGTCCTTGAACGCCACCACACATCATCTGGTGAGTCTTTTACTTTCCATCAAAACTGGAATCAGGTTTAGATGTTTGTGGTGAAAGTTAGTGAAATATGTTGAAATGAAGCGTTCATGTTCAGCTTGAGTGATTCATGTGAATGACGAGGACGACAACATACAAGAATAGTGGAGCAGAAACAGTAACATGTTCTGATGAACATCAGCAGGTGGAATCTGCTGAATCATGTTGAACTTACTGAAGTAAAACCCTGAAAACTTTCACATCATGACATCAGTTCTGCTCACCTCCATCATCCCAGCTGAAGAAGGTCGCTGTCTCGTCTCCTCTGGACCATTTCCATGGACGTGTCTCGTCCTCTCTGTGCATGCCGATCCAGCCTAAATCATTCCCAAAGTATTGATCATCTTCTTTCCTTCGGATCGTGACGAGGTCTGTGTGTTTCTCCCCGCAGAGAGTCTGAGCTTCCTTCCAGGTCTTCCATTCATCATATCGTTGAAATGTGACATCTCTGAGACCTGATGTCTGTCCACAGACAGGAGGAAGGACGAGACGAAGATGTTCCTCATCATGTTTTCACTGAAGGACCTGCAGGCACATTGCAATGTTCCCTGCAGATGATTCCCTACATTCAGTCGTCACACAGACCAGGCTGCAGCAGCATCAGTCGGACTGCACACAAACACAAACGTTCAGCCAGAAAATGTGCAGCATCATATCAGAAAATGTTTCCTCGTGTGTTAAACTATCCAGCTGCTGCTGCCACAACTTAAACTACGTTAAGCTTTATCGTACAGATGAAAACCTGTCCGACTGCGTTTGATGTGACAAACAAAAGAAAAGATGAGCCTTCCTTCCAAACTGAACTCTCTGCAATCAATGAATAAAAACTTGATAAGATCTGATCTGATTCACACCTGAACGTTTTCCAGTATACAGTATGTCCTCACAAGCTTTGATGATGCAGGGCTGGAAAAAGTACTGACAACTTGTAACACAGTAAAAGTACACAAGAAAAGATGTTCCCATGCCACCCATTTACCATGTGGACTTATCATGTTGAACTAAAATGTCCGTATCATGTCAACATAAACTGCTAATGCTCACTGAACATGTGTTTAATCTGGTGGATAAAAAGCTCTTTTAGTGTAACTGTATAAAAGACTGTTATTTACCTGTTCAGCTCTCCCTTTTAGTATATTTTAGTTTAGTGCGTTTACTTGTAGTTAATATGTTTCACCATAAGGTGGCCACCCAAAAGAACAAAGCGTCAAAATTAGTCAAATTAATAGTGTGTGTATCTAAAAGTTAGTAACATTGTTTGTGTTTCAGTCTTGTGTTATATAAGTCCCAAGGCTATAATTTGTTAAGTTTGTGAAGTATGATGGCTGTTTTCTGGTCCATGTCTGAATGTTTGGAATGCTAACCGTTAGCCACTTAGCTTTGGTAGTTAGAGCCTGTAGGCCTCATGTCGACTCAATTCATGTTTGTGGCTCTTACTTTCAGGTTGAGATTGTTTGTGCCAATTGTACTTCATGGTGGGTAGATTACTGGCAGCAAGAATTAGTATTAATATGCATTTATGTTGTACATTTTCATAACTATTTAAAGCCAGGTCTTGGCCTTCTGACAGGCCTTTCGTCACATGGTAATTTGCTTTGTGGACACATTTAGTTGTATTGACCATAAGAAATGTAATTGTAGACGGGTATTAATAAGTCTGTATTTCTTTTATGCTCTTTGTAGGTAAGCCACACCCATACACTCCGATAGATTCGTACCCTCAGCTTAATCAACCTCTCTCATCATAATGTCCATCTGTAAATAAAGGACAAGTTCAACGTTAAATCCTGGACCTGGACATTCTCTTATTCATCTTAACTCACCTGAACATAATTGCTGTCCTGACCCGACACCCTGAAGTGATTGCTAATCCACATACGAACTAGTTACAGTCCTCATTACAGTTACCTAAACTGTACTATTCAACTAACTGCAATAAACAAGAAATATTATTTGCATAAATTACTGGTTGTCAGTTAGCCGTCGGTCATATGATTAATATGAAGAGGCATGAGACTTTATAATCCAACAAGGAGTATGACTCTTTATTTCGATGTACTTTCCAACAATATCACATTCCACACAGATACAGCAGGCTTTTATACTCTCTTGCTGTCAACCTTAAGAGATCAGCCCATGAAGGTGGGGCTACAATTACCAACCACAAAATACTAATACCTATTTAAAAGCATTAAACACAACAAAGCATAAATATTTACATATAAACATCTCTATAATAGCCAGCCTAGTGCTGGGCTAATGAAGTGTTGCCGGTAATGCTAGGTCTGACGCGCCTGGCGGCTATGTTTACCTGTTGCTTCTCCGTGTCCATCAAAAAAGGGAAATCCAGAGGCCATTAGAAAGGTATCAAAACAGTGCGATCTTTATTTTATCATCCCAAGTTAAAATCCACAAATCAGGAGAGCATATATGAAATAACTCCGCCGAAGCGGTCAAAAACCTGTGCGCCCTTCCGGGTCAACACCTGCCCCCACCTCATTGGCACTTACCAATATAGATATGGTGACAGCGCCACCCAGTGCACAGTACATGAACCCCATTAAATTAATTCATTTCATTATACATATTTGGCTCCTATACACCGGCCCCTAATTGGCATGGTACTCAAACATGGCAATTCTCAAAATTTCACAGACAAGGAGACAAATACTGCATTGACCTTTACAAATTAGTAATTAGACCTCATGCACTAAACATAGTTTTGAAATTGGTCTTTCAATTGTATTGGACTTAGTTTTCAGCTTTGCTGATCTCACTAGACCATTTGTATCTGGATAAACTTCCAAGACTCTTCCCAGCAGCCAAGATCCCCGTGGAGCAGCTTGATCCATAATGGCCACAATATCTCCAACAGCAAGGTTCTTTTTCTTTTCATTCCATTTTTGTCTTTGCTGGAGCAATGGCAAATATTCCCGGACCCATCTCTTCCAGAATAAATCAGCGAGGTATTGCACCTGTTTCCACCTCCTTCTTCCATATTGGTCCTGTGTTGTGAAGACTCCAGGCGGAATTGAGGGTTTTCCTCTTAAAAGGAGCAGATGGTTGGGCGTGAGCGGCTCCAGATCATTGGGGTCATCTGACAGTTTGGTGATCGGCCTGTCATTTAAAATTGCTTCCGCCTCACACAATACTGTAGTTAGCCCATCATCATCCAGGGTCTGCTGGCGAAGCACTGAGACAAGGACCTTTCTCACCAAGCGGATCATCCTCTCCCAAACACCACCAAAATGGGAGCCTGCAGGCGGATTAAACGTCCAATTAACTCCTGCCTGCGCTAGGTGTCCTGCTATAGCTTCCTGGTCCAGTTTAGCGAGGGCTTTTTTAAGTTCTCGCTCAGTTCCCACAAAGTTTGTTCCATTGTCGGACCACAGATGTTGAACTTGTCCTCTTCGACTAATAAAACGTCTCAGGGCATTTATGCATGCATCAGTATGCAGTGTAGATGCCATCTCGAGATGAACAGCTCGACTTGCCATGCAAGTAAATATCACACCATATCTTCTACAGCAAGATCTTCCTCTTTTTACTTCGATTGGACCAAAGTAGTCAACCCCAGTGTTGGTGAAAGGGGGATGGTCGGGTAAAATTCTTGCAGCAGGCAAGTCGGCCATCTTTTGCTGTAAGGGTCTGCCATTGTAGCGCTTACAAAAGCTACATTCTCCTATGATTTTTCTTATGGCAGAATTGCCCTTGGTAATCCAAAACTTTCTCCTCACAGATGACAAAGTGTGAGATCGTCCAGCATGCCCAAGGCTTTGGTGAGCATACTTGAGGATGAGGCTGGAAATATGCTGTTCGTTAAGAAGAATAATTGGATGCTTGGCTTCCTCGGGCATCGCACTTTTGTGAAGTCTGCCTCCAACTCTCAACAGCCTATCCTCAAATACAGGATCCAAACTGTAGATAGGACTGTGGCGGCTCACTTTGGAGCTACTTAAAAGAGCGTCAATCTCCTGTTTGAACTTCTGATGCTGACAGTAATGAATGATGGAAATTTCAGCATTTTGTAAATCCTCAAAAGACAAACAGACTCTTTCTTTGCTTCTTTGGGACTGACTGGTGGCTTTCTTACGTGGTGCTGGTTCTCCTGGAGGAAGTGACTGACTGACTCCTTTGCACTTCTCTTTCAACCACGACTTCAGCTTTAAGTACCAGGCCACTGCTCTTTTGAGTCTCCTCCAGTCTGAGAAGAATGAGATGAGCTGGTCTGTAGGTGCAGGAGTGTCCATTTTGATAGAATTAGCAGCGACCTCCCTTCTGACCTCTTTATCTCCCACATCCAGTGTGAAATCCATCAGAGTGTCAGGCCACCTTTCCTCATCCTTCCACAGATATTCTGGTCCTCTCAACCATCCTTTGGTTTTCAGGAAATCTGAGACTTTCAGTCCTCTGGACACATGATCAGCTGGGTTCTCTTTCGTTCTCACATGTCTCCATTGCCCAGGTTCTGACAACTCTCTGATTGTGGCAACTCGATTTGCTACGAATGTGTGAAAACGCCGATCCTCATTATTTACATACTTTAACACGGAGGTGCTATCGGTCCAAAACACAGATTCTTTGAGCTGCATTCCCAGCTCAGCCTTGATCATAGCATCGATCTTCACAGCCAGGACAGCTGCAGACAACTCGAGTCGGGGAATGGTCACAGCCTTTATAGGTGTTACTCTGCCTTTACCAAGGAGAAAGGAGATGTGGATTCTGTCCCTTTCATTCGTCAAGCGAATGTATGTAACTGTTCCATAGCCTCCTTCGCTGGCATCTGAGAAGTGGTGCAACTGTGCCTGCTTCACAGGTCCAAAATCAGCTGGCTTGATACACCGGTCCACACTGAATGCCGCGAGCTGGCTCAACTCCTCCAACCACCTTCTCCATTGCTTTAAAATATCTTGTGGCAAAGGATCATCCCAGTTACAGCCTCTTTTACACAGCTCCTGTTGCATCATTTTGCCTTGCAGCGTCACTGGTGCCAAAAATCCCAGTGGATCATAAACAGAGCTGTTGACTGACAGCATTCCTCGCCTGGTTAGGGCCTGATGTTTTATTTCCATTCTAAAATTGAAAGCATCAGCTTCCACACACCACTGGAGGCCAAGCGCTCTTTCCATCGGAAGCTTATCAATATCCAGATCCAGAGTCTTCAGCTCTTTGGCTCTCTGCTCTTCTGAGATGGCTTGCAGAACAACACGACTGTTGCTTATCCACTTTTCCAAAGCAAAGCCTCCCTTTCCACACAGAGCAATGAGACCATGTATCAACTGGATTGCATCATTTTCTGTGACTGAGCTCTTCAGGCAATCATCAACATAAAAATTCTTTTGGACTGTTTCTGTGACAATAGTTGGAAACTCCAACTGGTTGTCTCGGGCAGTTCTTCTTAAAGCATAGGCTGCACAGCTCGGTGATGAGACCGCTCCAAATAAGTGCACCATCATTCTGTAGGGCACTGGTTCTAGTGTTGTGTCTCCGCCAGGCCACCACAAAAAGCGAAGGAAATCCCGATGTTCCTTTGGCACACGCACCTGATGAAACATTGCTTGAATGTCTCCCATAAAGGCTATTGGCTGTTGTCTGAACCTTAGGAGAACACCCAGCAGTGTGCTTGTGAGATTGGGGCCTTGCAGCAATTCAGTATTGAGGGAAACACCTTTGAATGTGGCACCACAGTCGAACACAACACGTAAGGTTCCCTTTCTCGGATGATGTACCCCATGATGGGGGATGTACCAAACTCTTCCACTGTGAAGGTCTCTTTGTTCCACGGGTACTTGTTCTGCATAATTGCAAGCAATGATGTTATTCATGTAATTTACATATTCCTGATGGAATTGCTGGTTGAACTTAAACCTTTTCTTTAAACCTTGTAATCTTTGTTGAGCCACAGCAAAATTGTTTGGCAAGTAGACCTCATTTTTCTTGAATGGTAAATTCATAATGTACTTTCCATCCTGTAATTTTACGGATGTTTCCATTATGTTGAGAAACTTTTGATCTTCCCTTGACATTTCTTGTTTGTCAATTTGCTTCTCACAGAAATCATGATTGTACTGGTTCATCAGAAGTTCTTCTAGCTTGCTGACTGCAATTCGATTCACTGATATTGTTCCAGAGTCAAACTCACCATTCCCATCCATCGGGCCATTAACTACCCAGCCAAGCACAGTCCTCACAGCATATGGGCCATTTCCTTGGCTGTTGATGACTTCCCATGGCTCCAGCAGCTTGGGTGCATTGGTACCAATCAACAGATCGACCTTTGCGTGAATGGATGGCATATGAACCTTTGACAGATATGGCCACTTCAACAGATCTTGCGAGGTTACCATATCATCTGTGGAAACTGGCATTTGTTTTTGTGTGATGACTTCTGGGAGAGGATAGAACTCTGAGCTCTCCAAGCCAGCCACCTCAAGACAGAACAAGGAAAAGGCTGGACTCAATTTTGTTTGACCCATGGTTCGCAGCAGGACTTTAGTTCTTTTACCAGAGAGGTTCAGGCGATGCATCAGCTGTTCAGAGCAAAATGTTCCTGTGCTGCCCGGATCCAAGAATGCATATGTTTGGATCACACTGTTGCCCTTGGCAGCCTTGACTTTAACAGGAAGCACTGACAGCACGGTGCGGCCTTTGCCGGCCCCTGTATGCCCGCAAGTTGTGTGAGAGATGGGCTTGGGTTCTGGTGATTCCAATCCACATTCTGGAGCAGATGTCTGTCGATTTATGTGTAACACTGTAGGATGGCTTTGATTACAGATATCACACTTCAATCTTGCTCCACAGTTACGACTGATATGGCCTTGATGAAGGCAACCAAAACACACTCCCTTTCTTTTCAAAAGGAACACTTTATCCATGTGTCTCTTTTTCTTGAACTGCTTGCATTTTTCCAAAGAGTGTTCCATAGAGCAGCAAACACAAAGTTCCTTTTCATTTTCTTTGAGTGAGCATGGCTGCTTAAATTCCTTATGAGTGTCCATAGCAGTCACTGTACTAGCCACCACATTACCCTTCTTTCTATTGCTGGGATGTGACTTGGGCTGGCTTAAAGATGTTGTGTTGGAGCTGTAGTCTTGCAGATCTCCAAAAAAGGGATCTGAAAGGATCCTCACATGACGCTCTATGAATTCCACCAAATCATTAAATCCAGCTCTATATCCAGTAGACTCCATAATGTCAAGAGCCTTGCTCCGCCAGCGCTCCTTTAGCTTGTAAGGCAACTTTGCCAAAATTGCCCTCATATTTACAGGCATGTCCAGTTCCTGCACATACTCCAGCTCCTCCATGATGTTACTACAACCTCGCAGAAATGGTGCATAGCTTTGAAGTGCCTTTGTGTCATCTGCTGTTATTGTTTGCCATGTTAAAGCCTTGCTGATATATGCAGTGGCAGTTTTGTAAGGGTTTCCAAAGTGGTCCTGCAGTAGAGCCTTGGCCACAGCATAGCCACGATCAGGATTCATGTGTTGGCAACTCTGCACCAATTCACAAGGTTGGCCTAGAGTGAATTGCTCCAAATAATACAAACTGTCTGCTGCAGTGGCCTTACTTTCCACTCCTTGCTCAAATGCTTTTATAAATGTCCTGTAGTGCAGAGGATCTCCGTCAAAAAATGGAATGTCTCTTGGTGGAAGTGTCATTGACCGCTGCTGGTTCATGAGAGCTGCTGTTATCTCAGTTTGTCTGCTCATGATGGTAAGAAAGTCTCCAGGCATCTGCAGAGTGGTGGGCGACTGAGATTGTGTTTCATTTTGTTTAATTTGATCATTTATTTGCATGCTTTTTCCATTGTGTTCCAGCAAATTGTGCTGTGCGTTTGTTTTACATTGATTTCCACGTTGTCCCATTACAGGGTGTCCTTGACTTGTGTCACATTTACGTTCATTGTGTTCCACTAGGCGGTGCTGTTGTCTTGTGTTTGATGCATTCCATTGCTTTGGTCTCACATCCGCTGTTTTAATTTCCATTGAACACACTTTAGATTTCTCCTTTTGATGCAATATTTGTTTGTTATTGTCATTTTGAGGTATGAACTCTTGGGCAGAGGGAATTAACATTTGTTCTTGTTTGGTTCCACCTTTGTTGCATATACTGTTGGCATTTGAGTATGCTTGTAACTGGCACTCTTCCTTGGCATCATAAATTTCCATTCTTGCCTCTGATGCCGCCAGTTCAGCCTCCAAATCAAGCATCTCTTTTCTTCTTCTTAGTTTTTGTTCTTCCTCTTCAATAGCATGCCGCTCCTTTAATACTTTAACACGGGCCAAAACTGCAGCCCTGTCCGCTGCTGCCCGTAACTTGGCTGATGAAGTGCTGGATTTGTTACTCCTTTGACTGCCTCTGTTGCTGAAATTAGACATACTATCCTCTGGAGAGAGTTCATCATTGTCACAGTTTTCCACATTTTCATTTGTATTTCCATTTGTTTGTGCATGTGTATTTATTTGCCCTTGTGTTTCAGTTTGAGAGAGCCATTGATTTACCTTGGAAAAACACTCATTATTTGGAATCATTTTTGCTTTAAACCATATTTCATGATTTTCACCCTCTTCAACAGACACTAAACCAATCAATGATTCATGTATACATTTTTCATCATCACACACCAGTTTTAGTTCATCAAAAGTATTTACCACCTTTGTTTTATTACCTTCTGACATCAAATCATTTAAAACTCTTCTAATATCACCTGCTTTATTTAGCTTAGACTTTCTTGTATTGTGTAGCTTATCAAGCTTTTCAGCCAATGCCCTTTCTGTTAATTTCACAATGCGTTTTTGATGTACAGCACCATTAGACAATTGTTCATTTTCAGTATTTATGTCCGTGTCCAACGCGCACGCATCCATTGTACGCGAAAGGCAGAGTTCAATTAAGGTGAACGCAAAAGTAGGTCAATAAGTCACGTGATCCGGCACAATATGCGAAGCGCAACTCTCCAATATATTCCAAACGCGCGATTATCACTAATGCATTGGATTTTATTTTAATGTGTGCACACAATTAGGCCATCAATGGTGTAGCGCTACACATACCTCGTTGGGCGCCTTTATTATTAATCCAAAACGATGGTCTGCGTTGCTCCAGTCCAGCTCCAGGTCACCAGCGCTCCTCAGATTAGCCACGTTAGCAACCACCACAGCTGGCTGCTGTAAAGTCTGTGATAGTAGGACGCGTCTCCACACCGCGGCTCACACACGGCTCGTCCCCATGCCGTCTTCAAAAGATAGGCCCTTTGGGGTTCCAAACTTAGTCCAATCGGGCAGGTTTTTGACAGTATAATAGCCAGCCTAGTGCTGGGCTAATGAAGTGTTGCCGGTAATGCTAGGTCTGACGCGCCTGGCGGCTATGTTTACCTGTTGCTTCTCCGTGTCCATCAAAAAAGGGAAATCCAGAGGCCATTAGAAAGGTATCAAAACAGTGCGATCTTTATTTTATCATCCCAAGTTAAAATCCACAAATCAGGAGAGCATATATGAAATAACTCCGCCGAAGCGGTCAAAAACCTGTGCGCCCTTCCGGGTCAACACCTGCCCCCACCTCATTGGCACTTACCAATATAGATATGGTGACAGCGCCACCCAGTACACAGTACATGAACCCCATTAAATTAATTCATTTCATTATACATATTTGGCTCCTATACCTACCACCACAAAAAGGCGGCGGCGGAGGGAGGAGATGAGGATTATAGCATTTATTATAAAGGCATCACATGTGGAGATGCTGTGGGGAAGGAAATGACACGTGGGCAAATCAGTGTAAACAATATAACAAACCAAGGTAAAATTCAGGAGGTACTCCGAAAACCAAAACCAAACAAAATAAACTCCTAACGAACTTTACCTCCTGTTAAGGTTTACACAGAACTACACAGAACTTTACCAGGAAAAAAAAACAGTGGGTGGCAACAAACTCCAGCCATGCGTGTCTACACATATGTCTACTAGGTGCAGGAAATGTGAAAGGGCACCCCAAACCTACCTAGTCCACATCCTTCCAACACATACCTGTTCCAAGCCCACAGGACAAAAGAACAGAGACAAAACTTTTAAAAGGTGACCTCCAGCTGTGATTGGAGCATTCCAGATTGAAGCAGCCAATGAAAAACCAGGGTTGGGCAGATCCCCAATTTAGCCACCAGATGAAAGCAGAAGTGTTCTGCAAGTAACACCCCCACCCATACAAGTCCAAACTACAAAGTTTGGACAGTCAATCACCCATAGGGCATGTGAAGGAGAATCAGCAAGAACATTTTCAGAACCCTTTTTGTGGTACATTTCAAAGTTGTATTCCTGAATTAACAAACCCAAACGCACAAGGTGGAGATTATGGTTGAACATCTCTGAGAGAAACACCAGAGGGTTGTGATCTGTGTAAACCTTAACAGGTTTAACATGCAATCCCACAGAAACTTCAAATGTTGCAAGGCCAACAATAATGAAGGTGCCTCTTTCACAGTAGTGGAATATTTCAGATGATAGTTGTTGAACTTCTTAAAAAGTTGCTCTATTGGATAATCTATTCCAAATTCCTCCTCCTGCGGGAGGACAGTCCCTGTCCCAACTGCCCTGGCATCAACCTCAAGCTTAAATGACAGGATATTAGTGCAGACAATGAGACAGCAACTAAGCATTGTTTTGAGACTGTCAAACGATGTCTGACCAAACAAAAGACCTTGTAGGGCTAGTTAAAGGTGTTAGTGGAGAAGATACAGATGAAACGTTTTTACAGAATCTGCGGTAGGATCCAGCCTACCCGACAAAATGCCTATGTTCCCTTCTGCTTTTAGGGACAGTAATAACACAGTAATAGCTGAATTCTTACCATCTGTCCTCCATCCACTTGCTGACCAACACAGTGTATAGTGCCTTTTCCAAACCCACTTTGCAAAGTTGATTGTGACAGAGGCTGTAGACAGGCGTTCAAAAAGAATGTCATAATACACCAAAATGTTGTCAAAGTATGCTCAGAAATTTGGTCCATGACAGAGTACTTTGTTAACAAGCCTGTAAAAAAGTTGCAGGAGCATCACACAAGCTGAATGGCCTTACTGCATACTATATTTGTAGCATCACCATTCTTTCCTGTGATGCAATTTGTTTTCAGCCTTGCATGATGAATTTACCAACTGAGCCAAGACTATTTTCAAAGAGAAAGTGGGCCACATTAGCATTCATGCATAGTAACAAAGTAGAACTACTTTATTACTGTACTTAAGAAGTAAAATGTGGTATCTCAACTTTATTGAAGTATTACTTTTCTCTCCTACTTCCACTTTTACTCCACTACATATTTTAGATCACTATAATACTTTTACTAAAATACATTTTTATTGTCTTTCGTTATTTGTTACAATAGGAAAAAAGAAAAAAAACACATTGGTAATTTGTTCAAATCCATTATACTTGTCAGAGTACGATGTGTGTCGCTATAGACAATCTCTGTACTCAAGCGAGTAAGTTTCAGTTTCATGCCAGTGAAAAAAAATAAAAAGAATGGGACCTCTTTCCTCTAGCAAAAGGAGCTCTGGCAGCTTTGCTGAGCGAGTGAAGGAACGTCACGCAGCAAGTTAGCAGCAACATAATATGTCTCCTGTGCTTTATCAGTAAGCGACATAACCGTATAAAAGTGTGTGTGTGAGTGAGTCTTCGGAAGAGGGATCCCTGATCCAAAGGGACACATCCGCTGCAGGGGAATCAACAATACTAATTACTTTAGTTTTCGCAGAAGAACTGGCTTATAAGTGGCCAACTTGCCTTTAGTTGCTATAAGTTATGGATGAAGAGAGATGTCTTCATATAAAAAAAACATTTAAAATATACTTACTGGATTAAGAAGGGGAAAAAGCTATGGAGGGGAATGAACACACTTGATATGTGTTTTTTCATGGATGTTCCTGTTTATGTATTACAGTTCCAGCAAAAGGAATTTTGAATGTCAGGCTAAAAGTCTGAAATCATAAACAATATGATACACAAAGTTTAATGTTTTCTTAAATAACTACACAGCACAATGAACTAATTTTACTTTCAGTACTTGAGTGAAAAATTTTAAAATAAACTACTGTAATACTTGAGTACAAAAAAAATTAAATACTTTAGTACTCCTACATAAGTGGGGCACTCCAAGAACACTTCAACTTCTATTCAAGTAACTTCATTCATAGAGTACTTGTACTTTTACTTGAGTCTTTATTTCAAGCACTTTATACATGTCTGCACATTAGCTGTAATTGCCCCTTTAGAACACCCAGCCAGGATTTTTAAATAAATTGACCACTGTGTGTCAAGTGTTCCCCTTCGTCACAGCCTGTAGGTTAAAATGATTGGAAACTGCCCAATGGCGGATGTTATAACAGATGGGGTGGACATAAAAGTGTTTGGTGGACAACCGACATAAGGTTCCAAGGCCACCTTATTTAGTGATAGTCATCCTTGGCTAACACACAGAGCTGCAAATGAGTTGAATAAATCTTATGAGGAATAAATCTTATGGTTGCTGACTTTTTGGTTTGTGGGATTTGGGTCCCGTAATGTCACATTGTGGTTGTGAAAGATGACATTGTTGGGAGCAAACTACGCCATTCTAGGGATGAATGTAGTTGCAGAGTGCTGGGGAGAACTTTTTGAAAAACAGACACAGAACTCAAACCAAACCCCCACATGTTCTGAGTGGCAAAACATTTTTGTGGACTGTCAGTTTATTCACACAACCTACTTTGACAAGGACTGGCAAGTCATGCAGTGAAGCTCTACTGTTGGCTAATATCCCCCTTTGCTCAAAACAATGCTATGGCCTTGTAGAACCCTTAAAGGGAAATGAGATCATAGAGGTGGCAAAGGTTAGAGCCTATGCTACCTTGGAAAAAGGTCACATTGGAAAAGGGTTGGGTTCCCCTCACCATCAGGGTGCCAAGGTCCCCCTGAGGGTGAGGAATTTGATATCTGATGGTGTTCAACTCAACAGCTTCCAGAGGCTCACCAAAGTTTCTTCTGTTGACCCTGGAAGTGTAAAGGAGGGCCAATAAGTCTCCATGGTGGAGGTCTGCCCAGGGGAGATAGAGGTCAGTGTCACAGGTGTGTGTGTGCATTTTACACCCCCATCCTTCCAGAACAGGTAGCTTAATCAGCACCTGATTGCTGCCACCTGGAGACTGGGCCAGCTGAGCAGGGATTGGCTGGCGGAGCCTTTTTCTCTCAGGTGGACAGATGGAGAAGAGGAGAGTGGACACTGAGAGTGACCAGGAGAGAGAGGGGCCGAGAGTGGAGGCCGGAAGGCCATATCCGACAGCAGAGACAGAGAAGGCCAAGACAAGATGAGAAAGAGGACGTGGAAGAAGACGGGAGGAGAACGCACAGTGACGGCAGGTCGTGGCAGAAACGACAGTGACTTGGGAGTGATAGGAAGAGAAATTCCAGTGGAGTGTGGTGCCTGAAGGCATCAAGGACGCCGCATGTGAGTGGAGAAGGTCAGACGGGAAAGGAGGAGAGAGGACGCTTCGGCAAACACGGGAGGGGTGAAGTACACAACACCCCTCCACTAAGCTAAGTGTCCTCTCTCTCTTTCGACCCACTCCGAAGTTGGATGACCACTGTTGCAAACGCCCTAGTTTGGAGAGAGAAGGTAATACCAACCAGTTACCAGATGTCTGGAGACAGACATTTCAGCACCTCTACACATGATTTATGTCGGTAAGACTAAATAAGCAGATCCTAGGTATTTAAGCTTAAAGGGGTGCTATTATGGTATTTCAAGTTTTCTGAGCTTTCTACAGTGTTACAGTGTTGAATCGTCATCAGACATGTGAATGGCACTGTTTTTTATCACTTAAATGCATGTTTGAGTTTGAGTTTGAGTTCCAGCACGCTTTCAGTTCGGTTTCCATGGCGACGAAAAACGTGTAGTTTCAGAGAGTTTTTTCTACTTTGAAATCCTTGTGACGTTCCGGGGGATTAGCTTCGGTGATTGGTTACCTTCTACTGGTTAACAAGGGCATGTACAAATACATCAGGCGGGTGGAAAATGTGGGATAAAGTTATTTCCAACGATGGCTGGTGAGTTTACCAAAGAGAGACATCCTGCTGCATTCGTTGCTATGGGTTGCTGTTTTCCACTTCGTTTTCAGGCTCTGATTCAGGTTCCAACATGTAGGGCTGTATGCTATGTGTTGACATTGTATTTTGTTTTTTTTTATTGAGTTCATATTAGCCTAATCCTTCTGTTTATGAGATGTTACAATGACGGCGAAAGCAGTTGCGGTGCGCGCTCCTGATGTAGTGCAGTGGCGGGAGGCGGGGCTTAATGCGGAAGAGTCTCAATCCACTCGTTTTGCCCACAGGCTGATCTGACTGCCTACGGACAGGGTCGGTCTGAAGTAAATAAAGCGATTCATGACAATAACTTGATAAATCCCAGCCCTTCTGGGCTCAGAAATAAAAAAAAAAAGCCTGAAATGCACATAATAGTTACACTTTAGTTCTTAAGTTCACCACAACCTCTTCAGAAACTACACAAAAGCAGTGAACATAATGAACAGGCTGATCTGACACCCTAATTTTAGGGTCATAAAATATATGAGTACCCAAAGTTAGAATATGAAAGCATCTTTTCAAAAGCTGAAACAATAGCTTTTACATGCCCCGATTTTAGCATTTTTCCTGATGATACACTGCCTTTCATACTGTACACTGATACCAGTAATTGTGGACTTGGTGTTGTCCTAACTCAGGAACAGCATATGCCAGCAGGAAGCTTCATACTCCTGACGCAACAACACACAGTTCTTTTAAGTTGGAGTTTCTTGCTATAACGTGGGCAATAGTTGAGAAATTCAAAGTGTGGGAGGAAAAAATTACTGTAGTGACAGATAACAACTCACTGGTACACCTACAGACAGCAAAACTGGGGGCTGTGGAACAAAGATGGGTTGCACAATTGGCCAATTTGAGTACACCATCAAATACCGCTCTGGAAAACAAAACACTAATGCAAATTTTATCTCTAGGCTCCCTGCTACCCACACAGGCTCTGGCCAGGCAGGGAAGGGTTCAGAGGCTGACCAGTATATGAGAGCCACGGAAATTTTATCTTCCCCACAGGCTGGGGTTGGGACCCAGGATAGTGGAAGAGGTTACAGGCTGATGATACAACTCTGGGGCAAGTGAAGCAGTACCTTGAACAAGGTAGGCTTCCTAGTTCTACAGAGAGGCAGACATTGGCTATGCCAGTTAAAAGACTTTTGAGCCAAGAGAAGCAGCTAGAACTTTCATGAGTGTTTTGTATTTTTAGGTTTGGTTTCTTGTTTTGAATCTTTTGTTTCTTGTTTAGCCTTTGTTCCTGTTCATTAGATTCACCTGGTCTCATTTAGTTCATTCACCACACCTGTGTCTTGTTTGGTTTTCCAGTATTTATAGCCTTTGGTTTCAGTTCTGCTTTCTGGTTCATTTTGTTGGCAAATGACAAAACGGACAAGCTTGACGCTAACAAGGTCTCAGAAAGAATACAGAGAGTGCAGTATTATGTGCTTCACCGAGACATGGCTGCATGAAAACATCCCTGACTAATGTGTCTGGACCTGGCTGTAAAACGGTCCGTGCAGACCGCAGTAGATGACATAGCGGAAAGCTAAAGGGTGGTGGAATTGCAGTGCTGGTTAAGCAGAGTTTGTGTCATCCTAAACATGTTACTGTCAAGGAGAAGATATGCACAAGGGACATCGAACTGTTAGCTGTGAGCTTCCGTCTATATTATTTACCCAGAGAGTTTACCTGTGTTATTCTGGTAGCGGTTTATATAATACCTGGTACCGCACCAGACACAGCCTGTGACATCATCAACTCCGTCGTTGCTCGGCTACAAACACAGCATCCAAACTCCTTCAAGGCGATCTCCGGAGACTTCAACAACGTCTCCCTCTCTGCAACTCTACCAACATTCCAACAGTTTGTCAGCTGCTCAACCAGAGAAAATAAGATGTTGGACTTATTTTATCCAAATAGGAATAATGGATACAGTTGTTCTGCCCTGCCTCCTTTAGGAAGATCTGACCATAATCTGGTTCTTCTCACCTCCACCTACAAGCCCATCGTTCGGCACCAACCAGTCATCACAAAAACTATCAAAATCTGGTCTGCTAAAGCTGAAGATGCTCTTAGAGGAGGCTTTGAGGCTACAGACTGGAACATCCTCTGTGAACCTCATGGAGACGACATCAACGCCATGACTGAAGTCTGCTACATACTCCACGAGAAGCAAGAACTGAGTTCTTGTTCTCGAGGCTGCAAAAACAAGAAAAAACGTCTTGTTCGGCAGGTCCATACATACTCCACGAGAAGCAGGTCTGCAGCGGGGAGGGATCACTGCGGGGGGCAGATGTCTGCTTTATGTGCAATGAACCCGGTTGTTACCTCCGCCGAGGAGGCTGTTTTCCCCGGCGTCTTTTTGCTTAAGATAACTTAAAAGGTTACGGAGGGATTTTATAAATATTTCAAGAGTTACTGCAAATGTAAAAATGAAAAACGAATTAAATTCTGGTGGTGATCCGGATCACCGTTTGGATCCAGGAATGTTTTAAAAGGATTCTTAAACATTGTGCTTAGTGGAGGTTTCCGCTCTCCGAGTTTCTAGTTTCATATTTAACGAGCAGCTTCGTCCGCGGCAGGGCGGGTTGTGCACGCGGCTGGGTCCGAGTGTTTTATTGCCACATGTTAAAATGTTCGTAGTTTCTCACCACCTCGATCAGCTGTTTTATCAAAACAATCCGTTTTACCAGCAACAGCAAACACACGGAAGCAGCAACTCCGCTTCATGCTTTCTCTGTGTTAACGACGCCCACCTCCAATGTCCGACCAATCACACGATACTTCTCGCAGCCCCGCAAGAAAAAAGTTCTGCCAGCCCGGTGTGTCAAGAACTGTCCTCAAACACGTCCGCGAGAACAAAATGACGTCATTTTCTTCTCGGAGCCTCGAGAACAAGAAAAAAGTTCTCGCTTCTCGTGGAGGATGTAACAGGCTTAAGTGTGTGACAGATTACATAAACTTCTGTGTGGACAGCATCGTCCCAACAAGAACAGTGAGGTGCTTCCCCAATAACAAACCCTGGATCACCAGTGACCTGAAAAAGCTGCTGAACATCAAAAAGAAAGCCTTCAGGGTTGGAGACAGGGAGTTATTGAAGGCAACACAAAAACAACTTAAAACACAAACTAAGAAGTGCAAGGAGGACTACAGGAAGAAGTTAGAAAGTCAGCTCCAGCAGAATAACGTGAGGGATGTGTGGTCTGGAATGAAGAAGATCACCGGCTTCAAGTTAAAGGGGGACCAGCCTGATGGAGGTCTGGACAGAGCTAATGAGCTGAACATATTCTTCAACAGGTTCAGTTCACCCCCTACCTCCAGCCCAACAGACCACACACCCTCCATAAGCCCACTGCTTTCCTGTCACGCCTCCAATCTGTCACCCTGCAGCTCAGTCATGGACCAGAACGCAGCTTCATCTCCCTCCACATCAGGACATCCTGAGACCTCCACCTTGTTTGTCTCCTGCAATCAGGTTATGAAGCAACTTGAGAAACCGAACCAGAACAAGGCTGCAGGTCCAGATGGTGTCAGTCCCAGAGTTCTCAAGACCTGCTCAAAACAACTGTCTCTGATTCTCCAGCACCTTTTCAACACCAGTCTGAGACAAAATAGAGTCCCAGTGCTGTGGAAAACCTCCTGCCTTGTTCCAGTGCCTAAAAAAACACAACCAGCTGAACCAAGTGACTACAGACCAGTTGCCCTGACATCTCACATCATGAAAGTCCTGGAGAGACTCTTTCTGGCTAACCTCAACAAGCAAGTAAACACCTTTCAAGAAGCATTACAGTTTGCACATTGTAATGGACTTGGGGTTGAAGATGCCATCATATACCTGCTCCAGAGAGCACACTCTCATCTGGACCATTCAGGTAGCACTCTGAGGGTCATGTTCTTTGATTTCTCAAGTGCTTTTAATACCATTCAGTCTGCTTTGTTATGTGAGAAGCTCCATAAATTCCAGGTGGATACCTCCACAACAACCTGGATCTATGACTACCTCACAAACAGACCACAGTTTGTGAGACTGAAAGGTTGTGTGTCTGAGATGGAGGTCAGCAGCACTGGTGCACCACAAGGAACTGTACTCTGGCCATTCTTCTTCACTCTGTACACCTCAGACTTCCAGTACAACTCTGAGTCCTGTCATCTGCAGAAATACTCTGATAACTCCAAAGTCCAAAGGCCGCTGGGACCCTTACTTGGATTCAGTAAATGAATGAATGCTGCAATACAATACAAACAGCATGACCTGCAGTCAAGCTATCAGAAACACCTTAGAGTTACAGGAAAGGTAAGCCAGTGTCCTCAACACAGCTACAGTTCTTACAGACCTGGTAGGCCCAGAGTCTCACTTTCTGTTTGATGCTCTTGGAGTGAAATATGACTGGCACACTACTCTTGCTGACACCTAAATAAAATTAGTTCAAATTTACAGAGGTGTTAATGTGTTTACAACCACATGCAAGAACATTTTATTAGCTTTCATTTGGTACAACTTTCAGTGCTATAGCATCAACCTCTGGGAAGCTACAATGAAAACAAGGACATAATGTCCCGAATTTTGCATTGTTTTTGAATAACGTCAACAATAAAACTACATGGCTCATGAGGCAGGCACAGCCAAGGTCCAAGATCAAAGTCACTGATATATTTAGTTCATTTAGACCTTGGAGAATGGAATGATATCAGTTTGTATATGTCTGATGAAAAAGGTCAAATTTGAAGAGGTCTAAAGCACTGTTTCCATCCTGGGAAAGGAGGTGGAGGTGGTGGAAAAATACAAGTACCTTGGAGTTCAGCTGGACAACAAACTGGACTGGAAATGCAACACTGACTACATCTACAAGAAAGGTCAGAGCAGACTCTACTTCTTAAGGAAGCTGTGATCTTTTAACGTCTGCACCAAGATGTTGCATATCTTCTATAAGTCTGTTGTAGAGAGTGCAGTCAGCTTTGCAGCATCTGCTGGGGTAGTAGCATCAGAACCAGAGACTTGAAGAGAATCAACAAACTGATCCAGAAAGCTGCTTCTGTGCTTGGAGTAACTCTGGAGCCGCTGGAGCTGATTGTCCAAAGAAAAATGCTGCACAAGCTGATGAAGATAATGGAGGATTCTTCACACCCTCTCCACAACACAGTGAAGAAACAACAAAGTGTGTTCAGTGAGAGGCTTCTTCAGGTCCGATGTAAGACTGAAAGATACAGAAGATCATTCCTGCCTGCAGCCATCAACCTCTGGAACAAGACAATTTGTTATTATCTACTACAATATTGAATTTCCCCTTGGCTGTCCTGAAGTGCTCCACTCAGACCCAGGCCCCAACTCAGTTTTTCAGATCAAAGAACTGTGCCAGATTTGTGGGTTTTGCAAAAGCCGCACCACTCCCTCTCATCCATTTGGGAATGGGGCCTGCGAGAGGTTAAACCAGACTCTCCTAAATCTCCTTGGCACCTTGGGAATGGAGAAACAAAGCAGGTAGGTGGAATACTTACCTGGATTGGTTCAAGCATATAATAATACTGTTCACAGTTCTACAGGCTATGCGCCAGCCTTCCTTATGTGCGGCTGACACTTCAGGACCCCTGTGGATATGATGGCTGGAACTGATGGTCCAACACCCCATGATAGCACGATAGACTGGGTGAGTAGGCACCATCAACATTTGAGTTATGCTTCTGAAAGAGCATCTTGTAGCCTAAAGAAAGATGCAGGGAGAAAAAAAAGACTATATGACCGTACTGCCCAAGATCCCCCCCTTCTGCCTGGTGATCAACTGTTGGTATTGGATCAATGGAGCAGGCAAAGGTGCAAGCTCAGTGACAAGTGGGAGGAACAGCCCCATGTGGTGGTAAATAGATCACACCCCGAGCAACCAATGTACCCCAAAGGTCCACTTGAGGGATCCAGCCACAACAATATTGGCTTAATAACTAGGAAAATAATGGGGAAAGAACAGACTATAGAATTTAAAAAACACACCCTGTTTGACAGATGTGCAAGACTGTTCTAGGGACTAGAACGTATGGTTGGGTGGAATTGTCATAGGGGTGTGTTGTCTGCACCCTGCTCTTCCCAAGCAGGACAATTAATCAGTACCAGATTAATACCAGCTGGGGACTGTTCAGTTTGAACATAAATACATTACAAAGACAAGATATTTTAAATGAATATAGCTTAAAAATGGTTAGCAATTCATAACTTAGTGTTTATGTCTGTTTCATACAATGTCCCAACTTGATTGGAACTGGAACAGACTTTTCTGCTTTCAGGTCCAGGTTGTTGGTGAGACAACATCGCCTCAACTGCTGCATGTCAACAATGAAGGGAGCCGCATTGTAAATGTGGGAATGCATGCAGCAATGGGACCAAGGTGGGACTTGAACTTTGAGCCATTGCAACACAAAGCTTCAGCCTGCGTACACCTGCTTCTCTCATAGCCGGTCACCTACAAGCTGCTATCCGTCTGAAATACTGTAAAAGCTCCGTCAAGCAGAAGAGGAGCTTTTAGAAATATTTGCCTCAAACAGAAAATGTTGATCTGATGACAAACTTATGCAGCACATGACAGACATCCCACATTCATGATGCAGACATGAACTTTATGATCTACATGTCTCCACCTGCTGGAGACACTCATTCACTGCAGTCACACCACTGACTGACCTCCATCATCCATAGACATCCATCACTGTATAGCAACGGATGGATGGATGGAAACTGGAACATATTCATCTCAACATGAATGAGGGAAAACAGCTTTTCTTGTCAGCAAAGGGTTAAAACAATCTGTCTTTGTTGATTTGTCTTTTGTCACAGATGGATCAGGTCAGATTTTCATGTGAAACTACTTTCATTTGTGGTGTCGTTGCTGTTTGCTGAAAAAGTCTCCCATTAAACATGAATGATGTCATTTCTTCTCATCCTGGAAATGAGCCTTTCTGAACATCCCATAACTACATACTTCATGCTTTATTGATTTAGAAAAACAACATTTGATCTTCAGAACAGCTAAAAGTAGTTCCAGGTAGAAATGATTTGTACATTTACAAGGTGTTGACATTAAAATAATCTGTTATGAAGGAAGCTTTCATGATTTCTCTGTTTGACTCCATGAGGTTGAAGAGAAACAACAACATATAAATACAGAAACACAAATATTCAACTAATAATTAGAGAACAAGCAGGTTGGGATTTTCATGTGGAGAAATATTGATGGAAATAAAAGTCATCATCAGCAGTGATTTCCTCCAGAAAGAAACAAACAGAAACAAACAGCACATAAAAAAGTCAAATAAACAACAGAACAGCAGAGCAGAAACGTCACAACAATAAACTCTGCAACAAACACACAAAATCACTTTATTCCACTTTACACAACTCAGCACTACATCCGATGCCACAAATCCAAAGTCCAAGTCCAAGTCCAAATCCAAGTCCAGCATGGAGCGGCTGAGTGAATGTGGTCTGGACTCTGTGGAGGAGAGTTCTGGTCTCAGAGACGCTGTAGAAGGACAGAATACCTGCTCCGTGATCCAGGTACACTCCTACTCTGGAGGAACGAGGACCTGAGATGGAGGTTCTGATGCTGTTGTAGCGAAATTCATAATCAGTTTGGTTACAATATAATGCCCAAGATTTATCATTAAATCCAAATCCACTTTCATTCCCAGCTCTGCTGATCGTCTTGTATGCAACCGTTACACAACCTCTTCCTCTCATTTCCACCTCCCAGTAACAACGACCAGTCAGACTCTCTCTGCTCAGAACCTGAAGCCTGTCAGTAAATCTGTCTGGATGATGAGAATAAGACTGATGTTGTTTCATTAATGTCACCTTTCTGTTCCCGTCTGACAGTAACAGACGTGTGTGTGCTGTGTTTGGATCAAGTGTGATTTCACATGAACATTGTAAGAATCCATCTCTGCTCTTTGGTCCTGGTTCTGGTTCTGGTTCTGGTCCTGGTCCTGGTTCTGGATGTGGCAGTAAAACATCCACAGCAGTGACTGCCAGTGAGATGTTTGTCCATCTGTCTGTCAGGATGTCCTGTAGTTTATCTCTGAGCTCTGACACAGCTGCTGTCACATCCTCAAAGTGTGTGAGAGGACGGATATTGATGCTGGATGAGTGTGTAGACTCACTGAGTGCTGACAGTGAGGGGTAGTTGTGTAGAAACTGGCTGTGATCCTCTGTGTGTGAGAGCTGCTTCAGCTCAGCGTCTCTCCTCTTCAGCTCAGTGATCTTCTGCTCCAGCTTCTCCTGAAGCTCTTTGACTCGCCTCACTTCAGTTTCCTGCTGGGATCTGATCTGCTGCTTCACATCAGAGCTTCTTTTCTGGATGAGACGGATCAGCTGAGTGAAGATCTTCTCACTGTCCTCCACTGTTGTATCAGCAGAGTGATTGATGGCCTCCACCTCCTGTTGAAGCAGCTTCACATCTTTCTCTCTGTCCTGGATTCTCTGCTGGATTTCTAGTCGACTCACCTCCAGCTCTCTCTGCCTCTCAGTCCTTTCTGCTGCAGCTGAGACCGTGTCGTGGCCTTTATGTTCATCCACAGAGCAGAGATAACAGATACACTTCTGATCAGTACGGCAGAACAGCTTCATCACCTCATCATGACGAGAGCAGATGTTCTCCTGGAGGTTCTTGGAGGGCTCCACCAGCTTGTGTTTCTTTAACGGAGCCGCTTCATAATGAGGCTGGAGGTGTTTGTCACAGTAAGAGGCCAGACAGGCCAAACAGGACTTGCTGGCTTTCAGTTTTCTTCCAGTGCAGACATCACAGGCCACATCTTCAGGTCCAGCATAGCAGTGATCAGCAGGAGCAGCTTGGAGTCCAGTCTTCTTCAGCTGCTCCACTAAAGCTGCTAACATGGTGTTTTTCCCCAGGACAGGCCTCGGTATGAAGGTCTGCCTGCACTGAGGGCAGCTGTAGATTCCCTTCTGGTCCTCTTCATCCCAGTGGGTTTTAATACACTCCATGCAGTAGCTGTGTCCACAGGGAATAGTCACTGGTTTCTTTAGTAGATCCAGACAGATGGAACAAGAGAAGGTTTCTCGCTCCAGCTCGTCTCCTTTCTGCGCCATTTCACCTCTCAGCAGCAGTGACGGTGTTAGTTTCACTTCCTCAAAGCTGAAACTATCTTAGCTCTGATCTACAAATCATGTGTTTGTTCAGAGAACGGAGGCTGTCAGCTCTTCCTCTTCACCACGTGTTGCTTCCACCAATCAGACAGCTGCAGATCTGCAGGGGAGGGAACAAAGAAACATGTGGCTTGTTCCAGGAAGAGGAGTGCTTTCAGAAGCAGCTTTAAAGCCTTTTCATGACAGATTGGTTTTCATCCAGTGGCAGATCCAGACAAGTTTCCATGTTGTGGCAAAGCAGCAGAAAAAGCCCTGATGTAGAAGAAAAAGATCCAGAAAAACTCTGTAAAATGATTCACTGCATCAGCATCCATTCTAAGAAAACAAAGACAATATTTTGGCTCCAATAAAAAGTCAAAGAAAAAGACATTAAATGACAGGACTGATATCAGCCTTTACTTTTATTGTGCTGTGCAGGGAAACATCTCCCAAACATCCACATGTGGAGCTTTTACACACTATTTCTCCATCCTGAGGACACGTAGATTCCTCATATGATCATCTTTGCAGTTTGATTCAGTTCATTATAAAACAGAGAGACAATTAGAAAGATCTGATCCAGTTTCACTGTTTCTGTTGGAACCAGGTGGCCAGGCTGCAAATCCAGGATGCAGCGGCTGAGTGAAGGTGGTTACGAAGGTGGATCAGTGTGTCAGAGGAGACTCTGCAGAAGGACAGAGTGCCAGCAGAACAGTCCACATACACTGCTGCTCTGTTAGAGACAGAGGACCAGGAGACCACTGTTTGTCTCTTATTGTGCCAAACACAGAAAGAACTCATATCAGAACAGATCAAACTCCAAGACTGATCCTTCTGGATGTGTCCAGTAACAGGTCGAGGCAGTAACGGCCTAAATATGTTATGAAATAATGCAATAAGAAAATGTTACAATAAATAACTGCATGCTTTCATCTAGTAGTAAAAGGTCCCTGAGATCAGTTCCACAGACCTGATCACACCTGATCACAGATCATTTTCATCTTCATTTAGAAATATAACAAATAGTCCATAAAAATGTTCAACAGTCATGTTTTCAGTAAATCCATGTAATAGTATGTGATTTATTTGGATAAAAATGTAAAAAAGAAAAGGGGGAACCATTGTTTTCTTGTCCTGCGTGTCCACATTGTTGCTCGGGGGATAAAGTTAATGTCACACACTCCACCGAGGCGCCGTGCATACCATGTCTGCAAGAGACAAGTCACAAGGGTGTGCCAAGAAGATGGAAATACATCCTTTATTCTCAGAAGAAGCTGTGAATATGATCTTTATTCCCTTGAAGTTAATGCAGCCAATGAGGAAGAATATCTTCCTTATTTCTCATTGTTAATCGCTTCATCATGGAAATGTCATGTAACTGTGACGCCAATTAAGCCTCTCATTTTATACTCAGGTAAAGTTTGTTTTACTATGTCTTGTGTATTTCTCTTTTATTTATGTAAGTCCTCTGTTTTGCTGGAAGTTTCTATGAGTTTTGTATTTCTTTCCTTAGTTCTGACGACATCATTGGGGCATCAAGGATTACTTAAAGTCATGTTGAAGACTGTCCGACAATAAATGCCAAAAGGATTTTGAGCTGATTAAACGTGGAGGGAGTAACACTCGCTCTGTCCTCCGCCTCTCTGGCAACTCCAGCATTAATATGGAAATTCAGCCAGAAAATGTTTAGCATCAGAAATCCTACTTTGGTACAAAGAGGAACCTTTTCTCCATAAAACCTGATAAGGTCTGCTGAGGAGGTTGTTGTGTTGTGATGTTTATGTTTACTGCATGTCGTCATCAAGGTGTTTACTTTGGTGTCCTCTAGTGACAAACAGTTATAACACAGTTATTACATATTCAGATTTCTCCTATGTAGTGGAATTATGCGTATAGTGTAGTTTTAATATGTTACTCATTTATTAAGTTTCTTTTAAGTAGTACAAGATATATATTCTGCATAGTTAGAGTAGTTCAGTAAGCTTGCTTTAGTAGATTCATGCATAAAACTAAGTGTTCTGTTCAAGGCCTTTTTCAGCTTTGACTGTTGTTATCTCCAAGCTAGCAGTTGTTTTGACTAGTGCTGCCAGGCAAAGGTTGTTTGTGTATGCTTAAAGAACACTGTAGCACTCTGAGCAGGGGCAGAGCTCTCGAGACCTCTCGCCCGCAACATCTGTACATGGCCAATAAATTGAACAAAAACAGTTGATTTATAGATTTATTTCTCATCGGATAAATTCCATGACAATTTGGTGTCAGAAGTGGGATCCCATGTGTTTCTGCCGGGACCGGACTCAGGGGCAGGCTGCAGGAATCCAAACAGATTCATCTTCAAACCTCGAATAGGCCTTAAGAGTGACGAGGGCCACAGTCACCGGTTTCGGTCGAACACGAAGGGATCTCAACCCACGTGTGGGTTTATCTGGTGAGAAGTATATTTTTCCAAATTATAATTTGATTGAAAGTGGTTTGTGATATAATATTATAGACTGAGTGATTCTTAATGCTAATCGAACTGAAACAGTTTTGTTTATAAAATTGTCGACTGTTTTCATAATAATGGTGGTTGCGCTCCTTTTCCCCAGGACTGACTTCGACAATAAATAAAAATAAAGCAAAAATAAAACAAAAAACAGAGACATACATTCTACGAGATCAGGTTCCAAAGTGAAGCCCTGTGAGTAGTACTACGAGATCAGGTTCCAAAACAAAGCCCTGTGAGTACGAGATCAGGTTACTAAACGAAGCCCTGTGAGTAGAAATACAAGATCAGTTTCCAAAAAGAAGCCCTGTGAGTAGAAATACGAGATCAGGTTCCAAAACGAAGCCCTGTGAGTGCGAGATCAGGTTACTAAACGAAGCCCTGTGAGTAGAAATACGAGATCAGGTTCCAAAACGAGGCCCTGTGAGTACGAGATCAGGTTACTAAATGAAGCCCTGTGAGTAGAAATACAAGATCAGTTTCCAAAAAGAAGCCCTGTGAGTAGAAATACGAGATCAGGTTCCAAAACGAAGCCCTGTGAGTGCGAGATCAGGTTACTAAACGAAGCCCTGTGAGTAGAAATACGAGATCAGGTTCCAAAACGAGGCCCTGTGAGTACGAGATCAGGTTACTAAACGAAGCCCTGTGAGTAGAAATACGAGATCAGTTTCCAAAAAGAAGCCCTGTGAGTAGAAATACGAGATCAGGTTCCAAAACGAAGCCCTGTGAGTGCGAGATCAGGTTACTAAACGAAGCCCTGTGAGTAGAAATACGAGATCAGTTTCCAAAAAGAAGCCCTGTGAGTAGAAATACGAGATCAGGTTCCAAAACGAAGCCCTGTGAGTGCGAGATCAGGTTACTAAACGAAGCCCTGTGAGTAGAAATACGAGATCAGGTTCCAAAACGAGGCCCTGTGAGTACGAGATCAGGTTACTAAACGAAGCCCTGTGAGTAGAAATACGAGATCAGTTTCCAAAAAGAAGCCCTGTGAGTAGAAATACGAGATCAGGTTCCAAAACGAAGCCCTGTGAGTGCGAGATCAGGTTACTAAACGAAGCCCTGTGAGTAGACTTTTAGGACTGACATAACAGAAACATAAGACCAGGTGATGATGGGGACTATAGGGGGAAAGGAGGAGTAACCTAAACCAAATTCTATTATGGTGTTTTTAAAGCAGCAAAAAAAAAGATAAATACATTAATGTGTGGGCTGGTTTACTCTCCATAAGAGGAATTAAAAATAGAGGTCTGACCTGCTATTCTCTGGAGAGTTGTGTGGAAATATTGTAGGAGATTTTTGTTATTTTTGGTGACTCTTTTCATGGGTGAATTAAAACTGTGTGATTGGCTGGCTTGGTTGACATCACAGGGCCATAGCAGCCATTCACACAGAAATCAGTGTGTGTGTAAGTTTGCTTATATGATGGCAAGTCCCTTGAAAGATCTGCAAATGGTAAAGTGGTTGTAGGATCCACATATCTGTTGTACCTAGCATCAAAATTATATACACAAATTGCTGTCCACACTAACTAATGATTCAGCTAATTTTCTCAAGTCAATGTCTAATAACAGGATAATATATTAAAAACTGAAAATCAGATCACGGGCATTTCTCCAAAAGATGACAGTAAAGCATGGTTCAGGCAGACTCTGTTAGATATGGCAGAACGTGCCTGGATGGACCAGGAAAGAAAGGAGAGAATATTTTCTTCCTCTAACAGTTTAGTGAAGAGGAGGTTAGAGATTAAATGTCAGACAAATATGTATTATTGCAGAGTTTAGCAAATTGTAAGAAATTTAGAAAGAACTGTTAGAGGCAGAGGACGAGTTCAGAGCACATCTAACATGTTTACATGTCTTTTACAAACCACTGGTCAGTGCAGGTGTAGGAGATAAGGAGAGGTTGGATGAGGAAGGCAGAGCAAAGGAAAGGAAAACATGAGAGAGGGAAGTGAGGAAGAAGAGTGTGTTCATTAAAGGCCTTTGTGCAGTCCTTATGCTTACTGAAGGGGATGATGTCATAGCATGTGTAGTTGGGGAGAGGGCCGAAAGATGAGGGACGTGCAGGTGTAGGAGATAAGGAGAGGTTGGATGAGGAAGGCAGAGCAAAGGAAAGGAAAACATGAGAGAGGGAAGTGAGGAAGAAGAGTGTGTTCATTAAAGGCCTTTGTGCAGTCCTTATGCTTACTGAAGGGGATGATGTCATAGCATGTGTAGTTGGGGAGAGGGCCGAAAGATGAGGGACGTGCAGGTGGAGGAGATAAGGAGAACCTTGGATGAGGAAGGCAAAGCAAAGGAAAGGAAAACATGAGAGAGGGAAGTGAGGAAGAAGAGTGTGTTCATTAAAGGTCTTTGTGCAGTCCTTATGCTTACTGAAGGGGATGATGTCATAGCATGTGTAGTTGGGGAGAGGGCCGAAAGATGAGGGACGTGCAGGTGGAGGAGATAAGGAGAACCTTGGATGAGGAAGGCAGAGCAAAGGAAAGGAAAACATGAGAGAGGGAAGTGAGGAAGAAGACGGTGTTCATTAAAGGCCTTATGCTCACTGAAGGGGATGATGTCATAGCATGTGTAGACTGGAACAAACATACAAATCCTGTGTAAAATAGCTGTTTCTGCGGTTCTTCCTAAAGCTTTTGTATCAACATAAAAGCCACTCTTTGTATGAATGCAGAACCCTTTTCCTAGAGGAAACACAATTCTATCATCTGAGAAGATTTTTAGTTGTAAAAATACATTGGAAGAAGTAAAGAATGAACTGAAAGATGAGGGACGTGATTTGTGGCGTTGGGAGCTGATTCTGTTGGGTTGGTGTGCATTGCGTGGACTGGATGGGCTTGGGCTTCTGTTTAATCCCTTTCAGACATTAAATGGTGACTTTTGTTTCTTTAAGATTACAGTTATTTTTATGTTTATTGTGACTAAATAAACTGACGTTGACTGAAAATAAACGGAGAAAGACTGTGGGCTGTGCTTGTTAAATACCCAGCTGAGAGATGATGAAAATAAGCATGGTGTTATAGGGAAAAAAAAAGGTAAAATCTCAAGCTTTAAAACAGGAACGGCACACCAACATCGTCTTCATGTGTTAAAAGCTGTGTTATCTTCTTGGCGAGGTCATGTTAAACTTTCCCAGGGAAACACTGACATATGGATCCACTGCCACTATAGAGTCATACAGATACAGTTATAATCCAAAGTCCAGGATTTTCACAGCACAGAACATGGTCCACATGATATGTTTGCAACAGTATTCAACAGAAGAACATTCTAATTATGAGACTATAATCACATGACTAAATGTTTCAAACGCAGCCTCACAAGCTTGTCTGCTGCACGGCGGCGATCACAGCAGCTCACCGCCCCTTTAACCCTTGTCAGCATACACCATGGTCTCCACAGGGACCCCAAAATGTCAGTTATGCCCGAGGGGGATTCAGGGGGAGGACTAGGGAAGAGGGAGTTCTTGGTCTGGGCCACTGCAGAGTTCTGTGTGTCACACATGCTGTCAGTCAAGACACTGGAGCAGAAACGGTCCCTACAACATGCTGCAACACTCCACCTCCCTCCTGTGTCAGCTCTGAGTCCTGAAGCAGGACCTGATATGCAGATGTGACTGCAGGAACCCGACCACTGCTGATGGGGCCAGGCAATCCCAGAACCAGAGGGTCTGGCAGAGCCCTGCTGGTTGTGACTGTGAAGATTGTGGATATGGATTTTATGGTGGACATGTGGACTTGGTTTTCACCTTTGACCTCTGGAGGGGATAGATCATCCTTGTCCTCAGGCTGTTTTGGTTGTGGGATTTTCTGGAAGTTAAAGACTAACGGATGTGGCTGGCGGGCATCACGAGTCCCACCCCGACTACAGAGTCAGATGATGTTTTCTGGAATAAGCTGCACCCTGATTCTGTCAGAAAGACTGTTGTGTTCACTCAGTTCTCTGTGGAAAACCTGGATCTGCTTCCTTGAACCTTTGCCCCCTCTCTGATCCTTCACATGTCACTCTTAATTAATTACACATATGAACCTGATTTATCTACCAGGAAGCTTTAATAGACATGTGTTGGGCACTTCCTGACATGAATTTCTGCTTGTATGCTGGTTGGTGGGGGGGCTGTGGTGACTGTAGTGGATCTGATTCCTGAGCAGACCGAGTGGTCCGAGCTGAATGATTATACACACCTACATATATTCCTGGCATTGTATCCACATAACCAGGCCACACAATTAGGCCAAAGATCAAACATTTTCTCACTATTTCTGCTTAGCTTCATACTACACTTGTGAACATGCATACAAAGTTTTGCAGTCCTGCAGACTTTTGCAACTGAACAAGGTCCCAGTGTTTTCTCTGCTCTGTTGCTGTGAAACTAAACATCGGTTCATTCAGACAAAACAACTTCTGGCACGCTCTACATCTCTAGCTGTGCCTTATCACAAGACGTTTATCTTCAGCGTCTCTGACAAAACACGCACCAGGGAGGCCGTTAGGGTGGCAAACCTGTTTTAAAGACAGCACACAGATGATCTCTGAGTATTCCCGGCTCGTGTACATTTCTAAATTTTCAGCCCAGACAACATAAAGCTGCATTAACTGTATGACAATAAAAACGAAGGTAATTTCCTGGCTTCGGTGTACGCCACTCTGGTGCAATATGACGAATCTTAATAGAATATTAGGAAAGGTTGGTATCCTCCATGTTTTTATTTGCTGACAGCCCGGTGTGTCAGTCCTGATCTGAACTGTGTAATTATTAATTTCACATCAAGTGCTTTTATTTGACGAAGGAAAGCAACAAGGGGAAGCAACTCTTGTGAAGGCTGCCAGTAGACAGCCCGGTCTCTGGGTCAACATGCTCAACAAACAAATATTTGTACCCTGTAGGTCTTCAAAATACCATAAACATGAGGCCGATCATCTGGGATAATATTGATCTTTCCAAGGTTAAGCTAGTTATGCTAGACCGTTAGCCTTGGCCTTTTCTGATACACTCATTTGTGTTAAGTCCAGTGAAGAAGTGTGTGTAACAGTGAAAAACATTCTCAAGAAGGAGGTGTTGCTGTGTGTGTGGGTGTGCACGTGCACATGTGTGTGTGTGTGTGTGTGTGTGTGTGTGTGTGTGAGTCTTGTTGTAGTGGATGAAATCATCTTTAACATCAGTGTTGGATGTTTTATTCCCGATTTGACTGTCAATCGACGCACAGTCCTACATCCAGCCTCTCTACTCCCGCTCCTGCTGATGACACGCTCCATGACTGTGTGGCTGGACTGGCCATCCTCTGCACCCCCAGACCTGACCTCTCTGACCGACCTCTAGTAGACCCTGACTTGATTTTTATGTTGATGGCTCCGCTCTCAGAACCCAGACCCAGGTGTGGGTTTTGGAGCACTGTGGAAACACCATGGTTTCCTGACATCTGATGGTGACCCAGTTCGTCACCGTCGCCCTATTGACTCCCTTCTTTCTGCCATTTTGCTCCCTTGATAGGTTGCTGTATGCACACGTGCACTAACTCTTCTGACCCTGTCTCTACAGGTGACTCTCCTGCAGATGAAGGCTGTGTCTCTGACCCACCCTCCTGTTGCAGCCTCTCACTTCCTCTTTTCTCTCACGGCCCACAGATGGAGAGATTTCCTCCTTGGTCTCTCTCAGGCCTCTCCAGGCCTCTTGGACTAAAACACTTCCTCTCGTGCTGTTGTCCATGCGCATGCGTAAAAGGGGAGGGCCAATGAGGTCCCCCCCGTAGATTCTTTTTGCAGGTCCACCCGAATGGGCATGGGGCCCCCCGAGGCTCCCCCTCCTGGCACGACCCTGTGTGATAGTAATGTTTTAACATACTGTGCTGATCTCATGTGAACCTTTTCAGGCATTTGCTCTCAGGTTGCTGCAGACCTTCCTGAACCAGCGTCTAAGCAGCTCCGTTTACTTCAGCCTGGAGACTTTGTCCTGATGAGAAGCTTCAAACGTCAGCGCTGGGACCACCCATTTCACAATCTTCTGGCGACCCAGACAGATGACCATGCTACTTGGCTGCCTGTAGTATCCAACTACCATATCATTGCTGCAGGGAGGTTCCTGCACTGACCGCGGCTCCCCAGCTTGCTGCTGATCCTGACGCAGCAGAATAACGCACCACCCAACAGAGGGCAGAATAATCCCTGTGGTAGCGTGGGTAGTGAGACAGTCTACTCTCACACCTGAAGACCAGCCACCGTTCTCAAGCAATCTCAGTGTGGAGTGAAATTAGCGTCCACCTGCATCAGTAGCGTGCCAAGCTCCAACGCAAGTGCCGCCCACACGGCATCATAGAGAGAGATCGACCCTGGTATCCATTTAGGGTTCATGTCTGATCATTAAAGAGCTCAATGTGTTGTTTAGTTATTTTAGCTATCATCAGTGTTTCCTATTGTCTTCTTTAATCAATCTGCTTCACCCCCTGTTAACCGCTCTGCCACTCACTACAGTTCCTTCTCTGCCCCGCAGTCGCTGAGTGCCCAGAGGGGTTCTGGGGGCAACCTCCGGCGGTTGAGGGTGAAGCCTATGCTGAAGTGCATTCGGCTGCAGTTCCCCCTTCATCCGCTGGGGGCTGGCTGCAAAACAGAGCAAATCCCCATAGACTCCCATGTCCCATGTTCCCATGCGGGTCTTTTTCATTGACAGGTACCAATCTCTGGCTTCGGGGACGAGGAAAGTGGAACGGCTGCGGTTTTTGGCCGGTGGGCATTGTGGCTTGGCTTTGGCCCGCTTGCCTCCGTTGGCTGGGTGGTTCCCGTTATCTTGGGGTTGGCTCGGTTGGCTTTTGGCTGCAGAGAGCTCGGAGTTCGCTCGATGTCTGTCGTCCGCCATGACGCTCACGGCCTCCCTCTCGGCTCCACCTCTTTGCCCATGTTTGTGTTTTCCGGGCAGGACAACGCGCATGACGCTGCCAACATGGTGACAGTGGGGGCCGCCCACCGAGCTTCGGTTCGGCTCTTCAGAAACCTATGGGTGACGTCACGGAGACTCCGTCCATCTCTTTATACAGTCTGTGGTTCTAACAGGTAGACGCGCCGTCATGTATTTCCCTGTTAGCACTCTGAGGAGCCCCCTGTGCGGTCTACTCTGTCATTATGATACCTGCGCCATGTGTGTGCTCTGGTTCTTTGGATGGCATGGTGATCGGTGGACCGGTTACCAGTGGTGTTTTTCTGATTCCACTTCTGCGTTTACTTGGGGGACCGTTTTTGCCTAAACTGGGACTGACTGGTCTCCTTCCTCCCACGTGGATAATGAGAATTGTCGTAGGTGGTCTCGTGTGTTGAAATTAGACCTGACTAAGGCTACTTTGGTGTTCACGTTTAACACTACCTCTGAGCCCCTTTTGCAGTATCCTCCTCCTAGCCGATATCGGGGTGATACTTTTAGTAACTCCTGTTATCATGAGGTCATATGAGGTTATTTGTGTATGTTCTGGGCCCTCGCCGGGACCCGTTAGTAGATTTTTCTCTTTGCAGTGATGTCGTGTCGTCGCCTCGTAGCTTGGCTGAGTCCTATGCTGATTTCCCCGTTGTCTGTCTTTTCCCGGGTCCCAAGTCTGAACTTGAGAAGTAAGTGGATGATTGCTTTGAGATGATGACTGACATGTCTGCTCAGAGTAATAATTGGTTTTTGCTGGCTGAGCAGGTAGAAGTGTTTGTTGGAGTTGCCTGTGTGGTCTGCCTGGGGCCCAGACCTGTGCTGCATGTAGTTATCCCTCCACCTGAGTTTGACTCCGCCTATATGATTGATTTGCTCTCTTCTGAAAACCCTAACCCTAACCCTTTCAGATATGTATTTCCTTGGATGTTCCTTTCCTTGTTACAACCCACACACAGTCCCCTCCTCTCTGGTTCAGGTGTGACGAAGCCAGATTTTACTTGCTTCATGAGCTCCTCTTCAGATTCTGATTTGTTGGGGTTTTGGACCGTGCTTGGTATGACAGTGTATATGCTGTTAATTTTCTGTGGCCTGTGCCGGCCTTTGGTGGTGGTACGGTGGCCTGGTTCTTAGGGGCGTGCTGCCTTCGAAGTGGACTGGTATGTGTGCCCCTGTCACCCTTCTCTTGCCTACAGCTGTCTTCCTGGGTTGAATATCTGCCCCCTTATCCGGTCACTCGGTCCAGGCACTCTGTTCATCCTGATCACTCAGCTGCTTCTGCCTACATCAACGCTGTTGGGGTTCCATTGCAGTACTTGCTGCCCTTTTTGTTCTGTGTTTGCTGTGTCGTCCCGTGCATCAAGGCCTTGTTTGTTAGGCTGATTGACTCTGCCAGGATGTCGCATTCCTCGGCTTGTTTATTACTCTCTTCCTGCTTCGGATCTCCCTCTCTTTGATCCTTTTTCATTCTTTTTTGATAGTGATGGCTTTTCTGAATCTGACTCTGACGTGAGTGTTTTTCCTTTCAGGATGTTTTCTGACAGATTTTCTTCAACCCTGCCGGGAGTGACCATTCTGATGTTTTAGTTTCCTGTCTCTCTTTGGGTAGTTAGTGTTGTTTTATGGGTTTGTTTTGTTGCTTTGTTATGTTCATGAATTGTGATTCTTTTGTGTTGATCCTGAAAGGATCAAAAGGGGGGAATGTGGTGGAATTATGCGTATAGTGTAGTTTTAAAATGTTACTCATTTATTAAGTTTCTTTTAAGTAGTACAAGATATATATTCTGCATAGTTAGAGTAGTTCAGTAAGCTTGCTTTAGTAGATTCATGCATAAAACTAAGTGTTCTGTTCAAGGCCTGTTTCAGCTTTGACTGTTGTTATCTCCAAGCTAGCAGTTGTTTTGACTAGTGCTGCCAGGCAAAGGTTGTTTGTGTATGCTTAAAGAACACTGTAGCACTCTGAGCAGGGGCAGAGCTCTCGAGACCTCTCGCCCGCAACATCTGTACATGGCCAATAAATTGAACAGAAAACAGTTGATGTATAGATTTATTTCTCATCGGATAAATTCCACGACATCCTATAAAGCAGATTTACTGATCATTTACTTGATGGAAGATGGGTTTAGAACTCTCTCATATCCATCATCTGTCAGGATGTAGAAAAGGCCTCAAAGTCACCAATATGATTTTCATTGTTATAATCCGGTTCATTTAGTTTGTCAGTATGTGGTCACTTAAGGGTTAAAGTCGCGTGTCAGCTCACGGGGTGCTTCCAGTTAGGAAACTTGCAGAGAGTTGGTGTACAGGTGGGCTACAATGGTGTGGGGACCTGAGTTTTGGTTTGGTTGATGTGTGCGTGAGTGACTGGTGAGTAATACTGCTTAATGACCATCTTGCTTTGGTGTTTATCTTTCCACAGTTTATCTGACACTTCATATGATAATTGAGCTCATTTGTGTTCATATTAAACCATGCTAACTCCGTGCTTGTGCAGCTAAGTAGCCACCGAGCTCACCTTTACCTGTAGCTTATAATTGAATTGGCCATGTGTGTATGTTATTTGTATGTAATTCTGCCCATGTTCACGGCACAGTTGTATCCCATGTACACAAAGTTATTTCTGTGCTAAATTCATTCTAATCACCTTTAAGTAATGTTTTATCGGCATTTGTGCGAAGCTAATGCTAACACGCTACCAGAAGTAGCCCACTTGGACTTTCACAATAAGAGCGTGCAACAGGAAGTGCCGTAAAGTTCTATTTATGCTAACTTGACTAGTCGGAGAGCATTGTCTGCTATGTTTATCAGGGTTTATTTTGGTATTAGTTTCTTTATTGAAGCAATTAGAGGCATGCAACTCCAAGCTGTTCTCATTTACCTTATTTGCTTTGTGTTGAACTATATTTATATTTATTTGCACTAATGTTGGTTGCATTCATTCTATTTTGTGTAGGAAACCACACATACTTTATCTCATACATCCCCACCTTTCCTGAAATAAAGAGAAGAGGAAAGATCTGATCAGTCTCCAGCCTGTTTTCATGTTATACTCTGATTGGCCTTAAGAAGTGCTCTGGCCGGCACTCCAGTGTGAACCTGGTGATAATTCCAGGACAAGCACCGTGCAGTACCTTCAGAACACAGGACTATTTACTAGACTGTGTTCCTCATCATTATTAACAATAACAAAGATTCATAAACTGTATTGTTTTTTTCAACATGGAATAATGGACATATTACCAACATTAAAGAATTTTTTTTTTTTAAAAAGAAAGGGTTAGGATAAAGAAAAATGTGATGAAGAAACAAGTGATGCTGATGACATTTTGCAGGGAAAAAAATGACAGGGGACCCAGACAGAGGAACAGAACAGAAAAAGAAGACTGTTTAGATTTTACCAGCCCTTTCTGTCTAGGAAAAGAGACACAGCTGAAGTATTCCTGTTGCTAGGCAACTTAGAAAGAACTGTAGGTGGAGTTAAAACTTCCTTCAAAGTTTCTTAGCGACTTGATGACATCAGTAGCCTTGGCAACACCATAATGACATCACAAAGGACAGTGAGATCAGAAAGACGTCACCATTGTACACAAAATGCCACAAAACTTTTATATTCCTATAACTAGCCTGTATACATACAGAAAATATAGAAAAGACTACAGAGAAGTTTCAACTTGACAGAATGGCTTTTAACAGAATGGAGAAGATTATGGACCTGCCACGGACACACTGGATGACAACACAGGCTGGAGAATATTTCACTCAGCCAGCACAAGAGGAAATGGAGCTGAATCGTCAGCGGCGCGCATGTGACAAAGCTATTTATACTGCCAGAAAAGAAGTTCAGGGTAATTATGTTGATCAGGTTGAAGAACGTAGTAGGAGGAACACTTTATTCCTTCACTATAGTTGCTGTCACCTTAACAGCATGAGGTGGCCAGCCCTATAAAAGGAGGTTGCTGCTGCAGGTTCAGCATGCAGACAACAAAGTCTCCACCTACTTCCTGTCTCCTCTGTGCTGCAGGTATGATCTGTTGCTGCTCTTTAACAGTCTTCTTTTTTGGCATATGTGGTGCAGTATCTTATTGTTGTGATTTTTCATTTTGCTCGTGATGGCAAAAATGGAACGTTTGCGAGATCGAATCATTTGGAACAATTGTTCCAATCAAAGAACCGATCTTTGGAATATTTAGAACACATTACCTCAGTGACATCTAGTGGCCAAAAATGTCATTTCAACTGATAGAACTCAATAAACTGGAATGTATTTAAGTGCCATGACTTGTGAAATTTGATGTAACTTCTTCAGTCAGTTTAAAGTGATGTCAGTATGAAATTACGTTTCATTTTACCCTGTCAGTATTTGTAAGGGGTGCTTCTGTACATTTAGGAAATTACATTAAGAAAGACAATCTGCTCAACTGTACCCAGGCTGAGATGGTTTCACCTCTTGCTCAAAGTCTCTCCTGCTTTGGAGAATATTCTTTCACAGGGGACTGATGTGGCTGGTATGAAAGATATGTCTCCATGCAGGATGTTTGGTCCGCAGATACAATACACTCAGATAAATGAGGCAAGACTTCCCAAATAAACGGCCGTTTCGGAGAGATTTTTAATGTTTCGCGCATATCAGCTGACAGATCAGCTGCCAATCAGGAAAGACACTGTAAATAATTATATCAGTATTATTATTATGTGAAAATTGAGTACTTATGTTTGAATGTGTGAAATATTTTCATTTTTATTTATTCTGTTGTTCCATTTTGGACAGAATGTTTAAAAAGATCACTGAGGTTTGTATGTGTTTTGCTCAGTTCTTATTCTAACGAGAGGTGGAACAACTGCGGCACTTCAGAATGGCCGGCACACTTCAGAATGATTGGTGTAATGGAACGCAAAGTGGAACAGTCACGTGACTTCCATGTCTCGGTTTAGATCACGGAACGTAGTTTTGCATCATACGTTCCACAGTAGTTTCAGTACAGACTGGAACACCGTTTCGATCGTAACATCACTAATAAAAAGTTTTGATTCTGCATCCCTGGCTCACGTCTCTGCCGTTTGGGTCCACCTCCATCACTCAGACCAATTAAGCTGGCAAGGGGTGGAGTCTGTCCCAGCAGCTCACAGTTGAGAGGCAGGTACACCTGGACAGATCACCTGTCCAACACAGAGACACAAACAAGCACTCAGTCCTGGAGATAATCATAAAAACTTTCCTGAAATTTAAATATTCATTCAGAATTTTCTTCCTCTGAAGGAAGTGAAATAAAGAATAAAACATCTTTAATCTTTCCCCTAAATTCCTCATGATGAATGAAATGATGTGTTTTCCAGCTTTTACAAGCAGATCCGTTTTAGGATGGATACTTCTGGCTCTTTGCTGTATCAAGACTCTGCTGCTTTTATTTTCCAGTCTGACTTCCTGGTCCGTGCCTTATTTGGTCATGTTTCCTGTCACTTCTCTCTGTTGGCAGAAACCAGACACTGATTAAGATCCACAGAAATGATTAAAACCTTTGACCTCCTCGTGTCTGTGCAGCCTTTCACCCCCAGCCTCGACAAGATAAATATCCCGGTTCGAACAGAATATGAAACGAGTCCTCGGTGAAGACACGATGGAGGACATGAAACACTGCTGCTGACAGGAGTAAAAGCCAGACAGGTAGGTAGAAGTGGACAGGCAGGTGAAGTGAGCTCAGTTTCCACATGACAAGAAACAAGAGAATGCTGTGATGAGCAGCTTGAACTCTGAGTTCATTTTTAGTTTTACAGTAACAGGAGTTGGAAAGATTTTTTAGGATTATTAAGTTCAACACTGAAACATTTCTCCTTGATCATAATCCATCTTTATGATATATTAAGTTTATGATGTTAAAGTAAATAATTGAACAGTTTGTCAACTAAATACAGCTGAAAATGTCACCTAAATCTCAGGGTAATTATTCCAGACATTTTATTTCGAACACTTAATGATCAATCAAATCAGTCAAAACTTTTATAGAGCACTTTCACATACCATAAGGGAACCAAAGTGCTGTACAGGTAAAAAATATCACAAAAACAATAACATTAATATCATAAAACAACAGTTAAATTGACTTTATTTAACAAAAAGGTCTAATTGTCCTGCTTTTTGGATTTAAAAGCCAGTACAAAAGGAGGAGTTTTTAAAAGAGACTTAAAACCTCTTAAAGACCGAGCAGACCTCATAGAAAAAGGGAGACCATTCTACAGTTTGGGGGCTGCTGTTGAAAAGGCTCTGTCTCCCCGAGTCACAAGTCAAGTCGTAGGGACCACAAAGAGCATCTGGTCTTCAGATCACAGAACTCCAACGGGACGGAGATGGTGCAGAAGCTGAGAGAGACATGATGGTGACAGACCATTTAAACATTTAAAAGCCAAAAGTAAAACTCTGAAAAAATATTCCAAAACAGACAGGCAGCCAGTGAAGAGAATGCAGTGCAGGGGTCATGTGTTCACACTGTCTTTTCCCCGTTAACAGGTGGACAGCTGAGCTCTGGACCAGCTGTAGATGGTGGATACAACTGTCAACAGCCTGTGTTGTGTCTGAAACATGATCAACATTTACGATCAATGATGAGAACATGTTTAATTGCCCCCATTTTTTTCATATGTGCATTTATTCATGTATTATGTTGTATTTTGTCATTGTAATCAACACTTGTATAGAAATAACATGTCTGTGTGAGAATATTGAAGTAGATTGTCAGAAGAAAACTCCACTGGTCAATGTGAGTGTTTTTAAACATCCAGGCTGTGTTTCATTTACCGGACGTTGGCTGCTACCTTTGTCTTGTTGTGTTTAGATGGTTGATCTCTGTTTGCTGTGTGCTACATCACGGACCTGTGATTGTTCTGAAGTTCTTGGCCAGGTCGCTCTTACAACAGATTTTTCTCATCAAACTGAGACTTATCTGGTTAAATAAAGGAGAAATGAATAAATCTGACTGAGCCAATCAGAGGAGGAGATGATGAAGAGGAGGATTTTAGGTGAATGATGTGTGTTTCTTCTGCAGATGAAGGTAGAAAGTATGTGTGAGCCAATGTGAATCCAGCATCATGGATCAGAACAGAGAGGAGGGAGTTCCTCCCTCTAAAACCACTCAGAGGTCAGATATCCATCTCTAACTCTCCATGACTGTTCTCAGAAATTACAAAAAGACACATCACTAAACATCTGGATTCACAGGAACCAGCCAGGACCTGGACCTGTAGCCAAGCCTGGCCCTGGACCCAGACCTGGACAATCTGCAGCATCATGTTTGTCATGTGATGGATCTGATTTGTCCTCCAGAGTCTTAACCAAACTAAATGTTCAATTTCAGGATTCAGCTGTGATACCATGAAAGCATCTTTAATCACAGGAATCAACCTGGACTAGAACTAGAACCTAGACCTTAATCAGGACCAGAATCTAGACCTGGATCAGCACCCAGCTGTTTCTCCATTAAGAGCAACAAGTTGATGTGTCCTCCTCTACATTTTAAATCAGATCCACAGAGGTGAGTTGTGTGTAAATGTTACATCAGTTTGGTTTTATTTATATCTGAATATATTCACATGGCGGTCCCTTCACTCCATTACAGTAACAGGCCTGCAGCGAAATGAACAGCAAAACATCTCTCAACCAACCAATTTCAGTGTGTGCAGCTTCAATGAAGAGTGAAATATAGAAAGTAACAGTTAAAATAGCCATATAAAATTTATGATACAGGAAAGTGACTGCAGCAGGTTGCACACAGGTTGGTCCATGTACATTTACTGTGTGGAAAACTGTCTCAATGATTTTCCTCTTTCTCTCCAGGCTGCGTGTGTGTGGTGTCTCAGAGAGAAGCTGTGAAGATCTCTCCTCACTTCTCAGCTCCCAGTCCTCCAGTCTGACTGAACTGGACCTGAGTAACAACAACCTGCAGGATTCAGGAGTGAAGAAGTTGTCTGGTGGACTGAAGAGTCCAAACTGGAAACTCTCGGGTCAGGATACATCATACTGAGCATTTCAAGGAGTTTTTAATCATGACTAAGATGATACCTGCAGAAAATCTTTGTATGAATATCTACGGTGGCCTTGAAGTGTCACAGCAGTACAAAAACCACAACACTCCTCAATTAGCATCAACACAAAGGCAACAATGTGAGACAGGTCCAGTTCTTCATTCAGCTTTACTTTCACTGCAAGTCTAAGTTTTTGTGTTTTCTGCAGCCTGTCAGGATGTCTGATCACAGAGGAAGATTGTGCTTCTCCAGCCTCGGCTCTGACCTCCAACCTCTCCCATCTTAAAGCTCTGGACCTGAGCTACAACAATCCAGGAGAGTCAGGAGTGAAGCTGCTGATGGCTGCAATGAAGGATACACAAACACTCGGGTATGGAGAGGCTGCTGCAGCCACACCATCTCTGATAGAGGAGGAAGATCTGTAGACATTTCTCTGTCCTTCACTCAGTCTGTCTGTCGGCTTTATGATGGATATGAAGGTTAGATGAACTATCACATACAAGAGTTGTTTTTTCCTTCTACTCACAGCAGAAAAAGAAAAAATCATTAGATGGTCTTGAAGAAAAACATCTGTTGGAGAAAGAAACAAGAGAGATGGGAGAAAAAACATCCAATAGAAACTATCAACAGGATCAAGTTTAAAATAAAACAGCAGATTTTGGCTTTCAAATAAGAAATCTAGAAATGTAGCTGAGAATAGTAGGGTCTGTCACCTACATGTTCCAGCTGATCTGAGGCTTTCTGGGAGTTTATTTCAGAGATGTCAAACATGGAAGCTGAATGCAGCTTTTCCATGTCTGAATGTGAAAGAGAAAGAATCCACCTGCACTAAATAAATATCTCCCTGCATACGTACCATCATGTTTAATATTTTTACTCCGAAATTGACCTTTTACAGGATTTTCACACCGTAGAAAAAAGTTGTTCTAACTATGTGATGTTGTACAGGAGGTTTGGCTTGAGTTCAGTCCAGTTTGAACACCGACCAAATGAAGGTGTGAAATTGTTCCGAGTCCCTTGGACTATCCTGGTGTGAATACCCCCTAATAATTTTCTTTTCTTCAGCTTCTTGAAGTCCCTTTCTATGTGAGCCATTTAACTGCAAATTAAAATAATTTGCATTCAAAGAGAAAATACAATGCAGATGAACTGTGGGAGCGACGTTTGCAAAATTGATGAAAAGGGTCTATTGTCGGTCAAACACAGGATTCAGGACCTTGCAGCAGTGGGCGGATGATAAAAGTTATAGAAATAGCATGTTATGATGAAAACAGAAACATGGGATGGATCATTTTACAACCCTGATTCCTGCTAATTACATAGACACTGCCCAGTTCTAATCAGCTAATAATGACATCATGTCACCATAATTACTCCTTTTTAAGTAATGATTGATAGTTTGATTTTCTAATGTACTAGTTTCCCTCCTATTGCTGCAGGTTACAGGCTCCTTATTACCCTTTAACTTCAGTTTTAGCCTGTTGTTACAATGATGTAGCCAGTGTTACTAGCAGGATATAACCTGGTTAATACTCTGGTAATTACAGAGTATGAGCGAGGTATTCTGTATTAGCATTGTGTTAGCACACTATTACCACATTATTACCAGCTGGAATGTAAAGTTCTGCCACTAAGAGTTGATGGAGACTGAAAAGATGCTTAATCATTCATCAGATGATCAATCAGCTGCAGTAACAGTGTGGAAGTTGGAGTCAGTAGAAGCTGGCTGACTGGACATGAATCAGCAGACTGGATCAGATTTAGAAGGAGTGTGGTGAGTTCATGCTGCTGACCATCTGATTGGTTCCTATCTGTCCACACAGCAGCAGGATGTGCAGGAATAATGTGAGGAAACATCCTCAGAGGGATGATGAAGCAGCTGTTAGTGGTCAGTATGGAAACAATCCATCACAGCTACACACAGACACACACATCATGGCCTCAAATGGAGATGCTCCATTTGTCCAAATGTTGGATGTCTCCTTTCTCAGTGTAGAACAAAGTGTGTATGAGAGACATGTCATGCCCATGTTAGCATGCTCTGACCCCTCTCCTCCTTTCAGGGAGGTGGAGCCTGCTGGAGAAGCATAGTTGAGACCATGTCTGAGGAAGCGTAAGTGTGTTTTTCACTGGATTCATCACATTCAAAGTGTCACATCACATTGTCAATAGATCAATGACTGCAGCTGGATTGTGTTTGTTCTCTCCATCAGATTCCTGTCCACTCACCATCGACACAAACACAGTGAGCAGAAACCTCAAACTGTCTGACATCAACAGGAAGGGGATGTTTGTAAAGGAGCTTCAGTCATATCCTGATCATCCAGACAGATTTGATGAGTGGTGTTCTCAGCTGCTGTGTGAATGTTCTGACTGGTCGCTGCTACTGGGAGGTGGAGTGGAGAGGAGATGTTGAGATAGCAGTGAGTTACAGAAACATCAGCAAGAGGGGAGACACCAGCGACTCTCTGTTCGGATGGAATGATCAGTCCTGGAGTCTGAGATGCTCTGATGATGAAGGCTACTCTGGCACAATTACAGAGAAATGCACATCTCCTCCTCCTGCTCCTCTTCCTCCTCCGTCTCTAACAGAGTAGCAGTGTATGTGGACTGTCCTGCTGGCTCTCTGTCCTTCTACAGAGTCTCCTCTGACTCCCTGATCCACCTCCACACCTTCATCACCACATTCACTCATCCTCTCTATGCTGGATTTGCAGTCTGGTTTGGTTCCTAGTCTGGTTTCTGGGTGTCTCTGTGTGGAGTGTAAATACTTTAATGGCATCAGAGACACTGATGAACAGATGGTTCAGTCTGTACATCTCTGTCTCTTTCACTCAAAAACATCTTTTCACATTTAATCAGTAAGTGTGAAACTATTCTAAATGATTCTTGGAAACTTCTTCCTCTTCAGTCCTTTAAAGATGGAAGCTGAGCTTCTTCCAGGATCCACATGTTTTTCTGTCTGTTTCCAGTCAAAGCTTCACACTGAGTATCAGGATGTTGTGTTCAGCTCATGTCGGCTGCAGTTACATGTTGAATTAAAGATGCATTATTGATTTGTGTCGCATTCTCCAAATGTTTCTTTTTATCTCAATAAAAACTCTCACAATCATTTCAGTCTTTATTTGTTCCATTTTGCTCTTAACATCAGAAAGTGAAATGATTTCAGAGCATTTCATTCTAATGTTTGATGTTTCATGTAATTACTGTCACTTTCATTTCTTCCTTTTTGTCAAATTCGATCTAAATAAAGATTAGATGTTGTCATTGGCTTGTAACTCAAACGAGTCAAAGTCCGTCCCACTTCTGGGACGTCCGTCTGTCCAGTTAGGACGTAACACTGATTGATGATCCGTTTCACCTGATCAAACTGATCCATAATCTATGAAACTACAAGTTTTGTGTTGTCAGTAAAAGCAGAAACGTCCAGCTGAAGATCTGAAGTCTTACTATTCCAGTACATACTTAGTGGCCGATCACACGCACTTATCAATACTTTCCAGATGAACTCAGCAAACTGCCAGAAACATTCAAAGGGCTTTTATTGATTGAAAAGTGTGTTGTTTTAATGAGGACAGGAGAGCGTCCGCTAGTCTGATGGCTGTTTAATGTTGGAGAAAACGTGATGCAGACGCGGCACACTGGTTAGAACACACCGCTGCTGCAGAACACTGCTGCTGACGTTTTGTCATGTCTCAGTAAAGTGTGGGAGGAATTCCCAACAACATGACACAGCTGAGAGTTGAATGTGGACAAGAAGACAAAACAAAGGCTTGTCTCCTCCAGCTGATAGAAACAATCATAGTGAGCATCTGAAAAGAATCACTAATCAGCTGAAACACAACCAGGAGGCGTCAGCATGTCTGCTCTCTGTTCTTATTTCTTACAGAACCAAAGAACGATGAGACTGAACACTGTGTCTGGAAGTGGTCTGGCAAACGTTCTTTTAACTGTGAAGACAGACGCTGGCTGACATGTTCTGATGAGAAGTTGGTTGTTTTAGGATTATTCTAAAAATGAGGAAAGGATTTAGCAGATTTAGTTCCTCCCAGTCAGACTTCTCCACCTGGTGACTGATATTTTGTCTCACTGTTCATCAGTAAAATGCTCTAATTTGTCCAGGACCCATTTGTTTGTTCTTTAACTCGATTAAATGACAGTGTCTTATATCACTGAATAATAATTTGGAAAATGTTTAATTATTGTACCTTATTTCAGTCTCCAATTAATTGCATTTATGTAATAAATTAAGCCTTTTCTTTAAAGAAAGGGGACAAAGACATCTGAGGACATTTGTAATGAAATTCATATGTGGTTATTGGACAGAATAGTCCTCCCAGCAGCTGGGAGGACAGCAGAGTTTGACATATATGTCAAACTCAGGCCCGCAATTTTGGCCCGCACTACAATTATATTTGGCCCACGAGATGATTTCAAATAATTTTTACGTCTGGCCCACTGATCCATCACACAGCACATGTACCACTAACACTACAAATCCCACAATGCTGTCTTGGCGCTAGACTCCGATTTGGAAAACGCCCCCACCTCTTGTGTTGACACTCATTAGCAAACCTGCTATGAAGCACACACTCTAAGCAGACATCTACCGCCGTGTTGCCTTTTGCACAGTTTGCTGAAATGCTCGGTCTACTTAGCGCTGAATTTATCCGACAATTTGCCAACTTTAAAGCCAAAAAATGTAGATTTGAACTTTTTAGCAACCCGTTTGCAGTTGACGTGAAAAGCTCACCAACCAACCTCCAAATGGAGCTTATTGAGCGACAGTGTAATGACACGCTCAAGTCAAAGTATGACTCTGTCGATGCTGCACAATTTCCACCTTACCTCCCCGACACGCCGCCCGACTTCATGCCAAAGCTGAGCAAATGCTCTCTATGTTCAGCAGCACATATCTGTGTGGGAAACTGCTTTCTTTAATGAAGATGAACAAAACACCACACAGGAGTTGTCTCACTTATATACATCTTCATTCAGTCCTGAGGATTTCCTCAGTTCAGAGTCTGACTCCACAAATTGATGCACTTGCATGTAAACAGCGACACCAAGTATCTGGAATGGACCCATCATCAGAGTAAATGGAAGCAAACTAAACTGGATAAATATGATTTTATCTCATGAAGGCATGGTCTGTTCAAAGTTGATAGAGATAATAGGTTTTTTTTTTTGTTTGTTTTGTTTTTGTTTCAGGTGTTGGCCTTGATGGCCTGTCATGAAAAGATTCAGGTTACAATTAAGATGAATATAAAGTTCCAGATATAGAGGCCTGATATTTATTTCAGCTGTTTGTTGTTGTTTTTTTAAACCTGTTCTGGGTTCAGTGTTTAAGCAAAAACAGCCCTAACTATTATTTAATATATGAAAATGTTTAATACAGTACTGTATCACAAAGATAATAAAAACATGAATAATAGCCGTCACTTTCTGAATAAAAAAAATTAGTTTTACTTTGTTCCTCTTTATAATTCTGGCCCTCTGTGAGTTTGAGTTTGACACCCCTGTCCTAGCTTGTCTGCTGGGACAAATATGTGTGGATATAGGCTATACATAAAAATAAAGAAACGGTCTGGCTGGTGTGGTACTGACACCGGCGCACTGCTGCTCATTCTTTTCTATCAGGACCGCAATGAATTCTGGGATAGGAGAGGGCACATAGGATGGGTGTTTCTCAATTCTGCACACTTCCAAGTGCGGATTCATGGGCTGCATACGTCATCGTGGCGCGCCAAGTGCTGTCTCAATTCAAAGGCTCCTTCGAATCCACCCTTCAAATGCGCACTTCGTTTGGCTCCAGATTAGTTTAAAACGAAGGATACAAGAGATGTACCCTTTGCACCCTCTCCTATCCCAGAATTCATTGCGTTCCTGATAGAAATATACACCAGCGAGACTGTTTATTTATTTATTTTTATGGAATGAAAAGATTTTTTATATTATATATATATATATATATATATATATATATATATATATATATATATATATATATATATATATATACATACATATACATATATATATATATTGCTTTTCAAAAATTATTTCTATTGAACCAGAATTAGAAAATAATGTCATGGTTTTAATAACACTTTAATTTATTATCACTATTGTCAATTTAATCTTATTTCCCAGGCAGCTGTTTTCTCCTTCTTTAATGGGAGGGTATGAATACATATGAGGATTAATGTATATGTGTCCAATAAGGATTATTTTCCACTGAAGTTAACGTCAGCTTGACAGGATGAGCTGTCAACCAGAGGAGAGCTCCTCTAAACTTCTCATGTTGGTCATTTAGATACAAAGGAAAATGACAATAAATCAAAGTTAAATTACTGGCACAATTTTCTGTCATTTTAAAACTATTTTAGTGTCTGTTTGTGGAAGAATGGGATCAGTAATTAGATAAACTTGGCACATGTAGTTGCCAGGCAACGGAGGACTGAAGCAGTATGGGTAATTCTCGTCCACTAGAGAGGCCGTCTCATTTTACTGGCAGTAAGGCACTTCGGTGTGTGCAGACCTCGTAGAACACTTCGTAGCCTACGCAGTTTGCGCACTTGGAAATGTGCAGACCCTGAATGGAGAAACAGTGTCTCCGCCCAGATAACTCTTACAAATAGTAGCAGAGATCTTATGAAGTCTGCTCACCAATTTGTGTTCTTGAGCTAGGGTTGCCACCCGTCCCGTAAAATACGGAATCGTCCTTTAATTGACAGAAAAATGTTGTGTCCCGGATTGAACATATACGGGACGCACTTTGTTCCGTATTTTCATAACTTTCCAGAAGCCTATACATGTCGGTCACACACATCAACACTCTAAGTCTAACAATAATTAACTAAATAAAACACAGAAAACATAGCAGTCAGCAAAAATGTTCTTTTCGTGCAGAATCTGCGCAGGTGCAGCCTCCTCCCCTCTGCGCCTGTTGGACAGTGACGTTGCCTAGAGACAGACATGACTCATGCACGCTCCTCAGAAGACCCGCGCCTTTTAAAAATGTCTCTTGTAGCCTACCTGGTTCTCTACCTGCTGAAAATAAAACACACATGTTAAACAGACATGAAGAGACGCGGCTGCAGCGTTGGTGAAGATGTTTATAAGTCAGATTGTACAACGTGTCAGTGACTGTTCAGTCACACACGGTGGACTGTCTGACATCTAACAGCATCAGGAGAGCAGGATCATTACTGATATGCTGTAGTAGCCGATATAAATACATTTTATAGCCATTAAAAACGTATTTTCAATGGATGAAAGGTTGATGATATATGATATATCATTGTATTATATTATATAAATTGATAATGATATATATATGTATGTATATATATATATATATATATATATATATATATATATATATATATATATATATATATATATATATGTGTGTGTGTGTGTGTGTGTGTGTGTGTATGTTTATATACATATAGCCTAGCAGTAGGGAAGCGTTTCATTTTATTTGCATTTTAAACAATAAAGTCTAGTGAGAGGAGGCGCAGGTAAGTGACGTGGCAGTGACGTAAATTTTGCGAGACGGCAGATTTAGTCAAGGCGCGTGAAAACAAATATTCATTCTACATCATATTCTTGCCAATATAATCTTAAAACTGTTTCTGGAAGCAAATAATTAAAAAGTGTTATTCAAGGTAAACTCTGGAGCAAAGCGAGGAGGATCTCACCAGCTTGTCGGAGTTTATTGACGAGTGTTTCAACCGCATCGTCATGGGCAAGACAAGCCAAACACCGACTCCGTCTGCGCCCAGATCCGCTTCAACCTCCAAGAGAAGCCGGAAAGAAGACTCACCCGGAGCGACGTCCTCTAACGGGGACGACACCTCGGACATCCTGATGTCCATTGACAAAAATCTCGCCAGCTTCGACGCTCGTCTGGGCCTGTTGGAAGTTCTCCACCGGGAGTTTCAGTCGCTGCGGGAGTCGCTGGAATTCAGCCAAAAGCAGGTGGAGTCTCTGGCCGCAGAGAATGCCAGCCTCAGGGAGACGGTGACTTCTCTCAACGAGGGAATGACTCGACTCACAGAGGAAAATAAAAAAATAAAGGAAACTGTGATCGATCTCCAGGCGCGCAGCATGAGGGACAACCTGGTCTTCGCAGGAATCCCGGAGCAACAAGAAGAGGATCCAGAGCAAACAATCAGATCATTTATCCAAACCAAGCTGAAGCTACCCGAAGACGCGGTGAGGAACATCTCATTTCACCGAGTTCATCGCTTAGGTGGGAAAAGACCGGACAGCCGCAGACCCAGACCGATTGTAGCCAAGTTCGTGAGCTACAAGCAGAAAGAGCAGGTGAGGGATCGAGGTCCGGAACTCCGCGGGACCGATTTTAGTGTAAATAATCAGTTTCCCAAAGAGATTCTGGAGAGACGCAGGGTCCTGTTTCCCATCCGAAAGAAGCTCAGAGACGAAGGATCCCGTGCAGTCATCGCGGTGGACAAATTGTTCGTCAATGGACAGCTTTACCGTGACAAAAATACCACCCCCTGGCTCTACTAACCTCAGGTAATATCTATCACTCATACAGCTAATTATTGTTAAATTTACATGTTAATCTGCTATAAGCACATTAATTATGGTAATTCAGAACTGTACATTTACTGCCAGTCTTTGTAAATTTGCTGTTGTTGTTGCTTTCGTTTTGTTCTGTTTTTGTTTTTTGGCCTTTTTTTTTTCCTCTCCCCCCCCCCTTTAGGGCTTTTGTTTTTGCTCTTTTGTTTGTGCTATTTCTTTTTATGTGTAGTTGTAGTTGTTTGCTTTTCTCACTCCTTTCCTTTCTAGCTGCTCTTTCATTCTATTATGCCATACCAACAATAATAGGTAGGGTACGCACGTACATCCACATGACACAGACACTAAATGTCATGCACATAACACACCTACAACACAGAGCACGTTTAATCACATCAACACTCACCCCCAACTCTCACACACACTCTAAGCATGTGGACAGACATATAGGAACATTGTACACACAGATGAATTTATATATGCACACAATCTACACGCAGCATGCATGCATTAATGTGGGCTTGCACACACACAAACACACACATACTTTTATAGAAACACTTCAGTAGCTTGAGCATGACCACCCTGAGGTTTGTTACGTGGAATATACGGGGAGCTGGTTCCAGGGAGAAGAGGTTGAAGGTGTTTAGCAGATTGAATGATCTACAGGCAGACATTGTCCTGCTACAGGAGACTCATTTATTAAAAACAACACCTCACTGCTAGAGAGTACACTTACTTTCATCTGTCCACCACTCATACTCCAGAATAGACTACTTCCTCACTAACAGCTCTATGATGAACAGTATCTCAGAAACTAAAATCCATTCCATCACGAGGTCGCTGGCGGGGGATGGGTTGGCGGGCGTGACTCCGTAACGGGCGCCTGTGCCACCGTGGGGTGGGCTGGGCGGGGTCCCGGGCTCCGGTGCCCGGGGTTGTCCCCTGTCTCTTGGGGGTGGGGGGTCGGCTTGTGCCGGGGGGGGGCTGGGCTGACCTGGACCTGCCGCTGCGGCGGCGGGCAGGTACGTGCTCTGGTGCCTGGTTGCGACCCTGGGACTTGTTGAGTGGGGGGTGTTTGATAGTGTGGATGGGATGTGAGTGTGTATGGAGGGATGTGTGTAGGGGGTGTGCGTTGAGGACTGGTGGCGGTACGTAGGTATGTGGATGTGTGTGGGTGGGGAAGTGTGATGATGCGTGTGTGGGGGGGGTGTCGTGGTGTCTGTGGGGGGGGTAGTGCCGTGTGTGTAGGGGAGTGGGGTGATGCGTGTATGTGGGGAGTGGCGGTGGTGCATGTATACGGGTGTGTGTGTGGGGGGGGAGGGGGGGGGGGCGTGCTGTCTCTGTGTGTGTGGGGGGGGGGCAGGGGTGTATGTATGGGGGAGTGGGTGGTGCATGTGTGTGGTAGGTTGGTGGATAAGTGTAGATATGATGGATGGGAGTGGGGGAGATTTGGATGTGACGTGGGGGTCAGGAGGAGGGTTTTAAGGGTGGGCTGAACGGGTGGCTGGGTGGACCTGAATGTGTCCGGAAGTGTGTGTGTGTGTGGCTGTAGGTGTGTGCTGAGACAGTGTGAAGTGCCGATGTGTGGACAAGGGGGGACTTCATGCATGTATATGTGTGAGGGGAGTGCGTGTTGGGGGGGGGGGGGGGGGTATGCATGTATATGTGTGTGTGGTTTGGTGGTGGGGGGGTGGTGTCATGTACCCAGGGGCGCAGCTGGTGCGCTGGGGTGCGACCTGGCTGCCGCTGGGTGGCGGTCTGGGGATCCTGGTCCTCCGTCGGTGTGGGCTGTGCCCTCTGCCTGCGGGGGCGGGGGGCTGCTCACGGGCTCTTGGGGCCCTGGGGCCTGCGCTCTGTCTGCCCTAGGTGGCTGGTGCCTGGCGGGATCGGCCCTTGCCGGCCTGGGCCTGCTGGGGCCTGTTCCCCCTGACTGCGGGGGACTCTGGTTGGGCACCTCCTTCGCCACCTCCTGGGCAGATGCATGGCTGGCTCTGGAGTGGGGGGGTTGGGATCTGTACCTGGGGGTGACTGTCGGTTACCCGGGTCTCTGGGTTCTCCTGGCCTTCCTCTAGCTGTAGGCGGGCGGGGTCACATTGGCATGATCACTCTTCTCTAAACACGTTCCACTCTGAATGTTCTGCATGAATGTTCTGCATGTGTCACAGTCACTGAGTCATCCAGCAAGTTTATTCACTAACAGCAGGTACCTCTCTTTCTGTCTTTTTGACTTAACTTGCTAGTTTCTGGTCCTCATGATTGTCAACGGTTTTGTTCTCCACGAATCTAGAGTTGGCTTGTGTGGGTGTATATATTTATGTGTGTGGGTGGGTATGTGTGTGTACTTATGTGTATGTGTATGTTTATGTGTATGTATGTATGTGTATGGATATGTATATATGTATGCATATGTGTGAGTGTATGTGTATGTATGTGTATGTGTGTGTATGTGTATATGTATGTGTATGTATGTGAGTATGTATATGTGTATATATGTATATATATATATATATATATATATATATATATATATATATATATATATATGTGTGTGTATGTATGTGTATATGTATGTATGTATATCTATCTTTATGTATGCATGTATGTGTACATGTGTGTGTATGTATGTGTATATGTATGTATGTATGTATATATGTATATATATAATGTATGTGCGAGTGTATATACATATATATGTAGGTGGGTATGTATGTGCATATACATGTATGCATTGATCTCTTTCTTTTGTTTTTTTTTTTTGTTTTTTTTATGTTCTCTTTTCTGTTCTCTTTCTGCCCCTTTCCTGTCCTTTCCGGTCGGGTCCAGCAGCATAAACTCTGTAATACAAGCTATTATCCAAAACAAATTGAAAAATAAAATAAGAATCAAGAAATACAAGGGGATCATTACATCTACAAAAGTTCCCCTTGGCAAAATAAATTTGCTCAGCAGAACACAGCATCCAGAACATCAGTCTGCTTGCTTAAATGCTGGACAAGACAAAAAAAAAAATAAAATAAAATAAACAATAAAATGTTCAGAGCTTTATGTTTTTTAGGCAATCTGTAGGAAGTGATTATTGGATCAATTAGCTTTTTTATTGGTGTTGTTAAACTGTTATGAAATGAATTCCCTTCAAGTCATGTAAAAAAAAAAAAAAACAGTCCGATATGTAGGATTAAACGAGGAGCCATTTTTCACGGCACGACGTTGAGTCTAGACGTCGTCATCACCATGGTCCCACACAGTAAACATTTTATAACAAACATTTATTTCTGTTTCTTATCTTTCATTACAAAACTCGTTAACTGTGCTAAAGTAGGCTATAGAAACTCTTTTATGTTGGCCTCGATAGTTTTTATGCCAAACAACTGTTGTCAAATAGCGTTTCTCTCGTTCACCTGTCAAAAATCAGCTGATCTGAACCAGCTAGTGAACGCGTTGCTATAGTAACGCCCGTAAAGGGAATGATAAGACAGTAATTGAACTTGCCCAGCTATCAGTGGCCCCGGAGCTGTGGTGTGCGTCCTTTATTTGAATTTATGAAAGGTGGCAACCCTATCTTTAGGAAACGTAGTTGGTGTCTTGTCGCAAGAAACGGCATTAATAGGGGGGCAAGTGCAGCGGCGGAGCTATGCCTTCCTTGACCACAGGGTGGTGCTGTTGCCACATTTCTGTTAGTTTGGCCCGTAGGGAATGATCTTAGATGTGACACCGTCATGTGTTCAGCTTCAGCTTGCTGATTTATGGGAAATGGATATTTTGAGTCTCAGTTTGTGGATGTAAAAAGTGTATATTGTTGCTGTCAAAGCTCATTGTGGTTTATCTCTTATTTCAGAACTGCTACAGCATGACTGAATCCAACCTGCTGCAATAAAGAGAAATGAAGTTCTACCAAACACTAAGAATCAGCCTTCCTTCCTATATCCTGACCGATACACCATCTCGTTTACTGGAGACTTCTCTGACGAACTAGTCCTCCTGGTTAATTACCAAAACAGTGAAAAATATTCTTCCTGCTGTGGGTCTGCAATTATCAAAGCTGGTTGTACAAAAGTAAAAATGACTGAAGCAAAGTCAGTGTCTGGAAGAATCCTGCAGTTTGTTTTTATGTCTGTCAGTCAGCAGAAAGAGATTAGCAGCAGATTAAGACAGAAGGTTTAATAAAAAAAGCAAAAAAAAACAGAAGAATTAAAATAAAAGAGGAAAAAACATTAAAACACAGAAAAATAATCAAATAAATTCCCAACTGGCAAAGCTGCATTTTGTCCATCAGATTTTACAGCTAATAACTTTATTTACAAGTGTGCTAAGAGGTCAAGACAAGTTTATTTTTAGATCACAATTCAAAGTGTTTCACATAAAACATTCAGAGTCTCAGCAGAGTCCAGAAGAAACATGAAATATTCCAGGAAACAATATAAAGACAAACTAAATCATATGAAGGCAAATAAAATAGTCATTAAAACTAGAATAAAATCATATGAAATATGTAAATGAACAGGATGATGGAAAGCATCTGTACTCGAAGCAAAGCTTTGGCACCTTGAAATCAGGACTGTTGACGTTGGGCAGCTCAACCAACATCTATATGATCACATTCAACACAACATTCAGAGCCAAAGTCAGTCAGTTCATCTGTAGAGTTACAAACTAGTCAAATGTGTGTGACGAGCATCAGAAAGTAGATTTACTAAAGTAGGTTGGTGTTAGCTGCTCCTCCCTAAGAGCATTCCACCTCCAGCCTACAAGCAACACCTCACTCACTTCAGACAAAGCAGTTTATTTTCAGACATAAAAAACACATCAAAGTTCCAACACAATGGATTGCTTCTTGGATTTCTGTCCTATATTGTCCAGAAAGTGAAGCAATGAAGCCGCAGCTTGTTTATGTCGTCTCACTGAATGTCTTCCATGTGAGAAGAAGAAACGCTCCGTGATCCTTGCCTTCTCTTTTTCTTTTTTCTAAACAAAAATAGCTGAGCTCAGGAAGGATAAAGTGCAACGTTGGGGCCCTTAAATGTCTTCCTGCCACTCCCTTGGAACAGTGTGATGTTTAGAGGTAACAACATCAGGTCATTGCAGCGATTGCTTCTCACAGGGCAGAACGGCTCAGTGGACTCATCCAGTGAAGGTCGTCCTGCAGAAATTCTTCATGGTGGAACCAGATACTCAAGAGAAGGGGGGGAGGAAAAACCAAGCTGCACACAGGTGTGCAGAGGAGTTAACTAACTTCTATGCTTCTCTGTTATCCTCCTGAGACCCGGCCCAATCATTTCTGTCCTTCATCATGGACATTATGTCCACCTGGATCCTCCTTAAGTATCTGGAGTTACCCTATCAAGCCCTATATCATTCTATAGAGGACATCCTGGGCTTTCCAGTCATGTGTCATGTGATGCATCTGCATCCTGGGAAGTTTCCTTTTTTTCTCTGTCAAGATGGCCGCCATACCAACAAGCACATTTAATGGAAAGAGGAGAGGTAAGTCAGATATTCTTTATCTGTTGCTGTTTTTACCATGAGAATTCTATATATTCTTGCTCATTAACATGTAAATAACAACATGTTTCCATGTGAGAAGAGTTTCAGTGTTTCTGTTCTAAAATAACAGTGATTTAATGAATGTGAACTGGAGTGGACACCAGGACTATTTTCATGTATTTAATGACGGCACATTGTTGTAGGAGAAACACGTGAAGCAGAGAGGATTCTAGACCACATCATAGAGGGACATTCACATCTGGAGCTTTCACATGAGGAAAAGGATGAGGAGGATGAGGATCAGCCTGTGATAGAGGAAGATGATGATGAAGGAGAGGGACAAGATGCAGAAGATTACATGTTATTACCGTGTTAGATTATTGGAGTATTTGTACTAAGTGTAAATTCTGTTAAATATATGCAAGTGAAGTAAAAATGTGCTTATAAAGCTGGTCAGTAGGGAGTCATGTGACACACATGACAGTGAAATCACTGCATTAACCCAAAGGTATGTGAAAAATGTGAACTGTTCCTCCTTTTATTAACTTGAACTTATTTGTGTTTTTTCATCCATCATAATAGATTCACACCTGTGCTACATGAGCTTCCTGCCTATCATGATGACCCTAAAATCTGTCAATACTGGAGTCCAGTCCAGTACTTTTCACACTACATTGATGGCTAAATCTTTGAGGATCTGGCAGCTTCTACAAATCAAAGACAGCTGCAAACTACAGGAGGGTCACTGAATCCTACTGGCCAAGAAATGCAGATTTTCTTTGGCGTATCAATTCACATGGCCTGCCTCGGCTGTCCCACAGTGGAAATGTTTGCTTCCAGGATTATCACAGCTAATATATCCAGAGGAAGAAGGAAAGCAGAACTACTTATGTTCTATGTCTTATAGTTCTATGTTGAACTGAATCCATGTTTTACATGACATTGCAACGTATTATTACATCCATGTTGACCTTGCAAGCAACAAGTAACAGAAGAGCGATACAGAGTTGCTTTTTCTTCAAACTGAATGTGTTCTTGGATGAAAATCACTGGAAAGATATTATCTGTTTTCCTCTACAGTGGACATGCTGTGGAATTCAAATAAAATATATGTTTAGAGAAAATAAAATTGTAAGGTGTTTTTTAGGCCCAAATAGACAGGAAATAATGTTTCCTTTGTTGGTTTGACTGGTTGTAAAGCATGTAGCTAAACATTATCAGCCAGTTGTGTTTTTCACCTTGTTAGTCACCTTCACACCAACTCAGTACCACCAATGTTCCACTTCTTTATGGAATATCATCATTTCCATCGCACCATGACATGAAGCATCACAAGGCTGAATGTCACGACTAACACATGTTTATTCTTTCAAGCTCACCTCTGATCCTCCCGCTTCTTCTCCTCTTGCTTCTCCTTCTCTCCCTCCTCCAGCGTCTCCTCCTGCACCTCCTTCTGCATCTCCACTATGTCACCTGACAAAAATACATTGATGCATGTCATGAACAGTGGGACAGTTTGGGGAGAAACAATCTAATTATTTTGATGATACAGTTGGAGAAGAAAAGTTTACTTTCACATTTATCAAGAGTTTAGATGAATAAAAATCACATTTGTTTATTTTGTATTTTTCCATTTTTATTGTTATTCTAATGGCTGCGTTTTAAAGGAGTCTCCTCCAAAGAGCCACAAATCAGAAGCAGAGAACAGCAGAGTAGAAAACATAATCCACTGTATTTATAGCAATCAATAAGAATAGCTAGTTATCTGCCGACAGTCCTAGGAATATGGGGAGCCCTACAGTCAAGTCCGCATTAGCCTGCTTACCAGTGCACTGCAACCCACAGTGTGTCACACCCCACACCAATAAGGCAAGTAACAGCACTGCAAACAAACCCAATTAAGATTCTAGCAGAACAGGAAGAATCTAAACACACACTTATGAATAAGACCCGCTATGAGGATCCCGGACCCGACACCCCCACTCTGGAACTGCACCTCAGCCTGCGAGCTAAACTGCCATGATCTCTAAAAGCAGTTACACCTCACATGTATACATACACACACCATACACACACATTCCTCAACTCGCCCAGGATTGGAGACCCTCCCCCAGGGTCTGAGCTTGGCACTGGTCCGGCCCAAAGCAACTAGTTGTGCGGGGGAACTGCCGGTCCAGCGCCGGAGGCTCCTCCGAAGACTCGAGGAGGATCACCTCTTCAAACTGGAGTGGCAGGGGCTCCTAAGTCGGCCCTAACTAAGCCACGCTTCACCTGCCTGTGCGGCCAATCTAAGCCTCTAGCCCCGCTGACTAACTCTGCCGCCGGCAGCCCCAACCAGCTGCGATCGGCACCCTCCCCAAAAGTACAGTTTCCCTGAGCGCTTGCGGTTTGCTTGGCGGGGCGTCAGCCCTTTGACATGCGTCAAGCTCCACTCTCCAGGACACACTCGGCACTCTCACTGCTCTTTTTCATAGCTCACCTCCGTACCAGCTGATCCTACTCAGGTAATGAAAGCTGAACGTCACACTCCTTCAGTTTTCACACACACCATCCTCTCTCCCTCCAGCCCGACTCATTCCACTATTTTATTGTTAATGACTCACACTGACATGATGCACAATTTGCAGGCGCTGAATCTTCTTCCAGCTATGTTACGTGTGTGGACTTGGTTTTAGAGGGACAAGGATGATGTTGTACAAAGTTTGCCAGGAAGGCCGAGGCAGGGCTGGTGGACGGACGTGAGGACAAGCGGGACTAGTCAGAGTCTGAGGAAGACAAGCTGCGGCGGGGACGCTGGTCCACTCTCCAGCGCACAATGAGCCATCTATGTAGATGTCTTTTTTTTCTTTAAGACTTTATTGAATAGAAACGCTGAATTGGTTGTTCACTTGCCCCTGCCTAAAGCTGGCCTCAAACCGATCTGAGGGGGCAAGGTGTTTGTTTGGGGGCATTTTCCAAATCAAATCTGTCTCCCCTCTGCAACGAGCTGTGTGATGGTTGGACAGCATTACATTGCGGGACCCCCTCCTTCTCCTCCCAGTCAACAACCAATCAGCGTTTAGTATGCAAATGAAATGCCAAGTACCTGGATTGTTGGCTGTCAGGTTTCTCCACCTCTGCTGCTGCAGGTAAAACTTTAAGGAAGTGAGGGAGTGAAGCTCTGTTAAACACCTCGTAGCCATTTCTATGCTGAGACAGGCTACTTAATCACTAATTAACAATTAATAAAGTAGTCCATCTATTTGTTATGTCAACAGGGGGTTGTTGCTTTTTTAAGTGTGTGAGTCTGTCAGTTCCTCAATCACACATGAGCACTGGATGTGTGTGTCCGCTGGGAGCCAATCAGACTGAGGGAAAATGAGCTGTGTGTGCCAGACCCTGTCAGAAAGCTCCGTCCAGCCTCTAGTTCTACATGCTGCTTTGAGGATAATGGCACTAAGTTTTCCTTTTTGTTTTTCCCATTTCCCGCTCCTTTCAGCAGCTCATATAGAGCTTCATGTTTGCGTCTGCATCCATTTTCTCTGACAAATGAAATTCTTCTGGAAAACAGATGTTGCTGAAGAAATGTCCAAATGAAACAGACCTGTCCACTGTGTGTGGACACCTGCAGAGTTTTGGGACAGAAAAGCAGGAGACTGTTATTGTTGAGCAGGGAATGAGTTTCTAAATGAAAAAAAAGAAAGAAGAAGAAAAAATGACCAAAATGAAGACATTTATTGTTCTGCTCTGTTTTTGTTGATTTTTATAGAAATGCGAGGTTATTGTTTGAGGGACTGCCTCCTTGTTGTGTTCTGGAGTTTGATGTTCTGCCCTGCTTTGGTTGCTTGTGATTGGCCGAACTCAGGGGTGCCCAAGTTGGTCCTCGGGGACCACTGTCCTGCAGGTTTTCCATGTATCCCTGCTCCAACACACCTGGCTTCCATTAAATGGATCCAACAGCTGATGAAGTTCTGCACAATGACTGATTAGTTTGAGCCAGGTGTGTTGGAGCAGGGATACATGGAAAACTGCAGGAGTGTGACCCTGGAGGACCAGAGCTGGGCACCCCTGGCCTAACTATTTCAGCTTAGTTTAATATTTTGCTTTCTTGTTATTTGGCAGTCTAATGAGACGTTTGTTATGTTGTTGGTTGTTAAAACTTTGATGATTGATATTTGTTAGTTTTTTTTCTTATTTTAATGTATCTATGATTTTTATATTCCGTTTCCCCACTGAGGGATTGTCACCTTTGTGATCAGGGGGTTTGTGTGCCTCATTGACCCTAAGAGCTATACCAGCAGGAGCTTTAGTTTCTGGTGGGACACCCAAGCTGGACAGGTCTTAGGTTAGAGGCCTGATAAAGTGCAATCCATTTCTTCACAGTGTTGGACTCTACTAACAGTCCTATTAAGAAAACACTTCTAAACACGAACAAAAAGAGCTGAAGCATGACGTGCACGCATGATGCCCCGTTCACATTTCTGCCCCCTCATGTATGCATTCCTACAGCCGGCCTTGATTCCAAAACATATTTCAGCTGATTCAGAGAAACCATGTAGAGTTGCAGCAATAAGTGAGTTTCTACAGAAAGATCCACAATTCCACAAATAAAAACAACAGTGTGTTCTGATGAGTCAGTGTACGGAGCAGGAGAGACGTTTTCTCACTGTGGTTTAGTTCCTTTAAGGTTCCTTGTGCTCTGCAGAGTCTCTGCTTGACGGGAACCCAACACTGGAAGCTCCTGGTCCCTGCAGACCCAGAGGGACATCTGCAGTAATGGAGGCCATGAAGCACAAGATGCCAAATTTCAGTCATTTAACTGAAATAGTGACAAACATTGGCTGAAGGCTGATTTCCTCCAGTGTTCTAGCTGGGAGTTAGACGGCTCTTCTTCTCTATTTTCTCTGGTCTCTTCAACGAAATACTAGTGCTGGAAACCAGTTCAGATTTGAGTTTGATACTTTAAAAAAAAGAACAAACTTTGATACTCTAAGGATCCATTTCCAGGCAGGGTTAATGTGGGTTAAACAAGTTCATTTTCTGTGATTTATCACAATATCAATAGAAAAATTATGACCTGAAAAACAAGTCTTTTTCCTTTAAAAGTAGTTTTATAAAGAGTAACACTAAATAAACAGCATTTATCATCAGTTTTCTCTTTACGTGGTGCCAGTTAAAATATTGCATGTAAATGTCATGTTAAATATTAACAGTAGAAAAGCGGGAGTTTTCCTCCTCCTGCTAAATGCCCAGAGGACAGCCAAAAGGCTGTGCAGTTTGAAATGAACAACTCAACAAGCTACAACTAGCCACCTTTCATTTGTAGACCCAGCAGTTACTTGCAGGATTAGTGTTTCACAGACGTAGCTTGCATCCAGTGCTTGACGGAGTGTCAGATTCGGGGGGGGGGGGGGGGTATGCTGGAAAAGAGCCTGGGAGCCTCAGATGTCTACTGAGAACTTTTCTCTTGAGTTCGGACCGGAAGGGACTTTCAGAACCAACTGGATTGTTTCAGTCAACACAAATGGCCTGGAAGCTTTTGAGCATTTCTCACATTTTTCTCTCTATTCAGCATCACTCGTGTGAAATGGTTTGAATGAAAACATCCAGCGCAGTATTGTACACTGTGGTGGAATTATGCATATGGTGTAGTTTTAATATGTTACTCATTTATTAAGTTTCTTTTAGGTAGTACAAAATATATATATTCTGCATAGTTAGAGTAGTTCAGTAAGCTTGCTTTAGTAGATTCATGCATAAAACTAAGTGTTCTGTTCAAGGCCTGTTTCAGCTTTGACTGTTATCTTCAAGCTGGCAGTTTTGACTAGTGCGACCAGGCAAAGGTTGTTTGTGTATGCCTAAAGATCGCTGTAGCACTCTGAGCAGGGGCAGAGCTCTCGAGACCTCTCGCCAGCAACATCTGTACATGGTCAATAAACTGAACAGAAAACAGTTGATTTATAGATTTATTTGTCATCGAATAAATTCCACGACAATTTGGTGTCAGAAGTGGGATCCCACGTGTTTCCGCCGGGACCAGACTGAGGGGCAGGCTGCCTGAATCCAAACAGATTAATCTTCAAACCTCGAATAGGCCTTAAGAGTGACGAGGGCCACAGTCACCGGTTTCGGTCGAACACGAAGGGATCTCAACCCACGTGTGGGTTTATCTGGTGAGAAGTATATTTTTCCAAATTATAATTTGATTGAAAGTGGTTTTTGATATAATATTATAGACTGAGTGATTCTTAATGCTAATCGAACTGAAACAGTTTTGTTTATAAAATTGTCGACTGTTTTCATAATAATGGTGGTTGCGCTCCTTTTCCCCAGGACTGACTTTGACAATAAATAAAAATAAAGCAAAAATAAAACAAAAATAGAGACAGAGACTCTACGAGATCAGTTTCCAAAATGAAGCCATGCGAGGAGTACTTCCAAAACGAAGTCCTGTGAGTATGAGATCAGGTTACTAAACAAATTCCTGTGAGTAGACGTTGGGCCTGGAGGGATGTGATATTTTTCCTCAAGTGCGTCCTGACTGATTGGCTGCAGCTGTTCCTCGTTCCAGCCTGGCTGATAAGACTGAGGACTGCTCTCCAGCCATTGCCAGTTCATCTGCTTGCCAGCGGTGTTGTATGGCCAACCAGCGTTTGGTGTTGGTAAACTGAATAAGAGAGTCTAAAGAAACCCCCCTGTCTTGTTTTCCAGTACCAGCCAGCTCACCCTGCCTTCCAGTCTTCAGCCTGCCCAGCCTGCCTCCTGCCTTCCAGTCTTCAGCCTGCCTTCCAGTTTTCTGCCAGTCCATCACTGCCCCAACCAGTGACCAAAATAAAGGAACCAGGTTGAGAAGCATCTTTTATCCTGATTTCTTGGAGGCTCTTTCCTTCACTATTCCTTAACAGTAGAAATACGAGATCAGGTTCCAAAACGAAGCCGTGTGAGTAGAAATATGAGATCAGGTTCCAAAACGAAGTCCTGTGAGTAGAAATACGAGATCAGGTTCCAAAACAAAGCCCTGTGAGTACGAGCTCAGGTTACTAAACAAAGTCCTGTGAGTAGAAATGACTGACTATTCTTTTTTTTTTATTTTTTTATTTTTTTATTTTGTCTTGTCCAGCATTTAAGCAGGCAAAATGGATTTTCTGGATGCTCTATTCTGCTGGGCAAATTTACTTTGCCAAGGGAAGTATCATAGATATAATGCTCCCCTTGATATTCTGGATTTTAATTTTATTTTTCTATTCATTTTGCATAATTGTTTGTACTAAAAAGTTTGTACTGCTGGACCGGACCGGGGAGGACAGAAGAGGGATAGAAAGTGAACCAAAAAGAAGAGAAAACAGAAAACACCTTGTAGAAAGGAAAAGAGAGAGAGAAAGGAAAAAAAAGATTGAAAAAGAGAACAGCCTACACACATTTGCGTGTATATAAGCACACATACACACCCACTTATATATACACACATCCATACACCTATACACACTGGAGTCATGTTCCCCCTGCGGGAGGACGAAGCCATCAACTATCAGGAAAACTCAGAGCTCACAAGCTAAATTAGACACACCGGAATAAAACCAGCCACTCAGTGACTGTGTCACATGCAGAACATACAGAGTGGAACGTGTTCAGAGAAGAGTGATCATGCCAATGTGGCCCCGCCCACACGCAGGCAAGAGGAAGGCCCCGAGACTCGAGCAGCTGGCGGCCATCCCCAAGCACAGATCCCAACCACCCCGCTCCGGAGCCAGTCATGCATCCACCCAGGAGGTGGCAGAGGGGGGGCCCCAGCAGAGCCCCCCCACGGTCAGGGTGAACAGGCCCCAGCAGGCCCAGACAGGCAAAGCCTGGCTCCATCGGGCACCGGCCACCCAGGACAGACGGAGTTCGGGCCCCAGGACCCCAAGAGCCCGAAGGCAACCCCCCCACCCCCGTAGGCAGAAGGTACAGCCCACGCCAATGGAGAGCCAGGAAACCCAGACTGCCACTGAATGGTAGCCAGGCCGTGCCCCAGTGCACCGGCCACGCTCCCACTCACTCACACACACACACTCTCACAGACACAGACACACACGGGCGCGCACTCACATATGTGCACACACACTCCCTTCCCACACACACACACACACTATCGTGTTGCTACACGACAGACACCCCTTCTCGCACTCCCCCGCCCCTCTGCCCCCACCCCATTCACACTTACACCCCATAACACCCCGCCTCACACGCTCCCCTCAACACACCCTCACACTCATCACGCACCCCTTACTCAGTCCCCATCCACACACACTTCCGCTTTACTCGCAACCCACCCCAGTTCCCCTCATACACTGTCCCCCTATACATGCCCACACTCCGACCCCATCCCTTCACCTCGCTCCACCTCTATACACCCACACACACCCCATCACATACTCCACTCTACACACATACACACCCCCTAACCCCCCTTCCATTCGGCCTCATATTCCTTATACCCAAGCACACTACATCATACATGCATCCATCTCATTGTGTCCCCCCTAACATGCCCCTTTCCATACCCCAGCCAACCTCATCCGCATCCCATTGCCCACCCACTTAACTGAATTATTTCCCCCTTATTTCTCCCCCCCTAGCCATAAATACACACAACTTCACCCGTTTGCTCAAAGTCACCCTCCTCTCTCCGTCCCAGCATGCCCCGAGTGCGACGCCCAATGGGGACAGAGGGCAGGCAGGTCCCTACAAAGGCCTCCATGACCACCGCCCACCACCCCCACTGCCCTCCCATCCCCCACAGATGCAGCCGACCAGCACTCCCTCAGGGCCAGCAGTGTCCTCTCCCAGCCAAGCCAGCCGGGGGCCCAGGAGTATCGGACAGCACCCCCTTCCCCCCCGCCCGAACCCCTCCGGCAAGGCCCCGGAAATGGGGACATGATAGGACCCCGACGCCCCTGCCTCCCTCCCCGCCAATGAATGACTGTGAAGTGTCTGTTCATTGCAATTAAAATTAAGGGGGGTAACCGCACCGTGTCGGGGTAGGAACCGCCTAAGAAGCCCCACCCGCCGTACACTGCATGTCCGCCCCCCAAAACCTGACCATGAGTTGTCAGTGTTTTGTGTTGTGGGGACTAAATGTGATTAAACTGAGAGGTGAGCAGATACTGGGTGCAGTGATCAAGACCACCTTGATGGCCTTTCTCACCACTGACAGAAATGACTGACTATTCTGACATCACAGAAATATAAGACCAGGTGACAATGGGGACTATAGGGGGAAAGGAGGAGCAACCTAAACCAGATTCTATCATGGTGTTTTTAAAGCAGAAATATGGTGAAGATGTAAGTGAATTTTTTTAACGTTCTGGTGTGAAGAATGTGGGTTTCCAGAAGGAAGCTTTATGAGCATGTATCAGATGAAAAAATTGAAAAAAAAAAAAAAAAAAATTAATGTGATGGCTGGTTCACTCTCCATAAGAGGAAATTAAAAATAGAGGTCTGACCTGCTATTCTCTGGAGAGTTGTGTGAAAATATTGTAGGATATTTTTTGTTATTTTTGGTGACTCTTTTCCTGGGTGAATTAAAAATGTGTGATTGGCTGGCTTGGTTGACATCACGGGGCCATAGCAGTCATTCACACAGAAATCAGTGTGTGTGTAAGTTTGCTTATATGATGGCAAGTCCCTTGAAAGATCTGCAAATGGTAAAGTGGTTGTAGGATCCACATATCTGTTGTACCTAGCATCAAAATTATATACACAAATTGCTGTCCACACTAACTAATGATTCAGCAAATTTTCTCAAGTCAATGTCTAAGAACAGGATAATATATTAAAAACTGAAAATCAGATCACGGGCATTTCCCCAAAAGATGACAGTAAAGCCTGGTTCAGGCAGACTCCGTTAGATATGACAGAACGTGCCTGGATGGACCAGGAAAGAGAAGAGAGAATATTTTCTTCCTCTAACAGTTTAGTGAAGAGGAGGTTAAAGATTAAATGACAGACATATATGTATTATTGCAGAGTTTAGCAAATTGTAAGAAATTTAGAAAGAACTGTTAGAGGCAAAGGACGAGTTCAGAGCACATCTAACATGTTTACATGTCTTTTACAAACCACTGGTCAGTGCAGGTGTAGGAGATAAGGAGAGGTTGGATGAGGAAGGCAGAGCAAAGGAAAGGAAAACATGAGAGAGGGAAGTGAGGAAGAAGAGTGTGTTCATTAAAGGCCTTTGTGCAGTCCTTATGCTTACTGAAGGGGATGATGTCATAGCATGTGTTATTGGGGAGAGGACCGAAAGATGAGGGACGTGATTTGTGGCGTTGGGAGCTGATTCTGTTGGGTTGGTGTGCATTGCGTGGACTGGATGGGCTTGGGCTTCTGTTGAATCCCTTTCAGACATTTAAAAGGTGACTTTTGTTTATTTAAGATTGCAGTTATTTTATGTTTATGTCTAGTATGACTAAATAAATTGATGTTAACTGAAAATAAATGGAGAAAGACTTTGGGCTGTGCTTGTTAAATACCCAGCTGAGAGATGTTGAAGATAAGTGTAATGTTATAGGGGAAAAAAGAGGAAAAATCTCAAGCTTTAAAACAGCAATGGCACACCAACATCATCTTCAAGTATTACAACTGCGTTATCTTCTTGGCGAGGTCATGTTCAGCTTTCCTGGGGAAAAACTGACTTATGGATCCACTGCCACTATAGTCTCACACAGATACAGTTATGATCCAAAGTCCAGGATTTTCACAGCACAGAACTGCGTCCACATATGTTTGCAACAGTATTCAACAGAAGAACATTATAATTATGAGACTATAATCACATGACTAAATGTTTCAAATGCAGCCTCACAAGCTTGTCTGCTGCACAGCGGCGATCACGGCAGCTCACCGCCCCATTAACCCTTGTCAACATACACCATGGTCTCCACAGGGACCCCAAAATGTCAATTATGCCTGAGGGGGATTCAGGGGGAGGACTAGGGAAGAGGGAGTTCTTGGTCTGGGCCACTGCAGAGTTCTGTGTGTCACACATGATGTCAGTCAGTACACTGGAGCAGAAACAGTCCCTACCATGTGCTGCAGCGCTCCACCTCTCTCCTGTGTCAGCTCTGAGTCATGGAGCAGCACCTGATATGTGACTGCAGGGACCTGCCCACTGCTGATGGGGCCCAGGGATCCCAGAACCAGAGGGTCTTGCGGAGCCCTGCTGGTTGTGACTGTGAACAGTGTGGATATGGATTTTATGGTGGACACATATGCACGGTTTTCAACTTTGACCTCTGGAGGTGATGGATCCTCCTTGTCCTAAGACTGGTTGTGGATTTTCTAGAAGTAAAAGACTAACGGATGTGCCCTGCAGGCAGCACGAATCCCACCCTGACTACAGAGTCAGATGATGTTTTCTGGAATAAGCTGCACCCTGATTCTGTCAGAAACACTGTTGTGTTCACTCAGTTCTCTGTGGAAAACCTGGATCTGCTTTCTTGAACCTTTTGCTCCCCTCTCTGATCCTTTACATGTCACTCTTAATTAATTACACATATGAACCTGATTTATCTACCAGGAAGCTTTAATAGACATGTGTTGGGCACTTCCTGACATGAATTTCTGCTTGTATGCTGATTGGTGGGGAGGGTGTGGTGACTGTAGTGGATCTGATTCCTGAGTAGACCGAGTGGTCCGAGCTGAATGATAATACATATATACATATATATTCCTGGCATTGTATCCACATGACCAGGCAACACAATAAGACCAAGGACCAAATATTTTCTCACTATTTTTGCTTAGCTTCATACCACACTCATGAACATGCATAAAGTTCTGCAGTCCTGCAGACTTTTGCAACTGAACAAGGTCCCAGTATTTTCTCTGTTCTGCTGCAGTGAAGCTACACATCAGTTCATACAGACAAAACAACTTCTGGCATGCTCTACATCTCTAGCTGTGCCTTATCACAAAACGTTTATCTTCAGCGTCTCTGACTGAACATGCACCAGGCAAGCAATAAGGTGACAAACCTGTTTTAAAGACAGCACACGGACAATCTCTGAGGATTCCCGGCTCAAGCCCCATACATTTCTAATTTTTCAGCCCAGACAACATGAGGTTGCATTAACTGCGCCACTGTATGACAATAAATAATAAGGTAATTTCCTGGCTTCAGTGTACGCCACTAAGGTACAATATTATGACCAATCTTAGAAGAATATTAGGAAAGGTTGGAATCCTCTATGTTTTTATTTGCTGACAGCCCAGTGTTTTAGTTGTGATCTGAACTCTGTTACACACATCAAGTGCTTCTATTTGACAAGGGGAAGCAACTCTTGTGGTGGCTGTCAGTAGACAGCCCGGTGTCTGGGTCAACACGCTCAACAAATAATTGAAGCCTGTATGTCTTCAAAATGCCATAAACATGAGGCCGATCATTTGGGATAATATTGATCTTTCCAAGGTTAAGCTAGTAATGCTAGACCGTTAGTCTTGGCCTTTTCTGATACACACATTTGTGTTAAATCCAGTGGAGAAGTGTGTGTAACATTGGAAAACATTCTCAAGAAGGAGGTGTTGCTGTGTGTGTTGGTGTGAGTATGCACTTGCGCACTTGTGTGTGTGTGTGTCAGTCTTGATGTAGTAGATTAAATCATCTTTAAGATCAGTGTTGGATGATTTGTTTTGATTTGACTGTCAATCGGTGCACAGTCCTACATCCAGCCTCTCTATTCCCGCTCCTGTCGCTGACATGCTCCATGACTGTGTGGCTGGACAGGCCATCCTCTGCACCCCCAGACCTGACCTCTCTGACCAACCTCTTGTTGACCCTGACTTAATTTTTATGTTGATTGCTACGCTCTCAGAACCCAGACCCAGGTGGGGGTTTTGGAGCGCTGTGGAAACACTGTGGTTTCCTGACATCTGATGGTGAACCAGTTCGTCACAACTGCCTTATTGACTCCCTTCTTTCTGCCATTTTACTCCCTCAACAGGTTGTTGTATGCACATGTGCACTAACTCTTCTGACCCTTCTGACAGGTGACTCTCCTGCAGATGAAGGCTGCATCTCTGCCCTCCCTCCTTTTGCAGCCTCTCACTTCCTCTTTTCTCTCATAGCCCACAGATGGAGAGATTTCCTACTTGGTCTCTCTCAGGCATTCCTTGGACCAAAGCACTTCCTCTCATGCTGTTGTCCATGCGCATGCGTAAAAGGGGAGGACCCAACAGGTCCCCTTGTAGATTCTTTTCGCAGGTCCACCCGAATGGACATGGGCCCCTCCGAGGCTCCCCCTACTGGCACGGCCCTGTGTGAAAGTAATGTTTTAACATACTGTGCTGATCTCATGCGAACCTTTTCCGGCATTTGCTCACAGGTTGCTGCAGGCCTTCCTGAACCAGCGTCTAAGCAGCTCCATTTACGTCAGCCTGGAGACTTTGTCCTGATGAGAAGCTTCAAACGTCAATGCTGGGACCACCCATTTCAGATTCTTCTGACGACCCTGACAGATGACGGTACTACTTGGCTGAATACATGCTACTTTGGTGCCCGCAGTATCCAACTGCCGTAGTATCGCTGCAGGAAGTTTCCTGCACCGACCGTGGCTCCCCAGCTTGCTGCTGCTCCTGACGCAGCAGAATAACGCACCACCCAACAGAGGGCAGAATAATCCCTGTGGTAGCGTGGGTAATGAGACAGTCTACTCTCGCACCTGAAGACCAGCCACCGTTCTCCAGTGGAGTGAAATTAGCATCCACCTGCAGCAGTAGTGTGCCGAGTTCCAACGCAAGCTTCGCCCACCCAGCATCATGGAGAGAGATTGACCGTGGCATCCATATAGGGTTCATGGCTGGTCATTAAAGGGCTCAATGTGTTGCTTGGTTATTTTAGCGAGCATCATTATGTTTCCTGTTGTCTTCTTTAATTACTCTGCTTCACCTCCTGTTAACCGCTCTGTAGCAACTATCCCTCTGCCATTCCTTACAGCTCCATCTCTTCTCCGCGGTCGCTGAGTGTCGAGAAGAGATTCTAACAGGTAGACGCGCCCTCTTCTGTTCCCCAGCTAGCTCTCTGAGGAGCCCCTGTGCGGTCTCATCTGTCATTAAGATATCTGAGCCATGTGTGTGCTTCGGTTCTTTGGATGGCATGGTGATCTGTGGACCAGTTACCAGTGGTATTTTTCTGATTCCGCTTCTGCGTCTACTTGGCGGACCATTTTTTCCTATACTTGGTCCGATTGGTCTCCTTCCACCTACATGGATAATGAGAATTCTCGCAGGTGGGCTCGTGTGTTGAAATTAGACCTTATTAAGGCTACTCTGGTGTTCACGTTTAACACTGCCTCTGAACCCCTTTTGTAGCCCCTCCTCCTAGCCGATATCGGGGTGACACTTAATAACTCCTGTTATCATATGCGTGTACTGGTGAATTGGAAGTGGATGATTACTTTGAGATTATGACTGGCATGTCTGCTCAGAGTAATAACTGGTTATTGCTGGCTGAGCAGGTAGGAGTGTCTGTTGGAGTTGCTTGTGTGGTCTGCCTGGGGCCCAGACCTGTAATGCGTGTAGTCGCCCCTCCACCTGAGTTTGACTCCGCCTGTATGATTGATTTGCTCTCTTCTGAAAACCTTAACCCTAACCCTCTCAGATATGTATTTCCTAGGATGTCCCTTTCCCTGTTACATCCCGCACACAGTCCTCTCCTGTTTGGTTCAGGTGTGACGAAGTGAGATTTCACTTCCTTCACAAGCTCCTCTGCGGATTCTGGTTTTGTTGGGGTTTTGTACCATGCTTGGTGTGACAGTGTTTATGCTGTTACTTTTCTGTGGCCTGCGCAAGCCTTTGGTGTTGGTACAGTGAACTGGTTCTTAGGGGCGTGCTGCCATCGAAGTGGACTGGTATATGTGCCCCTGTCACCCTTCTCTTGCCTACAGCTGTCGTCCTGGGTTTCCCATCTGCCTCCTTATCCGGTCACTCGGTCCAGGCACTCTGTTCATCCTGATGACTCAGCTGCTTCTGCCTACGTCAACGCTATTGGGGTTCCATTGCAGTATTTGCTGCCCTTCTTGTTCTGTGTTGCGTTCCGTGTATCAGAGCCTTGTTGATTAAGCTGCTTGAGACTGCCTTAGGATGTCCTCTGCTTGTTTATGACCCTCTTCCTGCTTCAGATCTCCCTCTGTCTCTGATCCTTTTTCCTTCTTATTTGATGGTGATGGCTTTTCTGATTCTGACACTGACGTGTGAGTGTTTTTCCTTTCAGGATGTTTTATGACGAATGTTCTTCAACCCTGCTGGGTGTGATCATTCTGATGTTATAGTTTCCTGTATCTCTTTGGGTATTTAGTGTTATTTTATGGGTTTTATTTTGTTGCTTTGTTTATGTTCATGAATTGTGATTCTTTTGTGTTGTTCCTGAAAGGATCAAAAGGGGGGATGTGGTGGAATTATGCATACAGTGTAGTTTTAATATGTTACTCATTTATTAATTTTCTTTTAGGAGGTACAAGATATATATTCTGCATAGTTAGAGTAGTTCAGTAAGCTTGCTTTAGTAGATTCATGCATAGAAGTAAGTGTTCTGTTCAAGGCCTGTTTCAGCTTTGACTCTTATCTTCAAGCTGGCAGTTGTTTTGAATAGTGCTGCCAGGCAAAGGTTGTTTGTGTATGCCTAAAGATCGCTGTAGTACTCTGAGCAGGGGCAGAGCTCTCGAGACCTCTCACCAATCTGTACATGGTCAATAAACTGAACAGAAGACAGTTGATTTATAGATTTATTTCTCATTGGATAAATTCCACGACATCCACATAGCCTGCTTTCACATGAGAGAAAATCACCTCCTGTTTACTGTACCGGGCAAAGGCCCAAAAGAACATGTGAAGGGACACACACATAGTCTGCTCAACTGGCTGTGCATAACCTCGCCATGGAAATGCTTCTCTCTCTCTGACATCACACTACAACACGCCCTCTCTTTCCTGGAAAGGGACTGCGCAACACTTTCCTGAAGATTTCATCAACACCTGTCCACAAAGTTTTGTTTCCTTCTGGATTTCAAACGTGTCTTTCTAATAAACGGAACAATAATTTCTCTCTGGTAATAAGTTCAAGTGTAGAGGAAAAGTTATCAGAAGAAAAGAAGACAAAAAGCTTCTCATGGGAGAATCATGAAACATGGGATACTTTGGATGCCAGTTTCACATGCTGTTAGAAATCACACTTGATCATCATGATACAAACAATTTCACATGGAGTGAATATCTACAAATGTTAAGATGCAGAAATGCTTTTGCTTGCAGAAAAACAATCATGTGACAGAATGAACTGAGGTTTACATGGAAAACACATTTCTTCTCCTTCAGGTAATTCTGTTTAGATATGGGGGATGGGAAGGGCTCTGATTGGCCAGGCAGACGTACTTCTAACAGAAATAAACTGAACGAATGAACTTTGATCAGAACGAATGTTCACATGGCAGAGGAATTCATCAATTAGGATTTAAAATGGGAATAAAGCCGCCGCTTACTTCTGATTTAAGTTGAACTCTGAATTGTTCCTTTCATTCAGAATGAGCTGTTTACATGGTGACTTTTCATCACTTTAAAGCAGATTTAACTTTTATTCCGGATTAAAGAGGAATTAAAACTGTGGTGTAAACGTGATCGGTGTTGTTTAGTAGTTCTAAACCTCTACCGCTGTCTTGTTACGTTCCAACACACTGATTCATTCAGGTAAAGGCAAAGCAACATTCTTGCTTTTCACTTTTCCATGAGTAATGCTCTCATTTACACAACAATGGAGTGTGTTCACACCTGACTTGGGATATTAGCTCCAAACCAATCCAGCCACTTGTCTGTCCTGCATGGACGTTAGAAACGCCAGATGGCTGGACTGCGCTACTTCTAGTGTTAACAAGACACCATCACATCAAGATGCAGGCAGAAAACATCTCAAGTGGAACCTCAAGTTCACGTTTGAACAAGAGCAGCACATATTTCCCTTTTCTGGAGAAAGAAATGTCAAATGAGCAGAAATGGTTTCTTAATGAGCAGCCTCCATTTATTCCAGCTCGGCCTGACATCCAGCAGGAAGAAGGCCGGGATGCCTCTTAGAAAGTGTTGCAGAAAAGCCATCAACTCCTGGGACATCTGCTTCCATCTGGTGGCCAACATTTACAACATACTTGGCCCATTTTTACATGTCAACAAATGCAAACAATGCAAAGTGCAGCAGAGGAAAGCTGAAGCATAAACGTCACCAAACACAATAAACAACACTTGAACATGTCTAAATACTCAGAGACAAAGATTTCCTTCGTCTAAATGATTCTATCAGTAATTTATCACCTGCTGCACATGCTTGATACATACAGACACCTAGTCTGGAGGTTTTCCATGTTGAATAGAAAATGAGGTTGTTATGAGCCTCTTTCCTTCTCTTTGTCCCTTTCTCTGATGTTATGTGGAGTTCAGTTCTGACTTGGACTCTCTTTCCAGTCTGCTTCCCATTAAGATCTTCCTCTTCTCCTCCTGCTTTTGCTCTTTGGCTTTCAGTGTTTCCCTCATTTGTTGATCATTAGCATGTAAGCTCACAGCAACACACATGTTTTAGAAGAGCCTGGCAACAGTGGAGTCTGACCTCCATCCATCATCCATAGACATCCATCACTGTATAGCAACGGATGGATGGATGCAGGATGGAAACTGGAATATATTCATCTCAACATGAATGAGGGAAAACAGCTTTTCTTGTCAGCAAAGGGTTAAAACAATCTGTCTTTGTTGATTTGTCTTTTGTCACAGATGGATCAGGTAAGATTTTCATGTGAAACTACTTTCATTTGTGGTGTTGTTGCTGTTTGCTGAAAAAGTCTCCCATTAAACATGAATGATGTCATTTCTTCTCATCCTGGAAATGAGCCTTTCTGAACATCCCATAACTACATACTTCATGCTTTATTGATTTAGAAAAAACAACATTTGATCTTCAGAACAGCTAAAAGTAGTTCCAGGTAGAAATGATTTGTACATTTACAAGGTGTTGACAGTAAAATAATCTGTTATGAAGGAAGCTTTCATGATTTCTCTGTTTGACTCCATGAGGTTGAAGAGAAACAACAACATACAAATACAGAAACACAAATATTCAACTAATAATTAGAGAACAAGCAGGTTGGGATTTTCATGTGGAGAAATATTGATGGAAATAAAAATCATCATCAGCAGTGATTTCCTCCAGAAAGAAACAAACAGAAATAAACAGCACATAAAAAAGTCAAATAAACAACAGAACAGCAGAGCAGAGACGTCACAACAATAAACTCTGCAACAAACACACAAAATCACTTCATTCCACTTTACACAACTCAGCACTCCATCCGATGTCACAAATCCCAAATCCAAGTCCAGCATGGAGCGGCTGAGTGAATGTGGTCTGGACTCTGTGGAGGAGAGTCCTGGTCACAGAGACGCTGTAGAAGGACAGAATACCTGCTCTGTGATCCAGGTACACTCCTACTCTGGAGGAACGAGGACCTGAGATGGAGGTTCTCATGCTGTTGTAGTAAACTGCATAATTGTTTTGGTCACAATATAATGCCCAAGATTTATTATTATATCCAAAGTCACTTTCAAATCCAGCTCTGCTGATCGTCTTGTATGCAACCACTACATAAGCATCTCCTCTTATTTCCACCTCCCAGTAACAACGACCAGTCAGGCTCTCTCTGCTCAGAACCTGAAGCCAGTCAGTAAATCTGTCTGGATGATGAGAATAAGACTGATGTTTCCTTACTGTCACCTTTCTGTTCCCGTCTGACAGTAACAGACGTGTGTGTGCTGTGTTTGGATCCAGTGTGATTTCACATGAACACTGTAAGAATCCAGCTCTGCTCTTTGGTTCTGGATCTGGTCCTGGTTCTGGTTCAGGTTCTGGTTCTGGTTGTGACAGTAAAACATCTGGATCAGTGACTGCCAGTAAGATGTTTGTCCATCTGTCTGTCAGGATGTCCTGTAGTTTATCTCTGAGCTCTGACACAGCTGCTATCACATCCTCAAAGTGTGTGAGAGGACGGATATTGATGCTGGATGAGTGTGTAGACTCACTGAGTGCTGACAATGAGGGGTAGTTGTGTAGAAACTGGCTGTGATCCTCTGTGTGTGAGAGCTGCTTCAGCTCAGCGTCTCTCCTCTTCAGCTCAGTGATCTCCTGCTCCAGCTTCTCCTGAAGCTCTTTGACTCGCCTCACTTCAGTTTCCTGCTGGGATCTGATCTGCTGCTTCACATCAGAGCTTCTTTTCTGGATGAGACGGATCAGCTGGGTGAAGATCTTCTCACTGTCCTCCACTGTTGTATCAGCAGAGTGATTGATGGCCTCCACCTCCTGTTGAAGCAGCTTCACATCTTTCTCTCTGTCCTGGATTCTCTGCTGGATTTCTAGTCGACTCACCTCCAGCTCTCTCTGCCTCTCAGTCCTTTCTGCTGCAGCTGAGACCGTGTCGTGGCCTTTATGTTCATCCATAACGCAGACGAGACAGATACACTTCTGATCAGTACGGCAGAAGATCTTCATCACCTCATCATGACGAGAGCAGATGTTCTCCTGGAGGTTCTTGGAGGGCTCCACCAGCTTGTGTTTCTTTAACGGAGCCGCTTCATAATGAGGCTGGAGGTGTTTGTCACAGTAAGAGGCCGGACAGGCCAAACAGGACTTGCTGGCTTTCCGTTTTCTTCCAGTGCAGACATCACAGGCCACATCTTCAGGTCCAGCATAGCAGTGATCAGCAGGAGCAGCTTGGAGTCCAGTCTTCTTCAGCTGCTCCACTAAAGCTGCTAACATGGTGTTTTTCCCCAGGACAGGCCTCGGTATGAAGGTCTGCCTGCACTGAGGGCAGCTGTAGATTCCCTTCTGGTCCTCTTCATCCCAGTGGGTTTTAATACACTTCATGCAGTAGCTGTGTCCACAGGGAATAGTCACCGGTTCCTTCAGTAGATCCAGACAGACGGAACAAGAGAAGGTTTCTCGCTCCAGCTCGTCTCCTTTCTGCGCCATTTCACCTCTCAGCAGCAGTGACGGTGTTAGTTTCACTTCCTCAAAGCTGAACCTAGTCTGAGCTCTGATCTACAAATCATGTGTTTGTTCAGAGAACGGAGGCTGTCAGCTCTTCCTCTTTACCACGTGTTGCTTCCACCAATCAGACAGCTGCAGATCTGCAGGGGAGGGAACAAGGAAACATGTGGCTTGTTCCAGGAAGAGGAGTGCTTTCAGAAGCAGCTTTAAAGCCTTTTCATGACAGATTGGTTTTCATCCAGTGGCAGATCCAGACAAGTTTCCATGTTGTGGCAAAGCAGCAGAAAAAGCCCTGATGTAGAAGAAAAAGATCCAGAAAAACTCTGTAAAATGATTCACTGCATCAGCATCCATTCTAAGAAAACAAAGACCATATTTTGGCTCCAATAAAAAGTCAAAGAAAAAGACATTAAATGACAGGACTGATATCAGCCTTTACTTTTATTGTGCTGTGCAGGGAAACATCTCCCAAACATCCACATGTGGAGCTTTTACACACTATTTCTCCATCCTGATGGACACGTAGATTCCTCACATGATCATCTTTGCAGTTTGATTCAGTTCATTATAAAACAGAGAGACAATTAGAAAGATCTGATCCAGTTTCACTGTTTCTGTTGGAACCAGGTGACCAAGCTGCAAATCCAGGATGCAGCGGCTGAGTGAAGGTGGTTACGAAGGTGGATCAGTGTGTCAGAGGAGACTCTGCAGAAGGACAGAGTGCCAGCAGAACAGTCCACATACACTGCTGCTCTGTTAGAGACAGAGGACCAGGAGACCACTGTTTGTCTCTTATTGTGCCAAACACAGAAAGAACTCATATCAGAACAGATCAAACTCCAAGACTGATCCTTCTGGATGTGTCCAGTAACAGGTCGAGGCAGTAACGGCCTAAATATGTTATGAAATAATGCAATAAGAAAATGTTACAATAAATAACTGCATGCTTTCATCTAGTAGTAAAAGGTCCCTGAGATCAGTTCCACAGACCTGATCACACCTGATCACAGATCATTTTCATCTTCATTTAGAAATATAACAAATAGTCCATAAAAATGTTCAACAGTCATGTTTTCAGTAAATCCATGTAATAGTATGTGATTTATTTGGATAAAAATGTAAAAAAGAAAAGGGGGAACCATTGTTTTCTTGTCCTGCGTGTCCACACTGTTGCTCGGGGGATAAAGTTAATGTCACACACTCCACCGAGGCGCCGTGCATACCATGTCTGCAAGAGACAAGTCACAAGGGTGTGCCAAGAAGATGGAAATACATCCTTTATTCTCAGAAGAAGCTGTGAATATGATCTTTATTCCCTTGAAGTTAATGCGGCCAATGAGGAAGAATATCTTCCTTATTTCTCATTGTTAATCGCTTCATCATGGAAATGTCATGTAACTGTGACGCCAATTAAGCGTCACAGTTACATGACGTCTCATTTTATACTCATTTTATACTCAGGTAAAGTTCGTTTTACTATGTCTTGTGTATTTCTCTTTTATTTATGCAAGTCCTCTGTTTTGCTGGAAGTTTCTGTGAGTTTTGTATTTCTTTTCTGAGTTCTGACGACATCATTGGGGCATCAAGGATTACTTAAAGTCATGTTGAAGACTGTCCGACAATAAATGCCAAAAGGATTTTGGGCTGATTAAATGTGGAGGGAGTAACACTCGCTCTGTCCTCCGCCTCTCTGGCAACTCCAGCATTAATATGGAAATTCAGCCAGAAAATGTTTAGCATCAGAAATCCTACTTTGGTACAAAGAGGAACCTTTTCTCCATAAAACCTGATAAGGTCTGCTGAGGAGGTTGTTGTGTTGTGATGTTTATGTTTACTGCATGTCGTCATCAAGGTGTTTACTTTGGTGTCCTCTAGTGACAAACAGTTATAACACAGTTATTACATATTCAGATTTCTCCTATGTAGTGGAATTATGCGTATAGTGTAGTTTTAATATGTTACTCATTTGTTAAGTTTCTTTTAAGTAGTACAAGATATATATTCTGCATAGTTAGAGTAGTTCAGTAAGCTTGCTTTAGTAGATTCATGCATAAAACTAAGTGTTCTGTTCAAGGCCTGTTTCAGCTTTGACTGTTGTTATCTCCAAGCTAGCAGTTGTTTTGACTAGTGCTGCCAGGCAAAGGTTGTTTGTGTATGCTTAAAGAACACTGTAGCACTCTGAGCAGGGGCAGAGCTCTCGAGACCTCTCGCCCGCAACATCTGTACATGGCCAATAAATTGAACAGAAAACAGTTGATTTATAGATTTATTTCTCATCGGATGAATTCCATGACAATTTGGTGTCAGAAGTGGGATCCCATGTGTTTCTGCCGGGACCGGACTCAGGGGCAGGCTGCAGGAATCCAAACAGATTCATCTTCAAACCTGGAAACCAGTTCAGATTTGAGTTTGATACTTTAAAAAAAAGAACAAACTTTGATACTCTAAGGATCCATTTCCAGGCAGGGTTAATGTGGGTTAAACAAGTTCATTTTCTGTGATTTATCACAATATCAATAGAAAAATTATGACCTGAAAAACAAGTCTTTTTCCTTTAAAAGTAGTTTTATAAAGAGTAACACTAAATAAACAGCATTTATCATCAGTTTTCTCTTTACGTGGTGCCAGTTAAAATATTGCATGTAAATGTCATGTTAAATATTAACAGTAGAAAAGCGGGAGTTTTCCTCCTCCTGCTAAATGCCCAGAGGACAGCCAAAAGGCTGTGCAGTTTGAAATGAACAACTCAACAAGCTACAACTAGCCACCTTTCATTTGTAGACCCAGCAGTTACTTGCAGGATTAGTGTTTCACAGACGTAGCTTGCATCCAGTGCTTGACGGAGTGTCAGATTCGGGGGGGGGGGGGGGGGTATGCTGGAAAAGAGCCTGGGAGCCTCAGATGTCTACTGAGAACTTTTCTCTTGAGTTCGGACCGGAAGGGACTTTCAGAACCAACTGGATTGTTTCAGTCAACACAAATGGCCTGGAAGCTTTTGAGCATTTCTCACATTTTTCTCTCTATTCAGCATCACTCGTGTGAAATGGTTTGAATGAAAACATCCAGCGCAGTATTGTACACTGTGGTGGAATTATGCATATGGTGTAGTTTTAATATGTTACTCATTTATTAAGTTTCTTTTAGGTAGTACAAAATATATATATTCTGCATAGTTAGAGTAGTTCAGTAAGCTTGCTTTAGTAGATTCATGCATAAAACTAAGTGTTCTGTTCAAGGCCTGTTTCAGCTTTGACTGTTATCTTCAAGCTGGCAGTTTTGACTAGTGCGACCAGGCAAAGGTTGTTTGTGTATGCCTAAAGATCGCTGTAGCACTCTGAGCAGGGGCAGAGCTCTCGAGACCTCTCGCCAGCAACATCTGTACATGGTCAATAAACTGAACAGAAAACAGTTGATTTATAGATTTATTTGTCATCGAATAAATTCCACGACAATTTGGTGTCAGAAGTGGGATCCCACGTGTTTCCGCCGGGACCAGACTGAGGGGCAGGCTGCCTGAATCCAAACAGATTAATCTTCAAACCTCGAATAGGCCTTAAGAGTGACGAGGGCCACAGTCACCGGTTTCGGTCGAACACGAAGGGATCTCAACCCACGTGTGGGTTTATCTGGTGAGAAGTATATTTTTCCAAATTATAATTTGATTGAAAGTGGTTTTTGATATAATATTATAGACTGAGTGATTCTTAATGCTAATCGAACTGAAACAGTTTTGTTTATAAAATTGTCGACTGTTTTCATAATAATGGTGGTTGCGCTCCTTTTCCCCAGGACTGACTTCGACAATAAATAAAAATAAAGCAAAAATAAAATGAAAAACAGAGACATACATTCTACGAGATCAGGTTCCAAAGTGAAGCCCTGTGAGTAGTACTACGAGATCAGGTTCCAAAACAAAGCCCTGTGAGTACGAGATCAGGTTACTAAATGAAGCCCTGTGAGTAGAAATACGAGATCAGTTTCCAAAAAGAAGCCCTGTGAGTAGAATACGAGATCAGGTTCCAAAATGAAGCCCTGTGAGTGCGAGATCAGGTTACTAAACGAAGCCCTGTGAGTAGAAATACGAGATCAGGTTCCAAAACGAAGCCCTGTGAGTACGAGATCAGGTTACTAAACGAAGCCCTGTGAGTAGAAATACGAGATCAGTTTCCAAAAAGAAGCCCTCTGAGTAGAAATACGAGATCAGGTTCCAAAACGAAGCCCTGTGAGTGCGAGATCAGGTTACTAAACGAAGCCCTGTGAGTAGACTTTTAGGACTGACATAACAGAAATATAAGACCAGGTGATGATAGGGACTATAGGGGGAAAGGAGGAGTAACCTAAACCAAATTCTATTATGGTGTTTTTAAAGCAGCAAAAAAAAAAGATAAATACATTAATGTGTGGGCTGGTTTACTCTCCATAAGAGGAATTAAAAATAGAGGTCTGACCTGCTATTCTCTGGAGAGTTGTGTGGAAATATTGTAGGAGATTTTTGTTATTTTTGGTGACTCTTTTCATGGGTGAATTAAAACTGTGATTGGCTGGCTTGGTTGACATCACAGGGCCATAGCGGCCATTCACACAGAAATCAGTGTGTGTGTAAGTTTGCTCATATGGTGGCAAGTCCCGTGAAAGATCTGCAAATGGTGAAGAACAAGAATATATAAATATATATATATATATATATATTAAAGATTGAAAATCAGATCACGGGCATTTCTCCAAAAGATGACAGTAAAGCATGGTTCAGGCAGACTCTGTTAGATATGGCAGAACGTGCCTGGATGGACCAGGAAAGAAAGGAGAGAATATTTTCTTCCTCTAACAGTTTAGTGAAGAGGAGGTTAGAGATTAAATGTCAGACAAATATGTATTATTGCAGAGTTTAGCTAATTGTAAGAAATTTAGAAAGAACTGTTAGAGGCAAAGGACGAGTTCAGAGCACATCTAACATGTTTACATGTCTTTTACAAACCACTGGTCAGTGCAGGTGTAGGAGATAAGGAGAGGTTGGATGAGGAAGGCAGAGCAAAGGAAAGGAAAACATGAGAGAGGGAAGTGAGGAAGAAGAGTGTGTTCATTAAAGGCCTTTGTGCAGTCCTTATGCTTACTGAAGGGGATGATGTCATAGCATGTGTAGTTGGGGAGAGGGCCGAAAGATGAGGGACGTGCAGGTGGAGGAGATAAGGAGAACCTTGGATGAGGAAGGCAAAGCAAAGGAAAGGAAAACATGAGAGAGGGAAGTGAGGAAGAAGAGTGTGTTCATTAAAGGTCTTTGTGCAGTCCTTATGCTTACTGAAGGGGATGATGTCATAGCATGTGTAGTTGGGGAGAGGGCCGAAAGATGAGGGACGTGCAGGTGGAGGAGATAAGGAGAACCTTGGATGAGGAAGGCAGAGCAAAGGAAAGGAAAACATGAGAGAGGGAAGTGAGGAAGAAGACGGTGTTCATTAAAGGCCTTATGCTCACTGAAGGGGATGATGTCATAGCATGTGTAGACTGGAACAAACATACAAATCCTGTGTAAAATAGCTGTTACTGTGGTTCTTCCTAAAGCTTTTGTATCAACATAAAAGCCACTCTTTGTATGAATGCAGAACCCTTTTCCTAGAGGAAACACAATTCTATCATCTGAGAAGATTTTTAGTTGTAAAAATACATTGGAAGAAGTAAAGAATGAACTGAAAGATGAGGGACATGATTTGTGGCATTGGGAGCTGATTCTGTTGGGTTGGTGTGCATTGCGTGGACTGGATGGGCTTGGGCTTCTGTTTAATCCCTTTCAGACATTAAATGGTGACTTTTGTTTCTTTAAGATTACAGTTATTTTTATGTTTATTGTGACTAAATAAACTGACGTTGACTGAAAATAAACGGAGAAAGACTTTGGGCTGTGCTTGTTAAATACCCAGCTGAGAGATGATGAAAATAAGCATGGTGTTATAGGGAAAAAAAAAAGGTAAAATCTCAAGCTTTAAAACAGGAACGGCACACCAACATCGTCTTCATGTGTTAAAAGCTGTGTTATCTTCTTGGCGAGGTCATGTTAAACTTTCCCAGGGAAACACTGACATATGGATCCACTGCCACTATAGAGTCATACAGATACAGTTATAATCCAAAGTCCAGGATTTTCACAGCACAGAACATGGTCCACATGATATGTTTGCAACAGTATTCAACAGAAGAACATTCTAATTATGAGACTATAATCACATGACTAAATGTTTCAAACGCAGCCTCACAAGCTTGTCTGCTGCACGGCGGCGATCACAGCAGCTCACCGCCCCTTTAACCCTTGTCAGCATACACCATGGTCTCCACAGGGACCCCAAAATGTCAGTTATGCCCGAGGGGGATTCAGGGGGAGGACTAGGGAAGAGGGAGTTCTTGGTCTGGGCCACTGCAGAGTTCTGTGTGTCACACATGCTGTCAGTCAAGACACTGGAGCAGAAACGGTCCCTACAACATGCTGCAACACTCCACCTCCCTCCTGTGTCAGCTCTGAGTCCTGAAGCAGGACCTGATATGCAGATGTGACTGCAGGAACCCGACCACTGCTGATGGGGCCAGGCAATCCCAGAACCAGAGGGTCTGGCAGAGCCCTGCTGGTTGTGACTGTGAAGATTGTGGATATGGATTTTATGGTGGACATGTGGACTTGGTTTTCACCTTTGACCTCTGGAGGGGATAGATCATCCTTGTCCTCAGGCTGTTTTGGTTGTGGGATTTTCTGGAAGTTAAAGACTAACGGATGTGGCTGGCGGGCATCACGAGTCCCACCCCGACTACAGAGTCAGATGATGTTTTCTGGAATAAGCTGCACCCTGATTCTGTCAGAAAGACTGTTGTGTTCACTCAGTTCTCTGTGGAAAACCTGGATCTGCTTCTTTGAACCTTTGCCCCCTCTCTGATCCTTCACATGTCACTCTTAATTAATTACACATATGAACCTGATTTATCTACCAGGAAGCTTTAATAGACATGTGTTGGGCACTTCCTGACATGAATTTCTGCTTGTATGCTGGTTGGTGGGGGGGCTGTGGTGACTGTAGTGGATCTGATTCCTGAGCAGACCGAGTGGTCCGAGCTGAATGATTATACACACCTACATATATTCCTGGCATTGTATCCACATAACCAGGCCACACAATTAGGCCAAAGATCAAACATTTTCTCACTATTTCTGCTTAGCTTCATACTACACTTGTGAACATGCATACAAAGTTCTGCAGTCCTGCAGACTTTTGCAACTGAACAAGGTCCCAGTGTTTTCTCTGCTCTGTTGCTGTGAAACTAAACATCGGTTCATTCAGACAAAACAACTTCTGGCACGCTCTACATCTCTAGCTGTGCCTTATCACAAGACGTTTATCTTCAGCGTCTCTGACAAAACACGCACCAGGGAGGCCGTTAGGGTGGCAAACCTGTTTTAAAGACAGCATACAGATGATCTCTGAGTATTCCCGGCTCGTGTACATTTCTAAATTTTCAGCCCAGACAACATAAAGCTGCATTAACTGTATGACAATAAAAACGAAGGTAATTTCCTGGCTTCGGTGTACGCCACTCTGGTGCAATATGACGAATCTTAGTAGAATATTAGGAAAGGTTGGTATCCTCCATGTTTTTATTTGCTGACAGCCCGGTGTGTCAGTCCTGATCTGAACTGTGTAATTATTAATTTCACATCAAGTGCTTTTATTTGACGAAGGAAAGCAACAAGGGGAAGCAACTCTTGTGAAGGCTGCCAGTAGACAGCCCGGTCTCTGGGTCAACATGCTCAACAAACAAATATTTGTACCCTGTAGGTCTTCAAAATACCATAAACATGAGGCCGATCATCTGGGATAATATTGATCTTTCCAAGGTTAAGCTAGTTATGCTAGACCGTTAGCCTTGGCCTTTTCTGATACACTCATTTGTGTTAAGTCCAGTGGAGAAGTGTGTGTAACAGTGAAAAATATTCTCAAGAAGGAGGTGTTGCTGTGTGTGTTGGTGTGCACGTGCACATGTGTGTGTGTGTGTGTGTGTGTGTGTGAGTCTTGTTGTAGTGGATGAAATCATCTTTAACATCAGTGTTGGATGTTTTATTCCCGATTTGACTGTCAATCGACGCACAGATACATCCAGCCTCTCTACTCCCGCTCCTGCTGATGACACGCTCCATGACTGTGTGGCTGGACTGGCCATCCTCTGCACCCCCAGACCTGACCTCTCTGACCGACCTCTAGTAGACCCTGACTTGATTTTTATGTTGATGGCTCCGCTCTCAGAACCCAGACCCAGGTGTGGGTTTTGGAGCACTGTGGAAACACCATGGTTTCCTGACATCTGATGGTGACCCAGTTCGTCACCGTCGCCCTATTGACTCCCTTCTTTCTGCCATTTTGCTCCCTTGATAGGTTGCTGTATGCACACGTACACTAACTCTTCTGACCCTGTCTCTACAGGTGACTCTCCTGCAGATGAAGGCTGTGTCTCTGACCCACCCTCCTGTTGCAGCCTCTCACTTCCTCTTTTCTCTCACGGCCCACAGATGGAGAGATTTCCTCCTTGGTCTCTCTCAGGCCTCTCCAGGCCTCTTGGACTAAAACACTTCCTCTCGTGCTGTTGTCCATGCGCATGCGTAAAAGGGGAGGGCCAATGAGGTCCCCCCCGTAGATTCTTTTTGCAGGTCCACCCGAATGGGCATGGGCCCCCCCGAGTCTCCCCCTCCTGGCACGACCCTGTGTGATAGTAATGTTTTAACATACTGTGCTGATCTCATGTGAACCTTTTCAGGCATTTGCTCTCAGGTTGCTGCAGACCTTCCTGAACCAGCGTCTAAGCAGCTCCGTTTACTTCAGCCTGGAGACTTTGTCCTGATGAGAAGCTTCAAACGTCAGCGCTGGGACCACCCATTTCACAATCTTCTGGCGACCCAGACAGATGACCATGCTACTTGGCTGCCCGTAGTATCCAACTACCATATCATTGCTGCAGGGTGGTTCCTGCACTGACCGCGGCTCCCCAGCTTGCTGCTGATCCTGACGCAGCAGAATAACACACCACCCGACAGAGGGCAGAATAATCCCTGTGGTAGCGTGGGTAGTGAGACAGTCTACTCCCACACCTGAAGACCAGCCACCGTTCTCAAGCAATCTCAGTGTGGAGTGAAATTAGCGTCCACCTGCATCAGTAGCGTGCCAAGCTCCAACGCAAGCTCCGCCCACACGGCATCATAGAGAGAGATCGACTCTGGTATCCATTTAGGGTTTATGTCTGATCATTAAAGAGCTCAATGTGTTGTTTAGTTATTTTAGCTATCATCAGTGTTTCCTATTGTCTTCTTTAATCAATCTGCTTCACCCCCTGTTAACCGCTCTGCCACTCACTACAGTTCCTTCTCTGCCCCGCAGTCGCTGAGTGCCCAGAGGGGTTCTGGGGGCAACCTCCGGCGGTTGAGGGTGAAGCCTATGCTGAAGTGCATTCGGCTGCAGTTCCCCCTTCATCCGCTGGGGGCTGGCTGCAAAACAGAGCAAATCCCCATAGACTCCCATGTCCCATGTTCCCATGCGGGTCCTTTTCATTGACAGGTACCAATCTCTGGCTTCGGGGACGAGGAAAGTGGAACGGCTGCGGTTTTTGGCCGGTGGGCATTGTGGCTTGGCTTTGGCCCGCTTGCCTCCGTTGGCTGGGTGGCTCCCGTTGTCTTGGGGTTGGCTCGGTTGGCTTTTGGCTGCAGAGAGCTCGGAGTTCGCGCGATGTCTGTCGTCCGCCATGACGCTCACGGCCCCCCTCTCGGCTCCACCTCTTTGCCCATGTTTGTGTTTTCCGGGCAGGACAACGCGCATGACGCTGCCAACATGGTGACAGTGGGGGCCGCCCACCGAGCTTCGGTTCGGCTCTTCAGAAACCTATGGGTGACGTCACGGAGACTCCGTCCATCTCTTTATACAGTCTGTGGTTCTAACAGGTAGACGCGCCGTCATGTATTTCCCTGTTAGCACTCTGAGGAGCCCCCTGTGCGGTCTACTCTGTCATTATGATACCTGCGCCATGTGTGTGCTCTGGTTCTTTGGATGGCATGGTGATCAGTGGACCGGTTACCAGTGGTGTTTTTCTGATTCCACTTCTGCGTTTACTTGGGGGACCGTTTTTGCCTAAACTGGGACTGACTGGTCTCCTTCCTCCCACATGGATAATGAGAATTGTCGTAGGTGGTCTCGTGTGTTGAAATTAGACCTGACTAAGGCTACTTTGGTGTTCACGTTTAACACTACCTCTGAGCCCCTTTTGCAGTATCCTCCTCCTAGCCGATATCGGGGTGATACTTTTAGTAACTCCTGTTATCATGAGGTCATATGAGGTTATTTGTGTATGTTCTGGGCCCTCGCCGGGACCCGTTAGTAGATTTTTCTCTTTGCAGTGATGTCGTGTCGTCGCCTCGTAGCTTGGCTGAGTCCTATGCTGATTTCCCCGTTGTCGGTCTTTTCCCGGGTCCCAAGTCTGAACTTGAGAAGTAAGTGGATGATTGCTTTGAGATGATGACTGACATGTCTGCTCAGAGTAATAATTGGTTTTTGCTGGCTGAGCAGGTAGAAGTGTTTGTTGGAGTTGCCTGTGTGGTCTGCCTGGGGCCCAGACCTGTGCTGCATGTAGTTATCCCTCCACCTGAGTTTGACTCCGCCTATATGATTGATTTGCTCTCTTCTGAAAACCCTAACCCTAACCCTTTCAGATATGTATTTCCTTGGATGTTCCTTTCCTTGTTACAACCCACACACAGTCCCCTCCTCTCTGGTTCAGGTGTGACGAAGCCAGATTTTACTTGCTTCATGAGCTCCTCTCCAGATTCTGATTTGTTGGGGTTTTGGACCGTGCTTGGTATGACAGTGTATATGCTGTTAATTTTCTGTGGCCTGTGCCAGCCTTTGGTGGTGGTACGGTGGCCTGGTTCTTAGGGGCGTGCTGCCTTCGAAGTGGACTGGTATGTGTGCCCCTGTCACCCTTCTCTTGCCTACAGCTGTCTTCCTGGGTTGAATATCTGCCCCCTTATCCGGTCACTCGGTCCAGGCACTCTGTTCATCCTGATCACTCAGCTGCTTCTGCCTACATCAACGTTGTTGGGGTTCCATTGCAGTACTTGCTGCCCTTTTTGTTCTGTGTTTGCTGTGTCGTCCCGTGCATCAAGGCCTTGTTTGTTAGGCTGATTGACTCTGCCAGGATGTCGCATTCCTCGGCTTGTTTATTACTCTCTTCCTGCTTCGGATCTCCCTCTCTTTGATCCTTTTTCATTCTTTTTTGATAGTGATGGCTTTTCTGAATCTGACTCTGACGTGAGTGTTTTTCCTTTCAGGATGTTTTCTGACAGATTTTCTTCAACCCTGCCGGGAGTGACCATTCTGATGTTTTAGTTTCCTGTCTCTCTTTGGGTAGTTAGTGTTATTTTATGGGTTTGTTTTGTTGCTTTGTTATGTTCATGAATTGTGATTCTTTTGTGTTGATCCTGAAAGGATCAAAAGGGGGGAATGTGGTGGAATTATGCGTATAGTGTAGTTTTAAAATGTTACTCATTTATTAAGTTTCTTTTAAGTAGTACAAGATATATATTCTGCATAGTTAGAGTAGTTCAGTAAGCTTGCTTTAGTAGATTCATGCATAAAACTAAGTGTTCTGTTCAAGGCCTGTTTCAGCTTTGACTGTTGTTATCTCCAAGCTAGCAGTTGTTTTGACTAGTGCTGCCAGGCAAAGGTTGTTTGTGTATGCTTAAAGAACACTGTAGCACTCTGAGCAGGGGCAGAGCTCTCGAGACCTCTCGCCCGCAACATCTGTACATGGCCAATAAATTGAACAGAAAACAGTTGATGTATAGATTTATTTCTCATCGGATAAATTCCACGACATCCTATAAAGCAGATTTACTGATCATTTACTTGATGGAAGATGGGTTTAGAACTCTCTCATATCCATCATCTGTCAGGATGTAGAAAAGGCCTCAAAGTCACCAATATGATTTTCATTGTTATAATCCGGTTCATTTAGTTTGTCAGTATGTGGTCACTTAAGGGTTAAAGTCGCGTGTCAGCTCACGGGGTGCTTCCAGTTAGGAAACTTGCAGAGAGTTGGTGTACAGGTGGGCTACAATGGTGTGGGGACCTGAGTTTTGGTTTGGTTGATGTGTGCGTGAGTGACTGGTGAGTAATACTGCTTAATGACCATCTTGCTTTGGTGTTTATCTTTCCACAGTTTATCTGACACTTCATATGATAATTGAGCTCATTTGTGTTCATATTAAACCATGCTAACTCCGTGCTTGTGCAGCTAAGTAGCCACCGAGCTCACCTTTACCTGTAGCTTATAATTGAATTGGCCATGTGTGTATGTTATTTGTATGTAATTCTGCCCATGTTCACGGCACAGTTGTATCCCATGTACACAAAGTTATTTCTGTGCTAAATTCATTCTAATCACCTTTAAGTAATGTTTTATCGGCATTTGTGCGAAGCTAATGCTAACACGCTACCGGAAGTAGCCCACTTGGACTTTCACAATAAGAGCGTGCAACAGGAAGTGCCGTAAAGTTCTATTTATGCTAACTTGACTAGTCGGAGAGCATCGTCTGCTATGTTTATTAGGGTTTATTTTGGTGTTAGTTTCTTTATTGAAGCAATTAGAGGCATGCAACTCCAAGCTGTTCTCATTTACCTTATTTGCTTTGTGTTGAACTATATTTATATTTATTTGCACTAATGTTGGTTGCATTCATTCTATTTTGTGTAGGAAACCACACATACTTTATCTCATACATCCCCACCTTTCCTGAAATAAAGAGAAGAGGAAAGATCTGATCAGTCTCCAGCCTGTTTTCATGTTATACTCTGATTGGCCTTAAGAAGTGCTCTGGCCGGCACCCCAGTGTGAACCTGGTGATAATTCCAGGACAAGCACCGTGCAGTACCTTCAGAACACAGGACTATTTACTAGACTGTGTTCCTCATTATTATTAACAATAACAAAGATTCATAAACTGTATTGTTTTTTTCAACATGGAATAATGGACATATTACCAACATTAAAGATTTTTTTTTTTTTTAAAAAAAGAAAGGGTTAGGATAAAGAAAAATGTGATGAAGAAACAAGTGATGCTGATGACGTTTTGCAGGGGAAAAAAATGACAGGGGACCCGGACAGAGGAACAGAACAGAAAAAGAAGAATGTTTAGATTTTACCAGCCCTTTCTGTCTAGGAAAAGAGACACAGCTGAAGTATTCCTGTTGCTAGGCAACTTAGAAAGAACTGTAGGTGGAGTTAAAACTTCCTTAAAAGTTTCTTAGCGACTTGATGACATCAGTAGCCTTGGCAACACCATAATGACATCACAAAGGACAGTGAGATCAGAAAGACGTCACCATTGTACACAAAATGCCACAAAACTTTTATATTCCTATAACTAGCCTGTATACATACAGAAAATATAGAAAAGACTACAGAGAAGTTTCAACTTGACAGAATGGCTTTTAACAGAATGGAGAAGATTATGGACCTGCCACGGACACACTGGATGACAACACAGGCTGGAGAATATTTCACTCAGCCAGCACAAGAGGAAATGGAGCTGAATCGTCAGCGGCGCGCATGTGACAAAGCTATTTATACTGCCAGAAAAGAAGTTCAGGGTAATTATGTTGATCAGGTTGAAGAACGTAGTAGGAGGAACACTTTATTCCTTCACTATAGTTGCTGTCACCTTAACAGCATGAGGTGGCCAGCCCTATAAAAGGAGGTTGCCGCTGCAGGTTCAGCATGCAGACAACAAAGTCTCCACCTACTTCCTGTCTCCTCTGTGCTGCAGGTATGATCTGTTGCTGCTCTTTAACAGTCTTCTTTTTTGGCATATGTGGTGCAGTATCTTATTGTGGTGATTTTTCATTTTGCTCGTGATGGCAAAAATGGAACGTTTGCGAGATCGAATCATTTGGAACAATTGTTCCAATCAAAGAACCGATCTTTGGAATATTTAGAACACATTACCTCAGTGACATCTAGTGGCCAAAAATGTCATTTCAACTGATAGAACTCAATAAACTGGAATGTATTTAAGTGCCATGACTTGTGAAATTTGATGTAACTTCTTCAGTCAGTTTAAAGTGATGTCAGTATGAAATGACGTTTCATTTTACCCTGTCAGTATTTGTAAGGGGTGCTTCTGTACATTTAGGAAATTACATTAAGAAAGACAATCTGCTCAACTGTACCCAGGCTGAGATGGTTTCACCTCTTGCTCAAAGTCTCTCCTGCTTTGGAGAATATTCTTTCACAGGGGACTGATGTGGCTGGTATGAAAGATATGTCTCCATGCAGCCCTGGACTGTGTTCTGCTGGGACTGATGGAGACATCAGGATGTTTGGTCCGCAGATACAATATACTCAGATAAATGAGGCAAGACTTCCCAAATAAACGGCCGTTTAGGAGAGATTTTTAATGTTTCGCGCATATCAGCTGACAGATCAGCTGCCAATCAGGAAAGACACTGTAAATAATTATATCAGTATTATTATTATGTGAAAATTGAGTACTTATGTTTGAATGTGTGAAATATTTTCATTTTTATTTATTCTGTTGTTCCATTTTGGACAGAATGTTTAAAAAGATCACTGAGGTTTGTATGTGTTTTGCTCAGTTCTTATTCTAACGAGAGGTGGAACAACTGCGGCACTTCAGAATGATTGGTGACGTAATGGAACACAAAGTGGAACAGTCACGTGACTTCCATGTCTCGGTTTAGATCACGGAACGTAGTTTTGCATCATACGTTCCACAGTAGTTTCAGTACAGACTGGAACACCGTTTCGATCGTAAATAATAATAAATAATAACTAATAAAAAGTTTTGATTCTGCATCCCTGGCTCACGTCTCTGCCGTTTGGGTCCACACCTCCATCACTCAGACCAATTAAGCTGGCAAGGGGTGGAGTCTGTCCCAGCAGCTCACAGTTGAGAGGCAGGTACACCTGGACAGATCACCTGTCCAACACAGAGACACAAACAAGCACTCAGTCCTGGAGATAATCATAAAAACTTTCCTGAAATTTAAATATTCATTCAGAATTTTCTTCCTCTGAAGGAAGTGAAATAAAGAATAAAACATCTTTAATCTTTCCCCTAAATTCCTCATGATGAATGAAATGATGTGTTTTCCAGCTTTTACAAGCAGATCCGTTTTAGGATGGATACTTCTGGCTCTTTGCTGTATCAAGACTCTGCTGCTTTTATTTTCCAGTCTGACTTCCTGGTCCGTGCCTTATTTGGTCATGTTTCCTGTCACTTCTCTCTGTTGGCAGAAACCAGACACTGATTAAGATCCACAGAAATGATTAAAACCTTTGACCTCCTCGTGTCTGTGCAGCCTTTCACCCCCAGCCTCGACAAGATAAATATCCTGGTTCGAACAGAATATGAAACGAGTCCTCGGTGAAGACACGATGGAGGACATGAAACACTGCTGCTGACAGGAGTAAAAGCCAGACAGGTAGGTAGAAGTGGACAGGCAGGTGAAGTGAGCTCAGTTTCCACATGACAAGAAAACTGATGGAGAAAAATCACTGAGTTCAAAGCAAACCTGTTGATGCATCATTTCAGCCCGGTGGTTCAAGTCTGGAAACATGTAAAACATGCAGGACGGGGTCCTGAGGACCAGGATGGAGGAACACTGATGGAAAACGTCTCAGTCGTGCATCTGAAGCTGTTCAAGAGGAGGATGGTCTGAACTTGCTCCTCCTACCTGCCTTTCCTCCACCACAGGTAGGTCTGACTCACTGCAGGAAGCAGCTCACCTGTGTGTCTGTCTGTGGTCCGTGTGTCCGTCTATGGACTGGAGATTCTTCTTCTTCTCCTATGAACAAGAGAATGCTGTGATGAGCAGCTTGAACTCTGAGTTCATTTTTAGTTTTACAGTAACAGGAGTTGGAAAGATTTTTTAGGATTATTAAGTTCAACACTGAAACATTTCTCCTTGATCATAATCCATCTTTATGATATATTAAGTTTATGATGTTAAAGTAAATAATTGAACAGTTTGTCAACTAAATACAGCTGAAAATGTCACCTAAATCTCAGGGTAATTATTCCAGACATTTTATTTCGAACACTTAATGATCAATCAAATCAGTCAAAACTTTTATAGAGCACTTTCACATACCATAAGGGAACCAAAGTGCTGTACAGGTAAAAAATATCACAAAAACAATAACATTAATATCATAAAACAACAGTTAAATTGACTTTATTTAACAAAAAGGTCTAATTGTCCTGCTTTCTGGATTTAAAAGCCAGTACAAAAGGAGGAGTTTTTAAAAGAGACTTAAAACCTCTTAAAGACCGAGCAGACCTCATAGAAAAAGGGAGACCATTCTACAGTTTGGGGGCTGCTGTTGAAAAGGCTCTGTCTCCCCGAGTCACAAGTCAAGTCGTAGGGACCACAAAGAGCATCTGGTCTTCAGATCACAGAACTCCAACGGGACGGAGATGGTGCAGAAGCTGAGAGAGACATGATGGTGACAGACCATTTAAACATTTAAAAGCCAAAAGTAAAACTCTGAAAAAATATTCCAAAACAGACAGGCAGCCAGTGAAGAGAATGCAGTGCAGGGGTCATGTGTTCACACTGTCTTTTCCCCGTTAACAGGTGGACAGCTGAGCTCTGGACCAGCTGTAGATGGTGGATACAACTGTCAACAGCCTGTGTTGTGTCTGAAACATGATCAACATTTACGATCAATGATGAGAACATGTTTAATTGCCCCCATTTTTTTCATATGTGCATTTATTCATGTATTATGTTGTATTTTGTCATTGTAATCAACACTTGTATAGAAATAACATGTCTGTGTGAGAATATTGAAGTAGATTGTCAGAAGAAAACTCCACTGGTCAATGTGAGTGTTTTTAAACATCCAGGCTGTGTTTCATTTACCGGACGTTGGCTGCTACCTTTGTCTTGTTGTGTTTAGATGGTTGATCTCTGTTTGCTGTGTGCTACATCACGGACTTGTGATTGTTCTGAAGTTCTTGGCCAGGTCGCTCTTACAACAGATTTTTCTCATCAAACTGAGACTTATCTGGTTAAATAAAGGAGAAATGAATAAATCTGACTGAGCCAATCAGAGGAGGAGATGATGAAGAGGAGGATTTTAGGTGAATGATGTGTGTTTCTTCTGCAGATGAAGGTAGAAAGTATGTGTGAGCCAATGTGAATCCAGCATCATGGATCAGAACAGAGAGGAGGGAGTTCCTCCCTCTAAAACCACTCAGAGGTCAGATATCCATCTCTAACTCTCCATGACTGTTCTCAGAAATTACAAAAAGACACATCACCAAACATCTGGATTCACAGGAACCAGCCAGGACCTGGACCTGTAGCCAAGCCTGGACCTGGACCCGGACCTGGACAATCTGCAGCATCATGTTTGTCATGTGATGGATCTGATTTGTCCTCCAGAGTCTTAATCAAACTAAATGTTCAATTTCAGGATTCAGCTGTGATACCATGAAAGCATCTTTAATCACAGGAATCAACCTGGACTAGAACTAGAACCTAGACCTTAATCAGGACCAGAATCTAGACCTGGATCAGCACCCAGCTGTTTCTCCATTAAGAGCAACAAGTTGATGTGTCCTCCTCTACATTTTAAATCAGATCCACAGAGGTGAGTTGTGTGTAAATGTTACATCAGTTTGGTTTTATTATTTATATCTGAATATATTCACATGGCGGTCCCTTCACTCCATTACAGTAACAGGCCTGCAGCGAAATGAACAGCAAAACATCTCTCAACCAACCAATTTCAGTGTGTGCAGCTTCAATGAAGAGTGAAATATAGAAAGTAACAGTTAAAATAGCCATATAAAATTTATGATACAGGAAAGTGACTGCAGCAGGCTGCACACAGGTTGGTCCATGTACATTTACTGTGTGGAAAACTGTCTCAATGATTTTCCTCTTTCTCTCCAGGCTGCGTGTGTGTGGTGTCTCAGAGAGAAGCTGTGAAGATCTCTCCTCACTTCTCAGCTCCCAGTCCTCCAGTCTGACTGAACTGGACCTGAGTAACAACAACCTGCAGGATTCAGGAGTGAGAAAGTTGTCTGGTGGACTGAAGAGTCCAAACTGGAAACTCTCGGGTCAGGATACATCATACTGAGCATTTCAAGGAGTTTTTAATCATGACTAAGATGATACCTGCAGAAAATCTTTGTATGAATATCTACGGTGGCCTTGAAGTGTCACAGCAGTACAAAAACCACAACACTCCTCAATTAGCATCAACACAAAGGCAACAATGTGAGACAGGTCCAGTTCTTCATTCAGCTTTACTTTCACTGCAAGTCTAAGTTTTTGTGTTTTCTGCAGCCTGTCAGGATGTCTGATCACAGAGGAACGTTGTGCTTCTCCAGCCTCGGCTCTGACCTCCAACCTCTCCCATCTTAAAGCTCTGGACCTGAGCTACAACAATCCAGGAGAGTCAGGAGTGAAGCTGCTGATGGCTGCAATGAAGGATACACAAACACTCGGGTATGGAGAGGCTGCTGCAGCCACACCATCTCTGATAGAGGAGGAAGATCTGTAGACATTTCTCTGTCCTTCACTCAGTCTGTCTGTCGGCTTTATGATGGATATGAAGGTTAGATGAACTATCACATACAAGAGTTGTTTTTTCCTTCTATTCACAGCAGAAAAAGAAAAAATCATTAGATGGTCTTGAAGAAAAACATCTGTTGGAGAAAGAAACGAGAGATGGGAGAAAAAACATCCAATAGAAACTATCAACAGGATCAAGTTTAAAATAAAACAGCAGATTTTGGCTTTCAAATAAGAAATCTAGAAATGTAGCTGAGAATAGTAGGGTCTGTCACCTACATGTTCCAGCTGATCTGAGGCTTTCTGGGAGTTTATTTCAGACATGTCAAACATGGAAGCTGAATGCAGCTTTTCCATGTCTGAATGTGAAGGAGAAAGAATCCACCTGCACTAAATAAATATCTCCCTGCATACGTACCATCATGTTTAATATTTTTACTCCGAAATTGACCTTTTACAGGATTTTCACACCGTAGAAAAAAGTTGTTCTAACTATGTGATGTTGTACAGGAGGTTTGGCTTGAGTTCAGTCCAGTTTGAACACCGACCAAATGAAGGTGTGAAATTGTTCCGAGTCCCTTGGACTATCCTGGTGTGAATACCCCCTAATAATTTTCTTTTCTTCAGCTTCTTGAAGTCCCTTTCTATGTGAGCCATTTAACTGCAAATTAAAATAATTTGCATTCAAAGAGAAAATACAATGCAGATGAACTGTGAGAGCGACGTTTGCAAAATTGATGAAAAGGGTCTATTGTCGGTCAAACACAGGATTCAGGACCTTGCAGCAGTGGGCGGATGATAAAAGTTATAGAAATAGCATGTTATGATGAAAACAGAAACATGGGATGGATCATTTTACAACCCTGATTCCTGCTAATTACATAGACACTGCCCAGTTCTAATCAGCTAATAATGACATCATGTCACCATAATTACTCCTTTTTAAGTAATGATTGATAGTTTGATTTTCTAATGTACTAGTTTCCCTCCTATTGCTGCAGGTTACAGGCTCCTTATTACCCTTTAACTTCAGTTTTAGCCTGTTGTTACAATGATGTAGCCAGTGTTACTAGCAGGATATAACCTGGTTAATACTCTGGTAATTACAGAGTATGAGCCAGGTATTCTGTATTAGCATTGTGTTAGCACACTATTACCACATTATTACCAGCTGGAATGTAAAGTTCTGCCACTAAGAGTTGATGGAGACTGAAAAGATGCTTAATCATTCATCAGATGATCAATCAGCTGCAGTAACAGTGTGGAAGTTGGAGTCAGTAGAAGCTGGCTGACTGGACATGAATCAGCAGACTGGATCAGATTTAGAAGGAGTGTGATGAGTTCATGCTGCTGACCATCTGATTGGTTCCTATCTGTCCACACAGCAGCAGGATGTGCAGGAATAATGTGAGGAAACATCCTCAGAGGGATGATGAAGCAGCTGTTAGTGGTCAGTATGGAAACAATCCATCACAGCTACACACAGACACACACATCATGGCCTCAAATGGAGATGCTCCATTTGTCCAAATGTTGGATGTCTCCTTTCTCAGTGTAGAACAAAGTGTGTATGAGAGACATGTCATGCCCATGTTAGCATGCTCTGACCCCTCTCCTCCTTTCAGGGAGGTGGAGCCTGCTGGAGAAGCATAGTTGAGACCATGTCTGAGGAAGCGTAAGTGTGTTTTTCACTGGATTCATCACATTCAAAGTGTCACATCACATTGTCAATAGATCAATGACTGCAGCTGGATTGTGTTTGTTCTCTCCATCAGATTCCTGTCCACTCACCATCGACACAAACACAGTGAGCAGAAACCTCAAACTGTCTGACATCAACAGGAAGGGGATGTTTGTAAAGGAGCTTCAGTCATATCCTGATCATCCAGACAGATTTGATGAGTGGTGTTCTCAGCTGCTGTGTGAATGTTCTGACTGGTTGCTGCTACTGGGAGGTGGAGTGGAGAGGAGATGTTGAGATAGCAGTGAGTTACAGAAACATCAGCAGGAGGGGAGACACCAGCGACTCTCTGTTCGGATGGAATGATCAGTCCTGGAGTCTGAGATGCTCTGATGATGAAGGCTACTCTGGCACAATTACAGAGAAATGCACATCTCCTCCTCCTGCTCCTCTTCCTCCTCCGTCTCTAACAGAGTAGCAGTGTATGTGGACTGTCCTGCTGGCTCTCTGTCCTTCTACAGAGTCTCCTCTGACTCCCTGATCCACCTCCACTCCTTCATCACCACATTCACTCATCCTCTCTATGCTGGATTTGCAGTCTGGTTTGGTTCCTAGTCTGGTTTCTGGGTGTCTCTGTGTGGAGTGTAAATACTTTAATGGCATCAGAGACACTGATGAACAGATGGTTCAGTCTGTACATCTCTGTCTCTTTCACTCAAAAACATCTTTTCACATTTAATCAGTAAGTGTGAAACTATTCTAAATGATTCTTGGAAACTTCTTCCTCTTCAGTCCTTTAAAGATGGAAGCTGAGCTTCTTCCAGGATCCACATGTTTTTCTGTCTGTTTCCAGTCAAAGCTTCACACTGAGTATCAGGATGTTGTGTTCAGCTCATGTCGGCTGCAGTTACATGTTGAATTAAAGATGCATTATTGATTTGTGTCGCATTCTCCAAATGTTTGTTTTTATCTCAATAAAAACTCTCGCAATCATTTCAGTCTTTATTTGTTCCATTTTGCTCTTAACATCAGAAAGTGAAATGATTTCAGAGCATTTCATTCTAATGTTTGATGTTTCATGTAATTACTGTCACTTTCATTTCTTCCTTTTTGTCAAATTCTATCTAAATAAAGATTAGATGTTGTCATTGGCTTGTAACTCAAACGAGTCAAAGTCCGTCCCACTTCTGGGACGTCCGTCTGTCCAGTTAGGACGTAACACTGATTGATGATCCGTTTCACCTGATCAAACTGATCCATAATCTATGAAACTACAAGTTTTGTGTTGTCAGTAAAAGCAGAAACGTCCAGCTGAAGATCTGAAGTCTTACTATTCCAGTACACATACTTAGTGGCCGATCACATGCACTTCTCAATACTTTCCAGATGAACTCAGCAAACTGCCAGAAACATTCAAAGGGCTTTTATTGATTGAAAAGTGTGTTGTTTTAATGAGGACAGGAGAGCGTCCGCTTGTCTGATGGCTGTTTAATGTTGGAGAAAACGTGATGCAGACGCGGCACACTGGTTAGAACACACCGCTGCTGCAGAACACTGCTGCTGACGTTTTGTCATGTCTCAGTAAAGTGTGGGAGGAATTCCCAACAACATGACACAGCTGAGAGTTGAATGTGGACAAGAAGACAAAACAAAGGCTTGTCTCCTCCAGCTGATAGAAACAATCATAGTGAGCATCTGAAAAGAATCACTAATCAGCTGAAACACAACCAGGAGGCGTCAGCATGTCTGCTCTCTGTTCTTATTTCTTACAGAACCAAAGAACGATGAGACTGAACACTGTGTCTGGAAGTGGTCTGGCAAACGTTCTTTTAACTGTGAAGACAGACGCTGGCTGACATGTTCTGATGAGAAGTTGGTTGTTTTAGGATTATTCTAAAAATGAGGAAAGGATTTAGCAGATTTAGTTCCTCCCAGTCAGACTTCTCCACCTGGTGACTGATATTTTGTCCCACTGTTCATCAGTAAAATGCTCTAATTTGTCCAGGACCCATTTGTTTGTTCTTTAACTCGATTAAATGACAGTGTCTTATATCACTGAATAATAATTTGGAAAATGTTTAATTATTGTACCTTATTTCAGTCTCCAATTAATTGCATTTATGTAATAAATTCAGCCTTTTCTTTAAAGAAAGGGGACAAAGACATCTGAGGACATTTGTAATGAAATTCATATGTGGTTATTGGACAGAATAGTCCTCCCAGCAGCTGGGAGGACAGCAGAGTTTGACATATATGTCAAACTCAGGCCCGCAATTTTGGCCCGCACTACAATTATATTTGGCCCACGAGATGATTTCAAATAATTTTTACGTCTGGCCCACTGATCCATCACACAGCACATGTACCACTAACACTACAAATCCCACAATGCTGTCTTGGCGCTAGACTCTGATCTGGAAAACGCCCCCACCTCTTGTGTTGACACTCATTAGCAAACCTGCTATGAAGCACACACTCTAAGCAGACATCTACCGCCGTGTTGCCTTTTGCACAGTTTGCTGAAATGCTCAGTCTACTTAGCGCTGAATTTACCCGACAATTTGCCGACTTTGACGCCAAAAAATGTAGATTTGAATTTTTTAGCAACCCGTTTGCAGTTGACGTGAAAAGCTCACCAACCAACCTCCAAATGGAGCTTATTGAGCTACAGTGTAATGACACGCTCAAGTCAAAGTATGACTCTGTCGATGCTGCACAATTTCCACCTTACCTCCCCGACACGCCGCCCGACTTCATGCCAAAGCTGAGCAAATGCTCTCTATGTTCAGCAGCACATATCTGTGTGGGCAACTGCTTTCTTTAATGAAGATGAACAAAACACCACACAGGAGTCATCTCACTGATGAACACCTTCAGTCCTGAGGATTTCCTCAGTTCAGAGTCTGACTCCACAAATTGATGCACTTGCATGTAAACAGCGACACCAAGTATCTGGAATGGACCCATCATCAGAGTAAATGGAAGCAAACTAAACTGGATAAATATGATTTTATCTCATGAAGGCATGGTCTGTTCAAAGTTGATAGAGATAATAGGTTTTTTTTTTTGTTTGTTTTGTTTTTGTTTCAGGTGTTGGCCTTGATGGCCTGTCATGAAAAGATTCAGGTTACAATTAAGATGAATATAAAGTTCCAGATATAGAGGCCTGATATTTATTTCAGTTGTTTGGGTTTTTTTTTAAAACCTGTTCTGGGTTCAGTGTTTAAGCAAAAACAGCCCTAACTATTATTTAATATATGAAAATGTTTAATACAGTACTGTATCTCAAAGATAATAAAAACATGAAAAATAGCCGTCACTTTCTGAATAAAAAAATGAGTTTGGCCCTCTACTTTGTTCCTCTTTATAATTCTGGCCCTCTGTGAGTTTGAGTTTGACACCCCTGTCCTAGCTTGTCTGCTGGGACAAATATGTGTGGATATAGGCTATACATAAAAATAAAGAAACGGTCTGGCTGGTGTGGTACTGACACCGGCGCACTGCTGCTCATTCTTTTCTATCAGGACCGCAATGAATTCTGGGATAGGAGAGGGCGCATAGGATGTTTCTCAATTCAGGGTCTGCACACTTCCAAGTGCGGATTCGTGGGCTGCATACGTCATTGTGGCGCGTCGAGTGCTGTCTCAATTCAAAGGCTCCTTCGAATCCACCCTTCAAATGCGCACTTCGTTTGGCTCCAGATTAGTTTAAAACGAAGGATACAAGAGATGTATCCTTTGAACCCTCTCCTATCCCAGAATTCATTGCGTTCCTGATAGAAAATAATGAGCAACAGAGCGCTGGTGTAGGTACCACACCAGCAAGACTGTTTATTTATTCATTTTTATGGAATGAAAAGATTTTTTATATTATATATATATATATATATATATATATATATATATATATATATATATATACATACATACATATACATATATATATATTGCTTTTCAAAACATATTTCTATTGAACCAGAATTAGAAAATAATGTCATGGTTTTAATAACACTTTAATTTATTATCACTATTGTCAATTTAATCTTATTTCCCAGGCAGCTGTTTTCTCCTTCTTTAATGGGAGGGTATGAATACATATGAGGATTAATGTATATGTGTCCAATAAGGATTATTTTCCACTGAAGTTAACGTCAGTTTGACAGGATGAGCTGTCAACCAGAGGAGAGCTCCTCTGAACTTCTCATGTTGGTCATTTAGATACAAAGGAAAATGACAATAAATCAAAGTTAAATTACTGGCACCATTTTCTGTCATTTTAAAACTATTTTAGTGTCTGTTTGTGGAAGAATGGGATCAGTAATTAGATAAACTTGGCACATGTAGTTGCCAGGCATCGGAGGACTGGAGCAGTATGGGTAATTCTCGTCCACTAGAGAGGCCGTCTCATTTTACTGGCAGTAAGGCACTTCGGTGTGTGCAGACCTCGTAGAACACTTCGTAGCCTACGCAGTTTGCGCACTTGGAAATGTGCAGACCCTGAATGGAGAAACAGTGTCTCCGCCCAGATAACTCTTACAAATAGTAGCAGAGATCTTATGAAGTCTGCTCACCGATTTGTGTTCTTGAGGTAGGGTTGCCACCCGTCCCGTAAAATACGGAATCGTCCTTTAATTGACAGAAAAAGGTTGCGTCCCGGATTGAACATACGTGACGCACTTTGGTCCGTATTTTCATAACTTTCCAGAAGCCTATACATGTCGGTCACACACATCAACACTCTAAGTCTAACAATAATTAACTAAATAAAACACAGAAAACATAGCAGTCAGCAAAAATGTTCTTTTCGTGCAGAATCTGCGCAGGTGCAGCCTCCTCCCCTCTGCGCCTGTTGGACAGTCACGTTGCCTAGAGACAGACATGACTCATGCACGCTCCTCAGAAGACCCGCGCCTTTTAAAAATGTCTCTTGTAGCCTACCTTGTTCTCTACCTGCTGAAAATAAAATACACATGTTAAACATACGTGAAGAGACGCGGCTGCAGCGTTGGTGAAGATGTTTACACACACATCAGCATCAGGAGAGCATGATCATTATTGATATGCTGTATTAGCCAATATAAATACATTTTATAGCCATTAAAAACGTATTTTCAATGGATGAAAAGTTGATAATGATATATGATATATTATTGTATTATATATATATTCATATATATATATATATATATATATATATATATATATATATATATATATATATATATATATATATATATATATATATATACATATGTGTGTGTGTGTGTGTGTGTGTGTGTGTGTGTGTGTGTATGTATGTTTATATACATATAGCCTAGCAATAGGGAAGCGTTTAATTTTATTTGCATTTTAAATATAAAATGTTCAGAGCTTTATGTTTTTTAAGTAAATTTTTAGGCAATCTGTAGGAAGTGATTATTGGATAAATTAACTTTTTATTGGTGTTGTTAAACTGTTATTAAATGAATTCCCTTCAAGTCATGTAAAACAAAACTAAACAAAAAAAAAAAACACAGTCCGATATGTCGGATTAAACAACGAGGAGCCATTTTTCACGGCACGACGTGGAGTCTAGACGTCGTCATCACCATGGTCCCACACAGTAAACATTTTATATCAAACGTTTATTTCTGTTTCTTATCTTTTATTACAAAACTCGTTAAATGTGCTAAAGTAGGCTATAGAAACTCTTTTATGTTGGCCTCGATAGTTTTTATGCCAAACAACTGTTGTCAAATAGCGTTTCTCTCGTTCACCTGTCAAAAATCAGCTGATCTGAACCAGCTAGTGAACGCGTTGCTATAGTAACGCCCGTAAAGGGAATGATAAGACAGTGATTGAACTTGCCCAGCTATCAGTGGCCCCGGAGCTGTGGTGTGCGTCCCTTATTTTAATGTATGAAAGGTGGCAACCCTATCTCTAGGAAACGTAGTTGGTGTCTTGTCGCAAGAAACGGCATTAATAGGGGGGCAAGTGCAGCGCACGAGCTATGCCTTCCTTGACCATAGGGTGGTGCTGTTGCCACATTTCTGTTAGTTTGGCCCGTAGGGAATGATCTTAGATGTGACACCGTCATGTGTTCAGCTTCAGCTTGCTGATTTATGGGAAATGGATATTTTGAGCTCTTTGTGGTTTATCTCCTATTTCAGAACTGCTACAGCACGACTGAATCCAACCTCCAATAAAGAGAAATGAAGTTCTACCAAACACTAAGAATCAGCCTTCCTTCCTATATCCTGACCGATACACCATCTCGTTTACTGGAAACTTCTCTGACGAACTAGTCCTCCTGGTTAATAACCAAAACAGTGAAAAACATTCTTCCTGCTGTGGGTCTGCAATTATCAAAGCTGGTTGTAAAAATGAAGTAAAAATGAAGCTTTTGTAAATGACTGAAGCAAAGTCAGTGTCTGGAAGAATCCTGCAGTTTGTTTTTATGTTTGTCAGTCAAATCATGATGTGATTGAAAGTTTTTTTGATATAATATTGTAGACTGAGTGATTCTCATTGCTAATCGAACTGAAACAGTTTGTATATAAAGTTGTCGACTGTTTTCATAATAATGGTGGTTGCACTCCTTTTCCCCAGGACTGACTTTGACAATAAATAAAAATAAAGCAAAAATAAAACAAAAATAGAGACAGAGACTCTACGAGATCAGTTTCCAAAATGAAGCCATGCGAGGAGTACTACAAGATCAGGTTCCAAAACGAAGTCCTGTGAGTATGAGATCAGGTTACTAAACAGATTCCTGTGAGTAGACGTTGGGCCTGGAGGGATGTGATATTTTTCCTCAGGTGCGTCCTGACTGATTGGCTGCAGCTGTTCCTCGTTCCAGCCTGGCTGATAAGACTGAGGACTGCTGTCCAGCCATTGCTAGTTCGTCTGCTTGCCAGCGGTGTTGTATGGCCAACCGGCGTTTGGTGTTGGTAAACTGAATAAGAGAGTCTAAAGAAACCCCCCTGTCTTGTTTTCCAGTACCAGCCAGCTCAGCCTGCCTTCCAGTCTTGAGCGTGCCCAGCCTGCCTCCTGCCTTCCAGTTTTCTGCTAGTCCATCACTGCCCCAACCAGTGACCAAAATAAAGGAACCGGGTTGAGAAGCATCTGTTATCCTGACTTCATGGAGGCTCTTTCCTACACTATTCCTTAACAGTAGAAATACAAGATCAGGTTCCAAAACGAAGCCGTGTGAGTAGAAATACGAGATCAGGTTCCAAAACGAAGTCCTATGAGTAGAAATATGAGATCAGGTTCAAAACAAAGTCCTGTGAGTAGAAATACGAGATCAGGTTCCAAAACGAAGCCTGTGAGTACGAGATCAGGTTACTAAACAAAGTCCTGTGAGTAGAAATGACTGACTATTCTTTTTTTTTAATTTTTTTTTTTTGTTTGTTTTGTCTTGTCCAGCATTTAAGCAGGCAAAATGGATTTTCTGGATGCTCTATTCTGCTGGGCAAATTTACTTTGCCAAGGGAAGCATCGTAGATATAATGCTCCCCTTGATATTCTGGAGTTTAATTTTATTTTTCTATTTATTTTGCATAATTGTTTGTACTAAAAAGTTTGTACTGCTGGACCGGACCGGAGAGGACAGAAGAGGGACAGAAAGAGAACCAAAAAGAAGAGAAAACAGAAAACACCTTGTAGAGAGAAAAAGAGAGAGAGAAAGGAAAAAAAAAAGATTGAAAAAGAGAACAGCCTACATACATTTGTGTGTATATAAGCACACATACACACCCACTTATATATACACACACCCATACACCTATACACACTGGAGTCATGTTCCCCCTGCGGGAGGACGAAGCCATCAAATATCAGGGAAACCCAGAGCTCACAAGCTAAATTAGACACACCGGAATAAAACCAGCCGTTGTCAGTAAATGAACCTGCAGGCGACTCAGTGACTGTGTCACATGCAGAACATACAGAGTGGAACGTGTTCAGAGAAGAGTGATCATGCCAATGTAGCCCTGCCCACACGCAGGCAAGAGGAAGGCCTGGAGAACCCCGAGGCTCGAGCAGCTGGCGGCCGTCCCCAAGCACAGATCCCAACCACCCCGCTCCGGAGCCAGTCATGCATCCACCCAGGAGGGGGCAGAGGGGGGGCCCCAGCAGAGCCTCCCACGGTCAGGGGAAACAGGCCCAGCAGGCCCGGACCGGCAAAGCCTGGCTCCACCGGGCACCGACCACCCAGGGCAGACGGAGTGTGGGCCCCAGGACCCCAAGAGCCCGAAGGCAACCCCCCCACCCCCGTAGGCAGAAGGTACAGCCCACGCCAATGGAGAGCCAGGTCAACCAGACTGCCACTGAATGGTAGCCAGGCCGTGCCCCAGTGCACCGGCCATGCTCCCCGGGCACCAAGGCCCTTTCACCCCTCCCACTCACTCACACACTCACTCACACACACACACTCACACACTCACACACACATTCACTCACTCTCACACTCTCACACACTCTCACAGACACAGACACACACTCACACTCACTCACACACACTCACAGACAAAGACTCACACTCACACTCACACACACACACACACGCACGCGCACTCACATATGTGCACACACACCGTTCCTACACACACGCACACACACACGCACGCGCACTCACATATGTGCACACACTCCCTTTCTACACACACACACACACACATACACACTATCTATCCTGTTGCTTACAGACACCCCATCTCGCACTGTCTCGCCCCTCTGCTCCCCCACCCCATTCACACTTACACCCTATAACACCCCGCCTCACACGCTCCCCTCGACACACCCTCACACTCATCACACCCCTTACTCAGTCCCCATCCACACACACTTCTGCTTTACTCGCAACCCACCCCAGTTCCCCTTATACACTGTCCCCCTATACATGCCCATACTCCGACCCCATCCCTTCACCTCGCTCCACCTCTATACACCCACACACACCCCATCACATACTCCACTCTACACACATACACACCCCATAACCCCCCTTCCATTCGGCCTCATATTCCTTATACCCAAGCACACTACATCATACATGCATCCATCCCATTGTGTCCCCCCTAACATGCCCCTTTCCATACGCCAGCCAACCTCATCCGCATCCCATTGCCCACCCACTTAACTGAATTATTTCCCCCTTATTTCTCCTCCCCTACCCATAAACACACACAATTTCACCCGTTCGCTCAAAGTCACCGTCCTCTCTCCTTCCCAGCATGCCCCGAGTGCGACGCCCCATGTGGACAGAGGGCAGGCAGGCCCCGACAAAGGCCTCCATGACCACCGCCCACCACCCCGACTGCCCCCCCATCCCCCTCAGATGCAGCCGACCAGCACCCCCTCAGGGCCAGCAGCGTCCTCTCCCAGCCAAGCCAGCCGGGGGCCCAGGACTATCGGACAGCACCCTCTTCCCCCCCGCCCGAACCCCTCCGGCAAGGCCCCGGAAATGGGGGCATGATAGGATCCCGATGCCCCTGCCTCCCTCCCCGCCAATGAATGACTGTGAAGTGTCTGTTAATTGCAATTAAAATTAAGGGGGGTAACCGCACCGTGTCGGGGGAGGAACCGCCTAAGCAGCCCCACCCGCCGTACACTGCATGTCCCGCCCCCCAAAACTTGACCATGAGTTGTCAGTGTTTTGTGTTGTGGGGATTAAAAGTGATTAAACTGAGAGGTGAGCAGAAACTGGGTGCAGTGATCAAGACCACCTTGATGGCCTTTCTCACCACTGACAGAAATGACTGACTATTCTAACATCACAGAAACATAAGACCAGGTGAAAATGGGGACTATAGCGGGAAAGGAGGAGCAACCTAAACCAGATTCTATCATGGTGTTTTTAAAGCAGAAATATGGTGAAGATGTAAGTAAATTTTTTAACGTTCTGGTGTGAAGAATGTGGGTTTCCAGAAGGAAGCTTTATGAGCATGTATCAGATGAAAAAATTGGAAAAAAAAAAAAAAAATTATGTGATGGCTGGTTCACTCTCCATAAGAGCAATTAAAAATAGAGGTCTGACCTGCTATTCTCTGGAGAGTTGTGTGGAAATATTGTAGGATATTTCCTGGGTGAATTCCTGGGTGAATTAAAAATGTGTGATTGGCTGGCTTGGTTGACATCACGGGGCCATAGCAGCCATTCACACAGAAATCAGTGTGTGTGTTTGCTTATATGATGGCAAGTCCCTTGAAAGATCTGCAAATGGTAAAGTGGTTGTAGGATCCACATATCTGTTGTACCTAGCATCAAAATTATATACACAAATTGCTGTCCACACTAACTAATGATTCAGCAAATTTTCTCAAGTCAATGTCTAATAACAGGATAATATATTAAAAACTGAAAATCAGATCACGGGCATTTCTCCAAAAGATGACAGTAAAGCCTGGTTCAGGCAGACTCCGTTAGATATGACAGAACGTGCCTGGATGGACCAGGAAAGAGAAGAGAGAATATTATCTTCCTCTAACAGTTTAATGAAGAAGAGGTTAAAGATTAAATGACAGACATATATGTGTTATTGCAGAGTTTAGCAAATTGTAAGAAATTTAGAAAGAACTGTTAGAGGCAGAGGACAAGTTCAGAGCACATCTGACATGTTTACATGTCTTTTACAAACCACTGGTCAGTGCAGATGTCGGAGATAAGGAGAAGGTTGGATGAGGAGGCAGAGCAAAGGAAAGGAAAACATGAGAGAGGGAAGTGAGGAAGAAGAGTGTGTTCATTAAAGGCCTTTGTTCAGGCCTTATGCTTACTGAAGGGGATGATGTCATAGCATGTGTTATTGGGGAGAGGACCGAAAGATGAGGGACGTGATTTGTGGCGTTGGGAGCTGATTCTGTTGGGTTGGTGTGCATTGCGTGGACTGGATGGGCTTGGGCTTCTGTTGAATCCCTTTCAGACATTTAAAAGGTGACTTTTGTTTGTTTAAGATTGCAGTTATTTTATGTTTATGTCTAGTATGACTAAATAAATTGATGTTAACTGAAAATAAATGGAGAAAGACTTTGGGCTGTGCTTGTTAAATACCCAGCTGAGAGATGTTGAGATAAGTGTAATGTTATAGGGGAAAAAAGAGGAAAAATCTCAAGCTTTAAAACAGGAATGGCACACCAACATCATCTTCAAGTATTACAACTGCGTTATCTTCTTGGCGAGGTCATGTTCAGCTTTCCTGGGGAAAAACTGACTTATGGATCCACTGCCACTATAGTCTCACACAGATACAGTTATGATCCAAAGTCCAGGATTTTCACAGCACAGAACTGCGTCCACATATGTTTGCAACAGTATTCAACAGAAGAACATTATAATTATGAGACTATAATCACATGACTAAATGTTTCAAATGCAGCCTCACAAGCTTGTCTGCTGCACGGCGGCGATCACGGCAGCTCACCGCCCCATTAACCCTTGTCAACATACACCATGGTCTCCACAGGGACCCCAAAATGTCAATTATGCCCGAGGGGGATTCAGGGGGAGGACTAGGGAAGAGGGAGTTCTTGGTCTGGGCCACTGCAGAGTTCTGTGTATCACACATGCTGTCAGTCAGTACACTGGAGCAGAAACAGTCCCTACCATGTGCTGCAGCGCTCCACCTCTCTCCTGTGTCAGCTCTGAGTCATGGAGCAGCACCTGATATGTAACTGCAGGGACCTGCCCACTGCTGATGGGGCCCAGGGATCCCAGAACCAGAGGGTCTGGCGGAGCCCTGCTGGTTGTGACTGTGAACAGTGTGGATATGGATTTTATGGTGGACACATATGCACGGTTTTCAACTTTGACCTCTGGAGGTGATGGATCCTCCTTGTCCTCAGACTAGTTGTGGATTTTCTAGAAGTAAAAGACTAACGGTGTGGCCAGCAGGCAGCACGAATCCTACCCCGACTACAGAGTCAGATGATGTTTTCTGGAATAAGCTGCACCCTGATTCTGTCAGAAAGACTGTTGTGTTCACTCAGTTCACTGTGGAAAGCCTGGATCTGCTTTCTTGAACCTTTGCCCCCCTCTCTGATCCTTTACATGTCACTCTTAATTAATTACACATATAAACCTGATTTATCTACCAGGAAGCTTTTAATAGACATGTGTTAGGCACTTCCTGACATGAATTTCTGCTTGTATGCTGATTGGTGGGGAGGGTGTGGTGACTGTAGTGGATCTGATTCCCGAGTAGACCGAGTGGTCCGAGCTGAATGATTATACCCACCTACATATATTCCTGGCATTGTATCCACATGACCAGGCAACACAATAAGGCCAAGGACCAAATATTTTCTCACTATTTTTGCTTAGCTTCATACCACACTCATGAACATGCATAAAGTTCTGCAGTCCTGCAGACTTTTGCAACTGAACAAGGTCCCAGTATTTTCTCTGCTCTGCTGCAGTGAAGCTACACATCAGTTCATACAGACAAAACAACTTCTGGCATGCTCTACATCTCTAGCTGTGCCTTATCACAAAACGTTTATCTTCAGCGTCTCTGACTGAACATGCATCAGGCAAGCGTTAAAGTGACAAACCTGTTTTAAAGACAGCACACGGACAATCTCTGAGGATTCCCGGCTCAAGCCCCATACATTTCTAATTTTTCAGCCCAGACAACATGAGGTTGCATTAACTGCGCCACTGTATGACAATAAATAATAAGTTTCCTGGCTTCAGTGTACGCCACTAAGGTACAATATTATGACCAATCTTAGAAGAATATCAGGAAAGGTTGGAATCTTCTATGTTTTTATTTGCTGACAGCCCAGTGTTTTAGTTGTGATCTGAACTCTGTACACATCAAGTGCTTCTATTTGACGAGGGGAAGCAACTCTTGTGGTGGCAGTAGACAGCCCGGTCTCTGGGTCCACATGCTCAACAAATAATTGAACCCTGTATGTCTTCAAAATGCCATAAACATGAGGCCGATCATTTGGGATAATATTGATCTTTCCAAGGTTAAGCTAGTAATGCTAGACCGTTAGTCTTGGCCTTTTCTGATACACACATTTGTATTAAATCAAGGGGAGAAGTGTGTGTAACATTGGAAAACATTCTCAAGAAGGAGGTGTTGCTGTGTGTGTGGGTGTGAGTATGCACGTGCGCACTTGTGTGTGTGTGTCAGTCTTGATGTAGTAGATTAAATCATCTTTAATGTCAGTGTTGGATGATTTGTTTTGATTTGACTGTCAATCGGTGCACAGTCCTACATCCAGCCTCTCTACTCCTGCTCCTGTCGCTGACATGCTCCATGACTGTGTGGCTGGACTGGCCATCCTCTGCACCCCCAGACCTGACCTCTCTGACCAACCTCTTGTTGACCCTAACTTAATTTTTATGTTGATTTATCCGTTCTCAGAACCCAGACCCAGGTGGGGGTTTTGGAGCGCTGTGGAAACACTATGGTTTCCTGACATCTGATGGTGAACAGGTTCGTCACAATCACCTTATTGACTCCCTTCTTTCTGCCATTTTACTCCCTCAATAGGTTGCTGTATGCACATGTGCACTAACTCCTCTGACCCTTCTGACAGGTGACTCTCCTGCAGATGAAGGCTGCATTTCTGCCCACCCTCCTTTTGCAGCCTCTCACTTCCTCTTTTCTCTCATGGCCCACAGATGGAGAGATTTCCTACTTTGTCTCTCTCAGGCCTTCCTTGGACCAAAGCACTTCCTCTCATGCTGTTGTCCATACGCATGCGTAAAAGGGGAGGACCCAACAGGTCCCTTGTAGATTCTTTTCGCAGGTCCCCCCGAATGGACATGGGCCCCTCCGACGCTCCCCCTCCTGGCACGGCCCTGGCACGGTGAAAGGAATGTTTTAACATACTGTGCTGATCTCATGCGAACCTTTTCAGGCATTTTGCGTTCAGGTTGCTGCAGGCCTTCCTGATCCAGCGTCTAAGCAGCTCCGTTTACTTCAGCCTGGAGACTTTGTCCTGATGAGAAGCTTCAAACGTCAATGCTGGGACCACCCATTTCAGATTCTTCTGGCAACCCAGACAGATGACCATGCTACTTGGTTGAATACATGCTACTTGGGTGAATACGTGTTACTTGGGTGCCCGTAGTATGCAACTACTGTATCATCGCTGCAGGAAGGTTCCTGCACCGACCGTGGCTCCCCGGCTTGCTGCTACACATGACGCAGCAGAATAACGCACCACCGAACAGAGGGCAGAATAATCCCTGTGGTAGTGTGGGTAGTGAGACAGTCTACTCTCGCACCTGAAGACCAGCTGCCGTTGTCAAGCAATCTCAGTGTGGAGTGAAATTAGCGTCCACCTGCAGCAGTAGCATGCCAAGTTCCAACGCAAGCTTCACCCACCCGGCATCATGGAGAGAGATCGACCGTGGCATCCATTTAGGGTTCATGGCTGGTCATTAAAGGGCTCAATGTGTTGCTTGGTTATTTTAGCGAGCGTCATTGTATTTCCTATTGTCTTCTTTAATTACTCTGCTCCACCCCTACCCCTCTGCCATTCCTTACAGCTCCATCTCTTCCCCGCGGTCGCTGAGTGTCGAGAAGAGGTTCTAACAGGTAGATGCGCCCTCTTCTGTTCCCCAGCTAGCACTCTAAGGAGCCCCTGTGCGGTCTCGTCTGTCATTAAGATATCTGAGCCATGTGTGTGCTCCGGTTCTTTGGATGGCATGGTGATCGGTGGACCAGTTACCAGTGGTATTTTTCTCATTCTGCTTCTGCGTCTACTTGGGGGACCATTTTTTACTATACTGGGACTGATTGGTCTCCTTCCACCTACATGGATAATGAGAATTCTCACAGGTGGTCTCGTGTGTTGAAATTAGACCTTACTAAGACTACTCTGGTGTTCACGTTTAACACTACCTCTGAACCGCTTTTGTAGCATCCTCCTCCTATCCGATATCGGGGTGACACTTTTAATAACTCCTGTTATCATATGCATGTACTGGTGAATTGGAAGTGGATGATTACTTTGAGATTATGACTGGCATGTCTGCTCAGAGTAATAACTGGTTATTGCTGGCTGAGCAGGTAGGAGTGTCTGTTGGAGTTGCTTGTGTGGTCTGCCTGGGGCCCAGACCTGTACTGCGTGTAATCGCCCCTCCACCTGAGTTTGACTCCGCCTGTATGATTGATTTGCTCTCTTCTGAAAACCTTAACCCTAACCCACTCAGATATGTATTTCCTAGGATGTTCCTTTCCCTGTTACATCCCGCACACAGTCCTCTCCTGTTTGGTTCAGGTGTGACGAAGTGAGATTTCACTTCCTTCACGAGCTCCTCTGCGGATTCTGGTTTTGTTGGGGTTTTGTTCCATGCTTGGTGTGACAGTGTTTATGCTGTTACTTTTCTGTGGCCTGTGCCGGCCTTTGGTGGTGGTACAGTGAACTGGTTCTTAGGGGCATGCTGCCATCAAAGTGGACTGGTATATGTGCCCCTGTCACCCTTCTCTTGCCTACAGCTCTCGTCCTGTGTTTCCCATCTGCCTCCTTATCTGGTCACTCGGTCCAGGCACTCTGTTCATCCTGATGACTCAGCTGCTTCTGCCTACATCAACACTATTGGGGTTCCATTGCAGTATTTGCTGCCCTTCTTGTTCTGTGTTGCGTTCCGTGTATCAGAGCATTGTTGATTAAGCTGCTTGACACTGCCTTAGGATGTCACGTTCCTGGGCTTGTTTATGACCCTCTTCCTGCTTCACATCTCCCTCTGTCTCTGATCCTTTTTCCTTCTTTTTTGATGGTGATGGCTTTTCTGATTCTGACACTGACGTGTGAGTGTTTTTCCTTTCAGGATGTTTTATGATGAATGTTCTTCAACCCTGCCATAGTTTCCTGTATCTCGTTGGGTAGTTAGTGTTGTTTTATGGGTTTGTTTTGTTGCTTTGTTTATGTTCATGAATTGTGATTCTTTTGTGTTGATCCTGAAAGGATCAAAAGGGGGGAATGTGGTGGAATTATGCATATAGTGTAGTTTTAATATGTAATTCATTTATTAAGTTTCTTTTAGGTAGTACAAGATATATATTCTGCATAGTTAGAGTAGTTCAGTAAGCTTGGTTTAGTAGATTGATGCATAAAACTAAGTGTTCTGTTCAAGGCCTGTTTCAGCTTTGACTCTTATCTTCAAGCTGGCAGTTGTTTTGACTAGTGCTGCCAGGCAAAGGTTGTTTGTGTATGCCTAAAGATCGCTGTAGCACTCTGAGCAGGGGTAGAGCTCTCAAGACCTCTCTCCAACAACATCTGTACATGTTCAATAAATTGAACAGAAAACAGTTCATTTATAGATTTATTTCTCATTGGATAAATTCCACGACATCCACATAACCTGCTTTCACATTAGAGAAAATCACCTCCTGTTTACTGTACAGGGCAAAGGCCAAAAAGAACATGTGAAGGGACACACACATAGTCTGCTCAACTGGCTGTGCATAACCTCGCCATGGAAACGCTTCTCTCTCTCTGACATCACACTACAACACGCCATCTCCTTCCTGGAAAGGGACTGCGCAACACTTTCCTGAAGATTTCATCAACATCTGTCCACAAAGTTTTGTTTCCTTCTGGATTTCAAACGTGTCTTTCTAATAAACGGAACAATAATTTCTCTCTGGTAATAAGTTCAACTGTAGAGGAAAAGTTGTGAATACTTTGTTCTGAAATCAGAAGAAAAGAAGACAAAAAGCTTGTCATGTGAGAATCATGAAACATGGGATACTTTGGATGTTAGTTTCACATGCTGGAAGAAATCCCACTTGATCGTCATGATACAAACAATTTCACATGGAGTGAATATCTACAAATGTTATGATGCAGAAATGCTTTTGCTTGCAGAAAAACAATCATGTGACAGAAGGAACTGAGGTTTACATGGAAAACATGTTTCTTCTCCTTCACGTAATTCTGCTTTAGATATGGGGGATGGGAAGGGCTCTGATTGGCCAGGCAGACATGATGTACTTCTACCAGATATAAACTGCACAGAACGAATGATCTTTGAGCAGAATGAACGTTCACATGGCAGAGGAATTCATCAATTAGGATTTAAAATGGGAATAAAGCCGCCGCTTACTTCTGATTTAAGTTGAACTCTGAATTGTTCCTTTCATTCAGAATGAGCTGTTTACATAGTGACTTTTCATCACTTTAAAGCAGATTTAACTTTTATTCCGGATTAAAGAGGAATTAAAACTGTGGTGTAAACGTGATCGGTGTTGTTTAGTAGTTCTAAACCTCTACCGCTGTCTTGTTACGTTCCAACACACTGATTCATTCAGGTAAAGGCAAAGCAACATTCTTGCTTTTCACTTTTCCATGAGTAATGCTCTCATTTACACAACAATGGAGTGTGTTCACACCTGACTTGGGATATTAGCTCCAAATGAATCCAGTCACTTGTCTGTCCTGCATGGAAGTTAGAAACGCCAGATGGCTGGACTGCGCTACTTCTAGTGTTCAGAAGACACCATCACATCAAGATGCAGGCAGAAAACATCTCAAGTGGGACCTCAAGTTCACGTTTGAACAAGAGCAGCACATATTTCCCTTTTCTGGAGAAAGAAATGTCAAATGAGCAGAAATGGTTTCTTAATGAGCAGCCTCCATTCATTCCAGCTCGGCCTGACATCCAGCAGGAAGAAGGCCGGGATGCCTCTTAGAAAGTGTTGCAGAAAAGCCATCAACTCCTGGGACATCTGCTTCCATCTGGTGGCCAACATTTACAACATACTTGGCCCATTTTTACATGTCAACAAATGCAAACAATGCAAAGTGCAGCAGAGGAAAGCTGAAGCATAAACGTCCCCAAACACAATAAACAACACTTGAACATGTCTAAATACTCAGAGACAAAGATTTCCTTCGTCTAAATGATTCTATCAGTAATTTATCACCTGCTGCACATGCTTAATACATACAGACACCTAGTCTGGAGGTTTTCCATATTGAATAGAAAATGAGGTTGTTATGAGCCTCTTTCCTTCTCTTTGTCTCTTTCTCTGATGTTATGTGGAGTTCAGTTCTGACTGGGACTCTCTTTCCAGTCTGCTTCCCATTAAGATCTTCCTCTTCTCCTCCTGCTTTTGCTCTTTGGCTTTCAGTGTTTCCCTCATTTGTTGATCATTAGCATGTAAGCTCACAGCAACACACATGTTTTAGAAGAGCCTGGCAACAGTGGAGTCTGACCTACATCCATCATCCATAGACATCCATCACTGTATAGCAACGGATGGATGGATGGAAACTGGAACATATTCATCTCAACATGAATGAGGGAAAACAGCTTTTCTTGTCAGCAAAGGGTTAAAACAATCTGTCTTTGTTGATTTGTCTTTTGTCACAGATGGATCAGGTCAGATTTTCATGTGAAACTACTTTCATTTGTGGTGTCGTTGCTGTTTGCTGAAAAAGTCTCCCATTAAACATGAATGATGTCATTTCTTCTCATCCTGGAAATGAGCCTTTCTGAACATCCCATAACTACATACTTCATGCTTTATTGATTTAGAAAAACAACATTTGATCTTCAGAACAGCTAAAAGTAATTCCAGGTAGAAATGATTTGTACATTTACAAGGTGTTGACAGTAAAATAATCTGTTATGAAGGAAGCTTTCATGATTTCTCTGTTTGACTCCATGAGGTTGAAGAGAAACAACAACATACAAATACAGAAACACAAATATTCAACTAATAATTAGAGAACAAGCAGGTTGGGATTTTCATGTGGAGAAATATTGATGGAAATAAAAGTCCTCATCAGCAGTGATTTCCTCCAGAAAGAAACAAACAGAAACAAACAGCACATAAGAAAGTCAAATAAACAACAGAACAGCAGAGCAGAGACATCACAACAATAAACTCTGCAACAAACACACAAAATCACTTTATTCCACTTTACACAACTCAGCACTACATTCCATGTCCCAAAACCAAAGTCCAAGTCCAAGTCCAGCATGGAGCGGCTGAGTGAATGTGGTCTGGACTCTGTGGAGGAGAGTCCTGGTCTCAGAGACGCTGTAGAAGGACAGA
>NC_136612.1:8274508-8442008 GCF_933228915.1 Telmatherina bonti | reverse complement strand
GGAGCACGTTGCCCACATACCACAAGTGTTGCAACAACTCTGGAGAACCAGTTTGTCGACACTGACAGATGTGAGTTCCATGCCAAGTCTGTGACCTTCCTTGGCTGTGTGTTTGCAAGCAGGCAGGTGAAGACAGACCCTGATAATATCAAACCAGAAGCTAAGTAGCTTATCCCTTACACAATGAAATATTTACAGTGTTTCTTGGGTTCAGCAAACCTTAAAAAATGGCTCCTTCCTACTTTTTAGTGAGACATGCTCCATTTTAACCCATGCAACCAAGCATTTATCTATCCTGGAGAAAGGACCTCTAAAGCAGAGCTTCTCAATCCAGGTCCTCAGGATCCACTGCCCTGCACGTTTTAGGCATCCTCCTCCTCCAACACACCTGATTCAGATTGATTAATTTCCTCATCAGATCTTTGCAGACTGTTAACGAGCCCCTCATTTCATTCAGGTGTGTTAAAGTAGGGTTACCTCTAAATCATGCAGGGCAGGGGGTCCTGAGGACCTGGATGAAAAAGAAATCACTGCTCTCAAGCCCCTGTGATGCATCCCCAATGTCAACAAAAACAGTTTATAGTGGAGATGGATGCAGTGGCTCAGGTGGTAGAGCTGCTTGTCTTGTGACCTGATGATCAGCGGTTTGAGTCCTGCTCCCCTAAGCTGCTGCAGCCCCAAGGTGAATTGTTCTCCGACGGCTGGACCCAAACATGGATAAATGCAGAGGATTGCGTCAGGAAGGGCATGTGCCAATTGATACTCGCTCGAGTCAATTGGCTCAAGCTGAAAGGAAAACAAAGATGTCTGTCAACAAATCAGAGACACTAGAAATGGTCGTGAGTTTTGTCACTGCTACATCATTCAAACTTTATACGCTGCCGAGTGTCTAAATGTCTTCATGCCACAGATTTGTGCTTGTTTGACAAGCAAGAAAATTACAATGAGACAATGATAACAAAGACAAATGTTTACCTACGAGCTAAATTAAGAGGATGGTGTGTAGCTGCTGAAGCAGGTGCAAACAATTGTCCTACTAGCCTGTGAAGTGGTCGTGGTCCATCTCTGCTTCTGGACAAACAATTCAGCTCCCCAAGTTCTCCTCTTTATGTTAGAACAGGATGAACCCAGCGCCTCTTTTTTTCTTTTCTTTTGCAGCATCAGCATGATGTCGTTGTCACTTGATGTGGAATCTGTGTCTGTTTTTCACCACCTTCCGAGTTTCTATTAGAATCTTTGTGATTTATTTACAGTGTTTCATCACACTTTGTTTGCGTCGACGACAACGTCTAAGTGAGAATCCAGACAAGCTGCGGAGGAAACCCACTTGGGTTTCTTGCATTCTTTACGTACTTCTTTCAGTCGCTACCCACAGCTTGTGACTTCAGGTGAAGTTACGACTGTAGACTGACCATTTACATTTAGACAGACCAAGCACGGCTCATAGACCTCTATGATGATGACCAACCTGGGCATGAATGTTAGAGACAGAGGACCAGGAGACCACTGTTTGTCTCTTATTGTGCCAAACTCCAAGACTGATCCTTCTGGATGTGTCCAGTAACAGGTCGAGGCAGTAACGGCCTAAATATGCTTATGAAATAATGCAATAAGAAAATGTTACAATAAATAACTGCATGCTTTCATCTAGTAGTAAAAGGTCCCTGAGATCAGTTCCACAGACCTGATCACACCTGATCACAGATCATTTTCATCTTCATTTAGAAATATAACAAATAGTCCATAAAAATGTTCAACAGTCATGTTTTCAGTAAATCCATGTAATAGTATGTGATTTATTTGGATAAAAATGTAAAAAAGAAAAGGGGGAACAATTGTTTTCTTGTCCTGCGTGTCCACATTGTTGCTCGGGGGATAAAGTTAATGTCACACACTCCACCGAGGCGCCGTGCATACCATGTCTGCAAGAGACAAGTCACAAGGGTGTACCAAGAAGATGGAAATAAATCCTTTATTCTCAGAAGAAGCTGTGAATATGATCTTTATTCCCTTGAAGTTAATGCAGCCAATGAGGAAGAATATCTTCCTTATTTCTCATTGTTATTCGCTTCATCATGGAAATGTCATGTAACTGTGACGCCAATTAAGCCTCTCATTTTATATTCAGGTAAAGTTTGTTTTACTGTGTCTCGTGTATTTCTTTTTATTTATGTAAGTCCTCTGTTTCGCTGGAACTTTCTATGAGTTTTGTATTTCTTTCCTTAGTTCTGACGACATCATTGGGGCATCAAGGATTACTTAAAGTCACGTTGAAGACTGTCCGACAATAAATGCCAAAAGGATTTGGAGCTGATTAAACGTGGAGGGAGTAACACTCGCTCTGTCCTCTGCCTCTCTGGCAACTCCAGCATTAATATGGAAATTCAGCCAGAAAACATTTAGGATCAGAAATCCTACTTTGGTACCAAGAGGAACCTTTTCTCCATAAAACCTGATCAGGTCTGCTGAGGAGGTTGTTGTGTTGTGATGTTTATGTTTACTGCATGTCGTCATCAAGGTGTTTACTTTGGTGTCCTTTAGTGACAAACAGTTATAACACAGTTATTACATATTCAGATTTCTCCCATAAAGCAGATTTACTGATCATTTAGAGTTAATAATGCTGAGAGGAGGAAACTCTGCTTCTGACGTCCACAAGCATCCCTTTGACTAAACTCTGTTACCATGGTAACGTCCTCTGTGGAGCCGAGCCACTCGCCGCCAGGTTTACTTGAACAAAGGCTGAGTGTGTGTCGTCACGTTCAGATATCACACATGAAGGATTGTTCCTCAGCTCAGGTTCAGTACGTCTGTCTTCCTGAGTCTGCGGACATTAAAACAGCTGTCAGGTCGTCCATCAGTCCCCCTGAACTGGAACATGTAGCGACGTTACTGGAACGACTGGGAATACGATTAGAATGAAGATGTGTGGAGCCTGATGAAGGATCATTAGTCATGTTGTGATTGGTGGCTCTGATGGAAGCTTCCTGTCATAGTTATCATGTTGTATCAGAGAAGATGGGAATGTTACAGAGAGGATGATGATGGTAGGACAGCTGGACAAACTTGGACTGAACACAGAACAAAAGTCAACTTTTTATTCTAGAAGCTGCATTGCTGGCTTTTGCAGGGCCGACCCAGAGTGTCACCTGCTGGAAGGGGCAAATTGCGCCAAGGGAAAAAAAAAGAAGGTAATCAAGTCTTATTTGAGTTCCACTCCATTTCTTCCTAAATAATAGCTCTATGATATATAATATAGAATCTAAAAGGTATTCCAATATTCTGTAATGATGACAAGTTCTTTGCCTTCCCTGACCTGCTGCTGTTGTTCCGGGCTGGCAGGGTGACAGGGAGGGGGAGGGAGAAGAGGTGCATTTAGGTTTGTAATGATAATACTGATGGAAGATGTGGACGTCACCTATTGGTGTGTTGCCAACAACAAGATCATCATCAAGCCATCAATTGCTGCTGACAGAAAACCAAAGAAGGAAGAGGAGTAAAAACGAGAAAGAAACAAAATGAATTTATTATCTTTGAAGTTACTAAGCAGCTTATGCCATGAATTATATTATTATGAATACATATTTTATACTTGTAAAGTATTGAAGTATGATGTATTTCAGCTAAGTTATGTCGGTTCATGAATTCTAAAAGCTACCTTTTGATTTGTTCTTTTCCCTTTGCTGTGTAATTGGCCATGTTGCTTGGTGTGGTGTGTGATTACAATGTCAACTTGATACTTTTGTAGCAGTAAATAAAAACACCATTGTAACGTGATGCACAGTGATCAATACATTGTAAAGTTGATTCATTCAGGTGATTTATGATTTTCTGACTGTGATGCAGTCATTACACTGTGAAACTCAACAAGTCTTCAAAACAGTTTATTGAAAACATAAAATGAGAAATAAAATGCTTCAGTAGCATCATGGAACATAAATTACTGTCGGAGAGAAGTACACATGAACTGTAATGAATGTTCAATAGTTTCCCCAAAGTACCTGTCAAACCATTATGAAAGGAGCCAGTTGTCCACTGGCCTGAAGGTCGGCGGTTCAAGTCCTGCAAGGTGAGTGGGGCACAAGCCAGTGTTTACTGAGGTCCCAAGCCTGGATAAATGCAAAGGGTTGCATCAGGAAACGTGCCAACAAAAACGTGGGAATACGGCTTCTGTAGCGGACTGGTAGATGGGAGCAGGTGATTGGTTGTGGTGACCCCTTGACGGCTTCTGTAGCGGACTGGTAGATGGGAGCAGGTGATTGGCTGTGGTGACCCCTTGACGGCTTCTGTAGCGGACTGGTAGATGGGAGCAGGTGATTGGCTGTGGTGACCCCTTGACGGCTTCTGTAGCGGACTGGTAGATGGGAGCAGGTGATTGGCTGTGGTGACCCCTTGACGGCTTCTGTAGCGGACTGGTAGATGGGAGCAGGCGATTGGCTGTGGTGACCCCTTGACGGCTTCTGTAGCGGACTGGTAGATGGGAGCAGGTGATTGGCTGTGGTGACCCCTTGAGAAAGGGACAGAGCTGAAAGGCAACGAGGAGGTCATCTTTTACTGCTGACTGATGGAGAGGCACCAAACAAAGTTTTGTTGTATCTTTTTACAATCTGGAAACAAACACTGATGGTTTGGATGCATATCTGCCGGCTTCTCCCACATCACAATCCCATCAAAACGAATCCTATCCAGTCCACACTGGGACAATCTCCCCTTTTTCAGTGTTAGTTGTGAGGCATCCAACGAACATCTTTTGTTAAGACAAAACAATCGTTCCTCAGGTGGGACCCTGGTAATATCATCAGAGTTAAGTTTCAGGCTGTGTTTCCTTTTTCTTTGCCACCATCTGGACAAACCTCTGTGGAGCATCTGAACCACTCAACCAACTCGTAGGAGAATAAGTTAATTCCACATTATTTAATTCAGAATTACTCATTCTGAATTAAAAAACACCATGTGACCGTACACACTCAAAAATAGAGGTACCAGCTTGTACCTAAAAAGGTACAAATGCTTGTCGCTGGGGGTGTACTCTTTTGAGAGACATTTCTGTACCCTTCAGTTCTGGTCTATTTTTGGACCTTATCAAGTTCAACCTCACCTTTTCAAGTTATGTTTTTTATGTTTTTCACAGCATTAGGCCTGGTCCATTCCACTTGGCAATATCTTTAATCTAGAAATAATCTTCAAAAACTCAAAATACTGACCAGCCATACACTTAGTTTGCAGCATCTGACCTTCATTGTCTGGTGTAGTAAACGACTGTTAAGTAGTACTACTGTCATCACTCAACCCTGCTCAAGTTTGTAACATTACAGCCATTAAGATTACATTTTTCAATGCTGCAGGTACCCTTATGGTCGAAATGGTACAAATTTGTACTTTATGTCACTTTGAACCCTTTTTCGTACTCTGAATGTGTGCTTCTGGGCTCTTAAAGACCAGTATTGTACTTTTGAGAGAACATATCTTTAAAATGTACCTATAGGTACAGAAATGTCCTTATCTTGTACCTCTATTTTTGAGAGTGTAGCAACTGTCTATAATCCAGAAAAGAAATAAAAAACTGGATCATAATACATGTAGCAAGAAAGAAACAAAGAAATTAAACAAATGAACAAAGAAGAAAGAAACACAAGAAGGAAACAAAGAAAGAAGTGTGTGACCAGTGTGGAAACTATTTCTTGTCTTCTTCTCTCACACCCTTCAGGAGCACGTTGCCCACATACCACAAGTGTTGCAACAACTCTGGAGAACCAGTTTGTCGACACTGACAGATGTGAGTTCCATGCCAAGTCTGTGACCTTCCTTGGCTGTGTGTTTGCAAGCAGGCAGGTGAAGACACACCCTGATAATATCAAACCAGAAGCTAAGTAGCTTATCCCTTACACAATGAAATATTTACAGTGTTTCTTGGGTTCAGCAAACCTTAAAAAATGGCTCCTTCCTACTTTTTAGTGAGACATGCTCCATTTTAACCCATGCAACCAAGCATTTATCTATCCTGGAGAAAGGACCTCTAAAGCAGAGCTTCTCAATCCAGGTCCTCAGGATCCACTGCCCTGCACGTTTTAGGCATCTTCCTCCTCCAACACACCTGATTCAGATTGATTAATTTCCTCATCAGATCTTTGCAGACTGTTAACGAGCCCCTCATTTCATTCAGGTGTGTTAAAGTAGGGTTACCTCTAAATCATGCAGGGCAGGGGGTCCTGAGGACCTGGATGAAAAAGAAATCACTGCTCTCAAGCCCCTGTGATGCATCCCCAATGTCAACAAAAACAGTTTATAGTGGAGATGGATGCAGTGGCTCAGGTGGTAGAGCTGCTTGTCTTGTGACCTGATGATCAGCGGTTTGAGTCCTGCTCCCCTAAGCTGCTGCAGCCCTAAGGTGAATTGTTCTCCGACGGCTGGACCCAAACATGGATAAATACAGAGGATTGCGTCAGGAAGGGCATGTGCCAATTGATACTCGCTCGAGTCAATTGGCTCAAGCTGAAAGGAAAACAAAGATGTCTGTCAACAAATCAGAGACACTAGAAATGGTCGTGAGTTTTGTCACTGCTACATCATTCAAACTTTATACGCTGCCGAGCGTCTAAATGTCTTCATGCCACAGATTTGTGCTTGTTTGACAAGCAAGAAAATTACAATGAGACAATGATAACAAAGACAAATGTTTACCTACGAGCTAAATTAAGAGGATGGTGTGTAGCTGCTGAAGCAGGTGCAAACAATTGTCCTACTAGCCTGTGAAGTGGTCGTGGTCCATCTCTGCTTCTGGACAAACAATTCAGCTCCCCAAGTTCTCCTCTTTATGTTAGAACAGGATGAACCCAGCGCCTCTTTTTTTCTTTTCTTTTGCAGCATCAGCATGATGTCGTTGTCACTTGATGTGGAATCTGTGTCTGTTTTTCACCACCTTCCGAGTTTCTATTAGAATCTTTGTGGTTTATTTACAGTGTTTCATCACACTTTGTTTGCGTCGACGACAACGTCTAAGTGAGAATCCAGACAAGCTGCGGAGGAAACCCACTTGGGTTTCTTGCATTCTTTACGTACTTCTTTCAGTTGCTACCCACAGCTTGTGACCTCAGGTGAAGTTACGACTGTAGACTGACCATTTAATTAAGAGCTTTGTCTTTTGGCAGGCCACACACACAACTTCCAAACAAATTAGATTACATTTATAAAAATAACACATATGTATTACTAAATTTATTGGGTTATGTGAAAAAAAAACACATCTGTCTGCATCAACTTGAATTTGTTCACATCATACGATGTTAATCTTGACTCTGGGTGTTTGACGGACAGAAAAGGTGATGATAAGTTGAGTCAAGGGTGTATCGTGGAAAAAGACCCAAGAAACCATCAGGCGCCCAGTTCAGAAAGAGAAGGAAAGAAGAGGAGAAACAGGTAGAGGTGTGCAGGTCTCTATGGGAGACGTTATTGTGGATGTAATGAAGCAGTAGCATGTACACTGTTTATTACCCTCTTTCTAATATGTTGCTACTTCGCCACAGAAGACAACTGGATTTGGTTTTTAGCTCTGCTGAAGCAACTATTAAAGTTTGAGGCATGAAGTCATGCAGTTAATTTCCCCAACAGTTCAGGTTTGTGTTTGCAACACAACAAGTGCAAGTTCACATGTTAGTCTGAGTATTTGGTAAATAATAATACATCCTGACTGGAATTTTTAATGCTGTACGTGCGTCTATGCTAACTTAAATAACTTATATAACATACACGTGATGTCAGTATACATTGACATGACATTCCAAGCTTTATGTGATGCTTTTTGATTTGTGTGTTATACTTAGTCAATACTATAGTAGTAATCTAATAAATCAGTCTTTTCAAGGTTATTTACTAAATATATATTTTATTTTGTTTTCTAAATAAGGCACACATTGGTTTGTTGTGTTTCAAGACATGATTAATAATAGTTATTTTTCACTGGTTCATGTGTTTTTCATAAAGAAAAACTGTTGGGTTGACGCTGTGTGTGTGGTGTGTGTGTTGCAGCCTGGAAATAAGACATTATTAACATCTAATTCAGATGTCAGTCAGAAGTGTTATGGACATTTTATTTTTGTTTTTTTTCCTTCATGTCATGTGAGAAGCTCTTGTTTTGTTTAGTTATTATTACTACTGTTGGGACATGTTGGACTGGTGGACAAAAGTACATCATCAGCCTGCGCATTGTGGGTGTGCGACGCATGTCTGTGGTTGCTAAGTGTATTGTGGTCATGTTGCATGTCCTGGCTGCCTCAAAAGAATCCCAGGGATTGAAAAGATCCACGCAGCCCGGGGTGAATAAAGTTGCCAAAATCAAGACGGAGTCCTGTCTTTTTTAAGGGTGCAACATGTGGAGCGGGAAACGTAGATGAAGAAGACTGTGGGAAAAGGACACGAGGCTAGGTGGGGGCTTCAGACGACAGGTGCATGGGACGTCACAAAGACTGACCACGGACAGGTTACAATCGCTCTGCAGAACTGTTCTTCATCCTCAGTGGACTGCTGAGGATTGTATTAGTGACCCGATCCGCAGAGGAGTGAGCGTATCGCGGGGACAGAGCAGCATAAAGTGGAAGCTAGCGCCAGACCGTCCGATGTCTTCCAGCAGAGCCGCACAGAGAGGAAACACGTTGCTCCCAGCAGATCGCCACTCACCTGCATCCAGGATTGCAGGCAGGAGGATTTCTGCTTTACACCGTTGCTTTCTCCATGGATGAAAAAAGGCCGGCGACTGGTATGATCATTACATTGAAGGTTTTTCTCCATTTATCTGAGCTCCAACGCGCTAGACACGGAATGCACTCTGAAAAATGCTGGTTGAAATAAAGCGGTTGAAATACTTTATATCCTGTTCTTCTTATTGACATTTATTGAATACACAAGAAATCTGAAATTCAGTGTGTGTGTTTCTCATTGTTTTCATTCAGGTAGGAGCCTACACTGTAAAAATATATATATTTCCAAGCTAACTGGTTATTGACAGTGCTAACTCACACTGTTACTCCTTATAGCTTCTGAGGAGTCATTTTCGGTTATGCATTTGTGAGTTGAAACAACATTAGACCCTAGACACAGTTTTATACAATGAGATGTCTCTTTTGCCATCGTGTTAATTTGAGGAAAGAAAAGACGGGGTGTATCCAGAGAGAGCGCTCCTTTACCATACGAGCCGGGTGGCAAAAGGGTTACAGTATGCTAACAAATGATAATAATTTGTGCATTATCATGGTTTATTTTAATGGGATAACTGATGCATGTTAAGTGTGATCTCATTTACATATTGTATCAGCAGGTGAGAGGTAGGTGAGAACCCTACCTCTCACCTGCTGATTGATTTCTATCAGAACTTTTACTGAATTCTTCCACATCTGGTGATGAACCATTTCTCCCATCAACAGCTGCCTGTCACCCCACACTCATGTATGTTTTGGTTGTATACGCGCGGCATCTTGTGATGGACCCACAATGCACTTGGTTTGGTCTGCTTTCTCTATTTTGGCCTCTTGAAGTGAAGCGAGGTCTGAATGTGTAGGCAGACTGAACTTTGTTTTTCATTTAGAGGCTTCACTCCATCACTCTGCAACACAGAAACTGCCAGCTGAACAGGATCATAGTCTGTCTAGAAATCATTGTGCAGCCTGTCAGACCTCTCGCCACCATAAGTGATCAGCACACAGTGAAACTAGCTCAGGATCTTACATCATCCCATGTTCGGTTGTCTGAGTTTGACTGATTCCTCCCAAGATGTAGCTTCATTGCCCAGGAGTCAGAACACAGAGGAGGAAGAAAACGTTTATCTCCAGGACTGTACAGATCCTCAAAGCTGAACAAGCTCAAAGATCCAAATAGCTTTGATATCTCATCGCTGATTCTAAGCACCTTTCATCCAATAAAGTTTATGTAATGTTTCCTGCTTTATCCAACAAAACTAACAAATATGTCTTTCTAACAAACACAGCCTGCTGTATTTAATGACCATCTTAAGAACACATAAGCTGTTATACTGCCACCTGCTGGTCTGACATACAAACAACCAGAAATTGTGACGTTCCCTTTCTAAGACCCTTTAAATTTCAGTCATGCTTCCACTTTCTCAACATAAACTACTGAGAACACTGAAATAGTGTTTGTAAAAACACAATTTTATAAGACAATCATCTTTAACACATTTGTCCTTTATTTTGTCCTACGAGTCTCTCTGGGTGCTTTCTGTGTTTGATCATTTCAGAGCTGATGTAGCTTCTCAGCCAGACTGTTGTGTTATAAATGGTTAATACATGTTTATATTACAGCCACAAACCTCCATGGATAGAACTGTAATATAGCAGACACCTGTATAAAATGAGGAGAGGAGGAAGGAACGTTCATTCATTGCATTTAGGAATGCAGGAAGGTTTGGGAATGCTGGGAGCAACTAACACCAACAATGAAAATTATTATTAAAAAGGATATTCTGCCAAATCCTTTCCTCGTGGTTCTGTAAGAAATAAGAACAGAGAGTAGACATGCCTGGTCAGATTCTATCAATTCTTCTTAAACATTAAAAACCAAACCTTTCAGCAGGTCCTTGAACGCCACCACACATCATCTGGTGAGTCTTTTACTTTCCATCAAAACTGGAATCAGGTTTAGATGTTTGTGGTGAAAGTTAGTGAAATATGTTGAAATGAAGCGTTCATGTTCAGCTTGAGTGATTCCTGTGAATGACGAGGACGACAACATACAAGAATAGTGGAGCAGAAACAGTAACATGTTCTGATGAACATCAGCAGGTGGAATCTGCTGAATCATGTTGAACTTACTGAAGTAAAACCCTGAAAACTTTCACATCATGACATCAGTTCTGCTCACCTCCATCATCCCAGCTGAAGAAGGTCGCTGTCTCGTCTCCTCTGGACCATTTCCATGGACGTGTCTCGTCCTCTCTGTGCATGCCGATCCAGCCTAAATCATTCCCAAAGTATTGATCATCTTCTTTCCTTCGGATCGTGACGAGGTCAGTGTGTTTCTCCCCGCAGAGAGTCTGAGCTTCCTTCCAGGTCTTCCATTCATCATATCGTTGAAATGTGACATCTCTGAGACCTGATGTCTGTCCACAGACAGGAGGAAGGACGAGACGAAGATGTTCCTCATCATGTTTTCACTGAAGGACCTGCAGGCACATTGCAATGTTCCCTGCAGATGATTCCCTACATTCAGTCGTCACACAGACCAGGCTGCAGCAGCATCAGTCGGACTGCACACAAACACAAACGTTCAGCCAGAAAATGTGCAGCATCACATCAGAAAATGTTTCCTCGTGTGTTAAACTATCCAGCTCCTGCTGCCACAACTTAAACTACGTTAAGCTTTATCGTACAGATGAAAACCTGTCCGACTGCGTTTGATGTGACAAAAGAAAAGATGAGCCTTCCTTCCAAACTGAACTCTCTGCAATCAATGAATAAAAACTTGATAAGATCTGATCTGATTCACACCTGAACGTTTTCCAGTATACAGTATGTCCTCACAAGCTTTGATGATGCAGGGCTGGAAAAAGTACTGACAACTTGTAACACAGTAAAAGTACACAAGAAAAGATGTTCCCATGCCACCCATTTACCATGTGGACTTATCATGTTGAACTAAAATGTCCGTATCATGTCAACATAAAGTGCTAATGCTCACTGAACATGTGTTTAATCTGGTGGATAAAAAGCTCTTTTAGTGTAACTGTATAAAAGACTGTTATTTACCTGTTCAGCTCTCCCTTTTAGTATATTTTAGTTTAGTGCGTTTACTTGTAGTTAATATGTTTCACCATAAGGTGGCCACCCAAAAGAACAAAGCGTCAAAATTAGTCAAATTAATAGTGTGTGTATCTAAAAGTTAGTAACATTGTTTGTGTTTCAGTCTTGTGTTATATAAGTCCCAAGGCTATAATTTGTTAAGTTTGTGAAGTATGATGGCTGTTTTCTGGTCCATGTCTGAATGTTTGGAATGCTAACCGTTAGCCACTTAGCTTTGGTAGTTAGAGCCTGTAGGCCTCATGTCGACTCAATTCATGTTTGTGGCTCTTACTTTCAGGTTGAGATTGTTTGTGCCAAGTGTACTTCATGCTGGGTAGATTACTGGCAGCAAGAATTAGTATTAATATGCATTTATGTTGTACATTTTCATAACTATTTAAAGCCAGGTCTTGGCCTTCTGACAGGCCTTTCGTCACATGGTAATTTGCTTTGTGGACACATTTAGTTGTATTGACCATAAGAAATGTAATTGTAGACGGGTATTAATAAGTCTGTATTTCTCTTATGCTCTTTGTAGGTAAGCCACACCCGTACACTCCGATAGATTCGTACCCTCAGCTTAATCAACCTCTCTCATCATAATGTCCATCTGTAAATAAAGGACAAGTTCAACGTTAAATCCTGGACCTGGACCTTCTCTTATTCATCTTAACTCACCTGAACATAATAATTGCTGTCCTGACCCGACACGCTGAAGTGATTGCTAATCCACATACGAACTAGTTACGGTCCTCATTACAGTTACCTAAACTGTACTAAACTGCAATAAACAAGAAATATTATTAGCATAAATTACTGGTGTTTCAAATAAAATAAAATAAAATTAGTGAAGAAAAAACAGACTTTTAAATGTCATTTTATTGAAATGTTTCTTCCCAGATTTAAACACAACTTGTCAAACACTTTTTTAACCTAAACATAAGAGGTGGAGGATACCGACATAAATGAATAGAATCGTTTCATCATTCTCTTCATTTCTACAGTCATTTACCAAACGCTTTAATTCAAAGCGACTTATATTTGAGTGAGAACAACACAAGCACAAAATCAAACAGTAGAGGACATCGTAGGAAGGTGCTGGTGGACTGTCCAGTTGGCACAGATCCTTCCATGAAGTGTTACAGGCTTTTTTTTTTTTCTTTACTCCCTTACCTTCCCACCCCATAATATCATCCTGACAGTTATATTCTAAAAATATGTTAGAAATGTATAATCCTTGATGTTCCACTTTCCATATATTAGTTTATTAGGGAAGGAAAACTAAAAGCTTATAGTCTTCTGTAGCCAGTAATGTACCAGATCTGCCCCACTGTGTTTATGGCGACGGCATGCAGCCATTTTGGTTCATGTGTTGCTCAAAAGGAGCATTTACAGTCAAATAAAGCACAAAGGTGCATGTCTACAAATAACTTTCAACAAACTGTTTAAAAGCAAACATCTTTTTTGGTTGGATTCCAAAATGATATGTAGAATTTTAATATTGATTGTGTCTTAAATCAATTTCGATATTATCCAACAGATGATAGATCTCCCGCCTGTAATTAACAGTACAAACAAGAATCCCATCAGACTAGTTTGTAGGAAAGACTTTAATTTGAAGTGTTGTAACAACAAAAATTTAATGTGTAACAGTAGCATCTCCACAGTTTATCTTTTAACTTGAAATACACACTCTTTATTAATTGCACAACTTCTGAAGGAAGACAATGTACAGACGTTAACTTTTTGTGCAGATAGTCCACACATTAACTGCACAGCCTGAAGCTGCAGCTGATTTGCAGCTGAAACTGAGCACTCCAATGGAACGGTGTGCAGCACTCTGTATGCAACAACCTGTGTTCCAGTGCAAAAAATGGACCAATCGCTGAGCTGCATTTTCTGTTTTGTCCAATCACAGGAATGTATTTGAAAAATATCTCCTGGATTGGCTGAAGAGTTTGACACTTGAATGGTTTATGTGAGACAAAAGGTGCAGGAGGAGTAGCGTTTCAAATGTTTTGCAGGAAAGACAACTTTGTTTCATTTAAAGCATTTTAACTATTTGGAATTTAACTGTCATTTCTGCACAGTTTATTTTTCCCTTCATATAAACACTTCGTATTAAGTGTTCAACTTTTCAAGACTAACATTGCACGACGTTATGGTACAAGATCTCAAAAGCTACAAAAATTTGAAATGACAAAAGTCATAGCACACATTTCTGCTGCAGTTTAAGATGTGAATGGTAGAAGTGACCTGAACGGTGCAGGAGGAGTAGCGTGCCAAAGTTTAGCGGAATAATAATAATAATATGCAAGAAAGAACCGGATCTTTAGAAACAGCTTTTATTGAAATAATAGCAACTGTCAATTCCCATTTATTGAACAATGCCGAATGATTGAAATGAAATTGCACAAGTGTAAGAATTTTGGGGAAAAAAGAAACAACTTTCCAACATGTTTTCTCAATATGACACACAAGGATTGAACCAATGAACTGCACTGACGCGCTCTCACTTTCTCACTACGCCACAACTGCTCATGTTCACTCCTTTTTTCACTTCCACCAGTCTGTAATTAGCGGGATTGCAAAAAAATGTGAATTAAACTCCAGTGAAGATCTGAAAGACTTTATTGTTCAATGTAAAAAACTTTGTTGAATGTGTTCAAGGTTAATCAAAGTGTTGAAATGTTGCAAGGAGCATTGTAGGAACTAAAATGAGGTGTCTTCAGAAAGTAGACTGTAGTTCCCTTTTCTCACTCTTATTTATAAGCATCTGAACAGACACGGTACACAACATGGCATTTTCTCTTCTTTGTCTCTTTCCCACTCTCATATTGCCTTCTATTGTTGAACACCACATAAACCTTAATATTGAACTATGACATCTTCAATTTAATTCCTTTGAACTATGACATCTTCAATTTAATTCCTTTGCTCCTTGAAGTGAGCGGCTGAAACCAATAGCTCACATGGACCAGCTTACAACACTCCATGCAATCACACAAGCAACAGTCACCAAATGACAGTAGAGCTAGCTATTAAATGCTGCATTTGAACCGAGCCTTGTATATGTGTACCGGTGTACAAAATGGACCAGTCACTGAGCTGACTTTCGTTTTGTCCAATCACAGGAAAGGATTTGCAAAAACAAAAACCTGGATAACTTGAAAAGTTTAAATGTTAGAAAGACCAAAAGTCATAGCACATATCTCATGAATGAGCTGAACAGTGTGAGATTTGAATGGTTAAAGTGAGGCAAAAGGTGTAATTTCTTTGACTTTTTATTTGAGCCTATATATTGTCTTTGTTTTGTTTTTTTTTCTTAGAATGTATGCTGTTGCAGTGAATCATTTTAAAGAGTTTTTTCTGAATCTTTTTCTTCTACATCAGGGCTTTTTCTGCTCCTTTGCCACAACATGGAAACTTGTCTGGATCTGCGACTGGATGAAAAACAATCTGTCCTGAAAAGGCTTTAAAGCTGCTTCTGAAAGTGTAGAGGGGTTTAAAACAGATGAAGTGATAAAAACAAACACTCCATTTGATTTTGTTTTCCCTCGAATTTCTTTTTTATTTGACATACATGATAGGAAAGTAAAGTGTTTCTCAATTCCGGTCCTCAGGCCCTCCTGCCCTGCATGTTTTAGACATGATCCTCCTCTAAAGACCTGAGTCCAATTATTCAACTTCCTCATCGAGTTCTTTGCAGCCTGTTAATGAGCCCTTTATTTTCTTCAGGTGTGTTAAAGTAGGGTTTCCAATAAAAAATGCCTGGGGTGGGGGGGCTGAGGACCGGAATTGAGAAACACTTCGATAGCAAGATCAGCGCTGTTCTACATCCAGCCGCTAGTGGGCGCTAATCGCCCCAGTGGTGTGAGGAAGAGTAGGGTCACACACACAGACCGGTCCATCAGGACAGAAGAAGAAACCTTCCAGTTTGAATAGCATAACAACAACGTGTGTGTCTCTGTTTCCCACCACAGGTCAGTAAATACTCATCAAAATAAGTGCATGTTGCAGACTTTGATTGTTGTAATAGTTGTTTATGGAGTAGTTTGTTCTCGGTTGTAAACGAAGCAGTTTGTTGAGAGATTGGTAAGAAAATAGCAGTTTAAGATGGTCTGCAGACTAATGTTAATGTTGGTGGATTTGGATAATGGAGTGTGTGTGGCAATCTAACCCCCACATAAAGAAAAAGTTAATGTATGTTCCCTCTTAAGCTTGTTACAATCCTCCACGAGAAGCAAGACGTAAGTTCTTGCTCTCGAGGCTGCAGGAACAAAGAAAAGCATTGTTTTTCATCAGATCTATTCATTCTCCACGTCCACGAGAAGCTTCATCTGCAGTGTGGGGGGATCACTGCTGGTGGAGGTCTGCTTTTATGTGCAATGAACCTGGTTATGAAGAACAAAGAAAAGCATTCATTCTCCACACCTGGTTGTGTTTCTACTGGCTTTAATCTGTTTGTGTTCCACATAACTCAAACATTTATGCGCGGATTTTTGTGAAATATTCAGGAGTTGTTGGAAACGTGAAATGGAAAACATTAAATTTAGGTGGTGATGCGGATCAGGACTTCTTTGCCGATGTTTGCGCTCTTTCAGTACTTTTCTGGTTTCATATTTAACAGCAACTTTGTCCGCCGCAGGGCGAGTTGTGCACGCGGCTGGGTCCGTGTGTTTCAATGCCACGTGTTGTAAAAATATTCGTACTTTCTCTCCAAGTCGATCAGCTGTTATATCAGAATAATCTGCTTTACCTGCAACAAATAAAACGCTTTTCTGTGTTAACCACGCCCACCTAAAATGCCCGACCAATGACGCGATACTTCTCGGTAGCCAGGCAACCCAGACTCTGTATTGAATATAAAGAGCACTCCAGTCAGGCTAGGCTAACTTATCGCCCCGCAAGAGGAAAAACTTCTGCCAGCCTGATATGTCGACAACTGCCTTCAAACCTTAGACTGTATATAGTGTGAAAGCCTATGCGGAAGTGTATAAAACTGCAGTTCCCCCCTCATCCACTAGGGGCTGCAAAACAGCGCGAATCCCCATAGACTCCCAGGTTAAAAAGACAAACTTCACAGCATAAACAAACATGTTTACAGCCTGGTACAAAATTAATTTTAGGTTTAATGGGTCAGGTTTACCTTTGTGACAACTGTGGGGGGAGTGAATATTTTTCTAACTCGCCCGTTTAAAAGTAATTTAATCTCAAAATTCTGCCTATTTAGGGGCGTGTTCTTTTGATTGACAGGTACCCGATCTCCCGCATCAAGTAAGAAGAACGTAGAACAGCCGCGGTTTTTAGTCGGTTAACAATGTGACTTAGCTTTAGCCCGCTTACCTCCATTATCTCCGGGTTAGGTCGGTTAGCTCTTAGCTACAGACAGCCCAGAGTTCACTCGATGTCAATCATCCACCATGACGCTATCTTCTGGGCGAGATGCCCCTGCCAAGATGGTGATGGTAGGAACCGCCCACCGAGCTTTAATTCAATATAGTATATTTTATGATGTGTACTGGTCATCCACTTGAGACATATTAAGTCGATGAAATGTGAAGAAATTGTCTTTATAACATGTTTTTGCCAAAAGTAAATGGGACTGAAGGTCACATTGTGTTATGATACCTGACTCATGAAAAAGAATAAACCTTCCAGTTTGAGCAGCATAACGTCAGTTCAACGTGTGTCTTTTCTGTTTCTCACCACAGCTTGACACATTGAGACCATAAAGACAGAAAGTCAATCTAACACCGTCACTGCAGCTGAGAGGTAAAATGCCGAGGAAAAGATATGTGGTGAAGCCAATAATCTACTCTTGTTCCATCTGTCTGGATCTACTAAAGAAACCAGTGGCTATTCCCTGTGGACACAGCTACTGCATGAAGTGTATTAATCGCTTCTGGGATGAAGAGGACCAGAAGGGAATCTACAGCTGCCCTCAGTGCAGGCAGACCTTCATACCGAGGCCTGTCCTGGGGAAAAACACCATGTTAGCAGCTTTAGTGGAGCAGCTGAAGAAGACTGGACTCCAAGCTGCTCCTGCTGATCACTGCTATGCTGGACCTGAAGATGTGGCCTGTGATGTCTGCACTGGAAGAAAACTGAAAGCCAGCAAGTCCTGTTTGGTCTGTCTGGCCTCTTACTGTGACAAACACCTCCAGCCTCATTACAAAGTGGCTCCGTTAAAGAAACACAAGCTGGTGGAGCCCTCCAAGAACCTCCAGGAGAACATCTGCTCTCGTCATGATGAGGTGATGAAGCTGTTCTGCCGTACTGATCAGAAGTGTATCTGTTATCTCTGCTCTGTGGATGAACATAAAGGCCACGACACGGTCTCAGCTGCAGCAGAAAGGACTGAGAGGCAGAGAGAGCTGGAGGTGAGTCGACTAGAAATCCAGCAGAGAATCCAGGACAGAGAGAAAGATGTGAAGCTGCTTCAACAGGAGGTGGAGGCCATCAATCACTCTGCTGATACAACAGTGGAGGACAGTGAGATCTTCACCCAGCTGATCCGTCTCATCCAGAAAAGAAGCTCTGATGTGAAGCAGCAGATCAGATCCCAGCAGGAAACTGAAGTGAGGCGAGTCAAAGAGCTTCAGGAGAAGCTGGAGCAGGAGATCACTGAGCTGAAGAGGAGAGACGCTGAGCTGAAGCAGCTCTCACACACAGAGGATCACAGCCAGTTTCTACACAACTACCCCTCACTGTCAGCACTCAGTGAGTCTACACACTCATCCAGCATCAATATCCGTCCTCTCACACACTTTGAGGATGTGACAGCAGCTGTGTCAGAGCTCAGAGATAAACTACAGGACATCCTGACAGACAGATGGACAAACATCTCACTGGCAGTCGCTGCTGTGGATGTTTTACTGCCACATCCAGAACCAGGACCAGAACCAGAAGCAGGGCCAGAACCAGAACCAAAGAGCAGAGATGGATTCTTACAATGTTCATGTGAAATCACACTTGATCCAAACACAGCACACACACGTCTGTTACTGTCAGACGGGAACAGAAAGGTGACATTAATGAAACAACATCAGTCTTATTCTCATCATCCAGACAGATTTACTGGCTGGCTTCAGGTTCTGAGCAGAGAGAGTCTGACTGGTCGTTGTTACTGGGAGGTGGAAATGAGAGGAACAGGTTGTGTAGCGGTTGCATACAAGACGATCAGCAGAGCTGGGGATGAAAGTGGATTTGGACAAAATGATAAATCTTGGGCATTATTTTGTAACCAAACTGATTATGAATTTCGCTACAACAGCATCAGAACCTCCATCTCAGGTCCTCGTTCCTCCAGAGTAGGAGTGTACCTGGATCACGGAGCAGGTATTCTGTCCTTCTACAGCGTCTCTGAGACCAGGACTCTCCTCCACAGAGTCCAGACCACATTCACTCAGCCACTCCATGCTGGACTTAGAGTTGGTCTCAGACTTGGGCTTAGACTTCAGATTTGTTCCAGGGGATCAACCGCTGAGATGTGTAAAGTGGAATAAAGTGATTTTGTGTGTTTGTTGCAGAGTTTATTGTTGTGATGTCTCTGCTCTGCTGTTCTGTTGTTTATTTGACTTTCTTATGTGCTGTTTGTTTCTGTTTGTTTCTTTCTGGAGGAAATCACTGCTGATGATGATTTTTATTTCCATCAATATTTCTCCACATGAAAATCCCAACCTGCTTGTTCTCTAATTATTAGTTGAATATTTGTGTTTCTGCATTTGTATGTTTTTGTTTCTCTTCAACCTCATGGAGTCAAACAGAGAAATCATGAAAGCTTCCTTCATAACAGATTATTTTACTGTCAACACCTTGTAAATGTACAAATCATTTCTACCTGGAACTACTTTTAGCTGTTCTGAAGATCAAATGTTTTTCTAAATCAATAAAGCATGAAGTATGTAGTTATGGGATGTTCAGAAAGGCTCATTTCCAGGATGAGAAGAAATGACATCATTCATGTTTAATGGGAGACTTTTTCAGCAAACAGCAACAACACCACAAATGAAAGTAGTTTCACATGAAAATCTTACCTGATCCATCTGTGACAAAAGACAAATCAACAAAGACAGATTGTTTTAACCCTTTGCTGACAAGAAAAGCTGTTTTCCCTCATTCATGTTGAGATGAATATGTTCCAGTTTCCATCCATCCATCCGTTGCTATACAGTGATGGATGTCTTTGGATGATGGAGGTCAGTCAGTGGTGTGACTGCAGTGAATGAGTGTCTCCAGCAGGTGGAGACATGTAGATCATAAAGTTCATGTCTGCATCATGAATGTGGGATGTCTGTCATGTGCTGCATAAGTTTGTCATCAGATCAACATTTTCTGTTTGAGGCAAATATTTCTAAAAGCTCCTCTTCTGCTTGACGGAGCTTTTACAGTATTTAAGACGGATAGCAGCTTGTAGGTGGCCGGCTATGAGAGAAGCAGGTGTACGCAGGCTGAAGCTTTGTGTTGCAATGGCTCAAAGTTCAAGTCCCATCTTGGTCCCATTGCTGCATGCATTCCCACATTTACAATGCGGCTCCCTTCATTGTTGACATGCAGCAGTTGAGGCGATGGTGTCTCACCAACAACCTGGACCTGAAAGCAGAAAAGTCTGTTCCAGTTCCAATCAAGTTGGGACATTGTATGAAACAGACATAAACACTAAGTTATGAATTGCTAACCATTTTTAAGCTATATTCATTTAAAATATCTTGTCTTTGTTATTTATGTTCAAACTGAACAGTCCCCAGCTGGTATTAATCCGGTACTGATTAATTGTCCTGCTTGGGAAGAGCAGGGTGCAGACAACACACCCCTATGACAATTCCACCCAACCATACGTTCTAGTCCCTAGAACAGTCTTGCACATCTGTCAAACAGGGTGTGTTTTTTAAATTCTATAGTCTGTTCTTTCCCCATTATTTTCCTAGTTATTAAGCCAATATTGTTGTGGCTGGATCCCTCAAGTGGACCTTTGGGGTACATTGGTTGCTCGGGGTGTGATCTATTTACCACCACATGGGGCTGTTCCTCCCACTTGTCACTGAGCTTGCACCTTTGCCTGCTCCATTGATCCAATACCAACAGTTGATCACCAGGCAGAAGGGGGGGATCTTGGGCAGTACGGTCATATAGTCTTTTTTTTCTCCCTGCATCTTTCTTTAGGCTACAAGATGCTCTTTCAGAAGCATAACTCAAATGTTGATGGTGCCTACTCACCCAGTCTATCGTGCTATCATGGGGTGTTGGACCATCAGTTCCAGCCATCATATCCACAGGGGTCCTGAAGTGTCAGCCGCACATAAGGAAGGCTGGCGCATAGCCTGTAGAACTGTGAACAGTATTATTATATGCTTGAACCAATCCAGGTAAGTATTCCACCTACCTGCTTTGTTTCTCCATTTCCAAGGTGCCAAGGAGATTTAGGAGAGTCTGGTTTAACCTCTCGCAGGCCCCATTCCCAAATGGATGAGAGGGAGTGGTGCGACTTTTGTAAAACCCACAAATCTGGCACAGTTCTTTGATCTGAAAAACTGAGTTGGGGCCTGGGTCTGAGTGGAGCACTTCAGGACAGCCAAGGGGAAATTCAATATTGTAGTAGATAATAACAAATTGTCTTGTTCCAGAGGTTGATGGCTGCTGGCAGGAATGATCTTCTGTATCTTTCAGTCTTACATCGGACCTGAAGAAGCCTCTCGCTGAACACACTTTGTTATTTCTTCACTGTGTTGTGGGGAGGGTGTGAAGAATCCTCCATCATCTTCATCAGCTTGTGCAGCATTCTTCTTTGGACAATCAGCTCCAGCGGCTCCAGAGTTACTCCAAGCACAGAAGCAGCTTTCTTGATCAGTTTGTTGATTCTCTTCAAGTCTCTGGTTCTGATGCTACTACCCCAGCATATGCTGCAAAGCTGACTGCACTCTTCACAACAGACTTATAGAAGATATGCAACATCTTGGTGCAGACGTTAAAAGATCGCAGCTTCCTTAAGAAGTAGAGTCTGCTCTGACCTTTCTTGTAGATGTAATCGGTGTTGCATTTCCACTCCAGTTTCTTGTCCAGCTGAACTCCAAGGTACTTGTATTTTTCCACCTCCTTTCCCAGGATGGAAACAGTGCTTTAGACCTCTTCAAATTTGACCTTTTTCATCAAACATATACAAACTGATATCATTCCATTCTCCAAGGTCTAAATAAACTAAATATATCAGTGACTTTTATCTTGGACCTTGGCTGTGCCTGCCTCATGAGCCATGTAGTTTTATTATTGACGTTATTCAAAAACAATGCAAAATTCGGGACATTATGTCCTTGTTTTCATTGTAGCTTCCCAGAGGTTGATGCTATAGCACTGAAAGTTGAACCAAATGAAAGATAATAAAATGTTCTTGCATGTGGTTGTAAACACATTAACACCTGTGAAAATTTGAACTACTTTTATTTAGGTGTCAACAAGAGTAGTGTGCCAGTCACATTTCACTCCAGAAAGTGAGACTCTGGGCCTACCAGGTCTGTAAGAACTGTAGCTGTGTTGAGGACAGTGGCTTACCTTTCCTGTAACTCTAAGGTGTTTCTGACAGCTTGACTGCAGGTCATGCTGTTTGTATTGTATTGCAGCATTCATTCATTTACTGAATCCAAGTAAGGGTCCCAGCGGCCTTTGGACTTTGGAGTTATCAGAGTATTTCTGCAGGTGACAGGACTCAGAGTTGTACTGGAAGTCTGAGGTGTACAGAGTGAAGAGGAATGGCCAGAGTACAGTTCCTTGTGCTGCTGACCTCCATCTCAGACACACAACCTTTCAGTCTCACAAACTGTGGTCTGTTTGTGAGGTAGTCATAGATCCAGGTGGTTGTGGAGGTATCCACCTGGAATTTATGGAGCTTCTCACATAACAAAGCAGACTGAATGGTATTAAAAACACTAGAGAAATGAAAGAACATGACCCTCAGAATGCTGCCTGAATGGTCCAGGTGAGAGTGTGCTCTCTGGAGCAGGTATATGATGGCATCTTCAACCCCAAGTCCATTACGATATGCAAACTGTAATGGGTCCTGAAAGGTGTTTACTTGCTTGTTGAGGTGAGCCAGAAAGAGTCTCTCCAGGACTTTCATGATGTGAGATGTCAGGGCAACTGGTCTGTAGTCACTTGGTTCAGCTGGTTGTGTTTTTTTAGGCACTGGAACAAGGCAGGAGGTTTTCCACAGCACTGGGACTCTATTTTGTCTCAGACTGGTGTTGAAAAGGTGCTGGAGAATCGGAGACAGTTGTTTTGAGCAGGTCTTGAGAACTCTGGGACTGACACCATCTGGACCTGCAGCCTTGTTCTGGTTCAGTTTCTCAAGTTGCTTCTTAACCTGACAGCAGGAGACAAACAAGGTGGAGGTCTCAGGATGTCCTGATGTGGAGGGAGATGAAGCTGTGTTCTGGTCCATGACTGAGCTGCAGGGTGACAGATTGGAGGCATGACAGGAAAGCAGTGGGCTTATGGAGGGTGTGTGGTCTGTTGGGCTGGAGGTAGGGGGTGAACTGAATCTGTTGAAGAATATGTTCAGCTCATTAGCTCTGTCCAGACCTCTATCAGGCTGGTCCCCCTTTAACTTGAAGCCGGTGATCTTCTTCATTCCAGACCACACATCCCTCACGTTATTCTGCTGGAGCTGACTTTCTAACTTCTTCCTGTAGTCCTCCTTGCACTTCTTAGTTTGTGTTTAAGTTGTTTTTGTGTTGCCCTCAATAACTCCCTATCTCCAACCCTGAAGGCTTTCTTTTTGATGTTCAGCAGCTTTTTCAGGTCACTGGTGATCCAGGGTTTGTTATTGGGGAAGCACCTCACTGTTCTTGTTGGGACGATGCTGTCCACACAGAAGTTTATGTAATCTGTCACACACTCAATCATGGCATTGATGTCGTCCCCATGAGGTTCACAGAGGACGTTCCAGTCTGTAGCCTCAAAGCCTCCTCTAAGAGCATCTTCAGCTTCAGCAGACCAGATTTTGATAGTCTTTGTGATCACTGGTTGATGCTGAACGATGGGCTTGTAGATGGAGGTGAGAAGAACCAGATTATGGTCAGATCTTCCTAAAGGAGGCAGGGCAAAACAACTGTATCCATTATTCCTATTTGGATCCAACATCTTATTTTCTCTGGTTGAGCAGCTGACAAACTGAATGTTGGCAGAGTTGCAGAGAGGGAGATGTTGTTGAAGTCTCTGGAGATCGCCATGAATGAGTTTGGATGCTGTGTTTGTAGCCGAGCAACGACGGAGCTGATGATGTCACAGGCTGTGTCTGGTGCGGTACCAGGTATTATATAAACCGCTACGAGAATAACACAGGTAAACTCTCTGGGTAAATAATATAGACGGAAGCTTACAGCTAACAGTTCGATGTCCCTTGTGCATATCTTCTCCTTGACAGTAACATGTTTAGGATGACACAAACGCTGGTTAACCAGCACTGCAATTCCACCACCCTTTAGCTTTCCGCTATGTCATCAACTGCGGACTGCACGGACCATTTTACAGCCCGGTACAGACACATTAGTCAGGGATGTCTTCATGCAGCCATGTCTCGGTGAAGCACATAATACTGCACTCTCTGTATTCTTTCTGAGACCTTGTTAGCGTCAAGCTTGTCCGTTTTGTCATTTGCCAACAAAATGAACCAGAAAGCAGACCTGAAACCAAAGGCTATAAATACTGGAAAACCAAACAAGACACAGGTGTGGTGAATGAACTAAATGAGACCAGGTGAATCTAATGACCAGGAACAAAGGCTAAACAAGAAACAAAAGATACAAAACAAGAAACCAAACCTAAAAATACAAAACACTCATGAAAGTTCTAGCTGCTTCTAGTGGCTCAAAAGTCTTTTAACTGGCATAGCCAATGTCTGCCTCTCTGTAGAACTAGGAAGCCTACCTTGTTCAAGGTACTGCTTCACTTACCCCAGGGTTGTATCATCAGCCTGTAACCTCTTCCACTATCCTGGGTCTCAACCCCAGCCTGTGGGGAAGATAAAATTTCCGTGGCTCTCACATACTGGTCAGCCTCTGAACCCTTCCCTGCCTTGCCAGAGCCTGTGTGGGTAGCAGGGAGCCTAAAGATAACATTTGCATTAGTGTTTTGTTTTCCAGAGCGGTATTTGATGGTGTACTCAAATTGGCCAATTGTGCAACCCATCTTTGTTCTGAAGCCCCCAGTTTTGCTGTCTGTAGGTGTACCAGTGAGTTGTTATCTGTCACTACAGTAATTTTTCCTCCCACACTTTGAATTTCTCAACTATTGCCCACGTTATAGCAAGAAACTCCAACTTAAAAGAACTGTGTGTTGTTGCGTCAGGAGTATGAAGCTTCCTGCTGGCATATGCTGTTCCTGAGTTAGGACAACACCAAGTCCACAATTACTGGTATCAGTGTACAGTATGAAAGGCAGTGTATCATCAGGAAAAATGCTAAAATAGGGGCTTGTAAAAGCTATTGTTTCAGCTTTTGAAAAGAGGCTTGTTGTGGAAATTTCATATTCTAACTTTGGGTACTCATATATTTTATAACCCTAAAATTAGGCTGTCAGATCAGCCTGTTCATTATGTTCACTGCTTTTGTGTAGTTTCTGAAGAGGTTGTGGTGAACTTAAGAACTTAAAGTGGAACTATTATGTGCATTTCAGGCTAGTTTATTTTTATTTCTGAGCCCAGAAGGGCTGGGATTGATCAAGTTATTGTCACGAATCGCTTTATTTACTTCAGACCGACCCTCTCCGTAGGCAGTCAGATCAGCCTGTGGGCAAAACGAGTGGATTGAGACTCTTCCGCATTAAGCCCCGCCTCCCGCCACAGCGCTACATGGGGAGCGCGCACCGCAACTGCTTTCGCCGCCATTGTAACGTCTCATAAACAGAAGGATTAGGCTAATATGAACTCAATAAAATAAAACAAAATAAAATGTCAACACATAGCATACAGCCCTACATGTTGGAACCTGAATCAGAGCCTGAAAACGAAGTGGAAAACAGCAACCCACAGCAACGAATGCAGTAGGATGTCTCTCTTTGGTAAACTCACCAGCCATCGTTGGAAATAACTTTATCCGACGTTTTCCACCCGCCTGATGTATTTGTACATGCCCTTGTTAACTAGTAGAAGGTAACCAATCACCGAACCTTATCCCCCGGGACGTCACAAGGATTTCCAAGTAGAGGTACTCTCTGAAACTACGCGTTTTTCGTCGCCATGGAAACCGAACGGAAAGCGTGCTGGAACTCAAACTCAAACTCAAACATGCATTTAGGTGATAAAAAACAGTGCCGTTCACATGTCTGATGAGGATTCAACACAGTAACACTGTAGAAAGCTCAGAAAACTCCAAATACCATAATAGCACCCCTTTAAGCTTAAATACCTAGGATCTGCTTATTTAGTCTTATTGACATATATCATGGGTAGAGGTGCTGAAATGTCTGTCGCCAGACATCTGGTAACTGGTTGGTATTACCTTCTCTCTCCAAACTAGGGCATTTGCAACAGTGGTCATCCAACTTTGGAGTGGGTCGAATGAGAGAGAGGACACTTAGCTTAGTGGAGGGGTGTTGTGTACTTCACCCCTCCCGTGTTTGCCGAAGTGTCCTCTCTCCTCCTTTCCCGTCTGACCTTCTTCACTCGCACGTGGCATCCTTGATGCCTTCAGGCACCGCACTCCACTGGAATTTCTCTTCCTATCACTCCCAAGTCACTGTTGTTTCTGCCACGACCTGCCGTCACTGTACGTTCTCCTCCCGTCTTCTTCCACGTCCTCTTTCTCATCTTGTCTTGGCCTTCTATGTCTCTGCTGTCAGATATGGCCTTCCGGCCTCCACTCTCAGCCCCTCTCTCTCCTGATCACTCTCAGTGTCCACTCTCCCCTTCTCCAGCTGTCCACCTGAGAGAAAAAGGCTCCGCCAGCCAATCCCTGCTCAGCTGGCCCAGTCTCCAGGTGGCAGCAATCAGGTGCTGATTAAGCTACCTGTTCTGGAAGGATGGGGGTGTAAAATGCACACACACACATGTGACACTGACCTCTTTATCCCCTGGGCAGACCTCCACCATGGAGACTTATTGGCCCTCCTTTACACTTCCAGGGTCAACAGAAGAAACTTTGGTGAGCCTCTGGAAGCTGTTGAGTTGGACACCATCAGATATCAAATTCCTCACCCTCAGGGGGACCTTGGCACCCTGATGGTGAGGGGGACCCAACCCTTTTCCAATGTGACCTTTTTCCAAGGTAGCATAGGCTCTAGCCTTTGCCACCTCTATGATCTCATTTCCCTTTAAGGGTTCTACAAGGCCATAGCATTGTTTTGAGCAAAGGGGGATATTAGTCAACAGTAGCGCTTCATTGCATGACTTGCCAGTCCTTGTGAAAGTAGGTTGTGTGAATAAACTGACAGTCCACAAAAATGTTTTGCCACTCAGAACATGTGGGGGTTTGGTTTGAGTTCTGTGTCTGTTTTTCAAAAAGTTCTCCCCACCACTCTGCAACTACATTCATCCCTAGAATGGCGTAGTTTGCTCCCAACAATGTCATCTTTCACAACCATAATGTGACATTACGGGACCCAAATCCCACAAACCAAAAAGTCAGCAACCATAAGATTTATTCCTCATAAGATTTATTCAACTCATTTGCAGCTCTGTGTGTTAGCCAAGGATGACTATCACTAAATAAGGTGGCCTTGGAACCTTATGTCGGTTGTCCACCAAACACTTTTATGTCCACCCCATCTGTTATAACATCCGCCATTGGGCAGTTTCCAATCATTTTAACCTACAGGCTGTGACAAAGGGGAACACTTGACACACAGTGGTCAATTTATTTAAATATCCTGGCTGGATGTTCCAAAGGGGCAATTAAAGCTATTGTGCAGACATGTATAAAGTGCTAGAAATAAAGACTCAAGTAAAAGTACAAGTACTCTATGAATGAAGTTACTTGAATAGAAGTTGAAGTGTTCTTGGAGTGCCCCACTTATGTAGGAGTACTAAAGTATTTAACTTTTTTTGTACTTAAGTATTACAGTAGTTTCTTTTTAAAAAGTTTCACTCAAATACTGAAAGTAAAATTAGTTAATTGTGCTGTGTAGTTATTTAAGAAAACATTAAACTTTGTGTATCATATTGTTTATGATTTCAGACTTTTAGCTTGACATTCAAAATTCCTTTTGCTGGAACTGTAATACATAAACAGGAACATCCATGAAAAAAACACATATCAAGTGTGTTCATTCCCCTCCATAGCTTTTTCCCCTTCTTAATCCAGTAAGTATACTTTCAATGTTTTTTGTTTTTTTTTTATATGAAGACATCTCTCTTCATCCATAACTGATGGCAACAAAAGGCAAGTTGGCCACTTATAAGCCAGTTCTTCTGTTAAAACTAAAGTAATTAGTATTGTTGATTCCCCTGCAGCGGATGTGTCCCTTTGGATCAAGGATCCCTCTTCCGAAGACTCACTCACACACACACTTTTATCCTGTTATGTCGCTTACTGATACAGCACAGGAGACATATTATGTTGCTGCTAACTTGCTGCGTGATGTTCCTTCACTTGCTCAGCAAAGCTGCCAGAGCTCCTTTTGCTAGAGGAAAGAGGTCCCATTCTTTTTATTTTTTTTCACTGGCATGAAACTGAAACTTACTCGCTTGAGTACAGAGATTGTCTATAGCGACACACATCGTACTCTGACAAGTATAATGGATTTGAACAAATTACCAATGTGTTTTTTTTTTTTTTCCTATTGTAACAAATAACGAAAGACAATAAAAATGTATTTTAGTAAAAGTATTATAGTGATCTAAAATATGTAGTGGAGTAAAAGTGGAAGTAGGAGAGAAAAGTAATACTTCAATAAAGTTGAGATACCACATTTTACTTCTTAAGTACAGTAATAAAGTAGTTCTACTTTGTTACTATGCATGAATGCTAATGTGGCCCACTTTCTCTTTGAAAATAGTCTTGGCTCAGTTGGTAAATTCATCATGCAAGGCTGAAAACAAATTGCATCACAGGAAAGAATGGTGATGCTACAAATATAGTATGCAGTAAGGCCATTCAGCTTGTGTGATGCTCCTGCAACTTTTTTACAGGCTTGTTAACAAAGTACTCTGTCATGGACCAAATTTCTGAGCATACTTTGACAACATTTTGGTGTATTATGACATTCTTTTTGAACGCCTGTCAACAGCCTCTGTCACAATCAACTTTGCAAAGTGGGTTTGGAAAAGGCACTATACACTGTGTTGGTCAGCAAGTGGATGAAGGACAGATGGTAAGAATTCAGTTATTACTGTGTTATTACTATCCCTAAAAGCAGAAGGGAACATAGGCATTTTGTCGGGATGGCTGGATCCTACCGCAGATTCTGTAAAAACGTCTCATCTGTATCTTCTCCACTAACACCTTTAACTAGCCCTACAAGGTCTTTTGTTTGGTCAGACGCCGTTTGACAGTCTCAAAACAATGCTTAGTTGCTGTCTCATTGTCTGCACTAATATCCTCATTGTCATTTAAGCTTGAGGTTGATGCCAGGGCAGTTGGGACTGGGGCTGTCCTCCCGCAGGAGGAGAAATTTGGAATAGATTATCCAATAGAGCTACTTTTTAAGAAGTTCAACAACTATCATCTGAGATATCCCACTACTGTGAAGGAGGCACCTTCATTATTGTTGGCCTTGCAACATTTGAAGTTTCTGTGGGATTGCATGTTAAACCTGTTAAGGTTTACACAGATCACAACCCTCTGGTGTTTCTCTCAGAGATGTTCAACCATAATCTCCACCTTATGCATTTGGGTTTGTTAATTCAGGAATGCAACTTTGAGATGTACCACAAAAAGGGTTCTGAAAATGTTCTTGCTGATTCTCCTTCACATGCCCTATGGATGATTGACAGCTCCAAACGTTGTAGTTTGGACTTGTATGGGTGGGGGTGTTACTTGCAGAACACTTCTGCTTTCATCTGGTGGCTAAATTGGGGATCTGCCCAACCCTGGTTTTTCATTGGCTGCTTCAATCTGGAATGCTCCAATCACAGCTGGAGGTCACCTTTTAAAAGTTTTGTCACTGTTCTTTTGTCCTGTGGGCTTGGAACAGGTATGTGTTGGAAGGATGTGGACTAGGTAGGTTTGGGGTGCCCTTTCACATTTCCTGCACCTAGTAAACATATGTGTAGACACGCATGGCTGGAGTTTGTTGCCACCCACTGTATATTTGCTGGTAAAGTTCTGTTTAGGAGGCAAGTTCGTTAGGAGTTTATTTTGTTTGGTTTTGGTTTTCAGAGTACCTCCTGAATTTTACCTTGGTTTGTTATATTGTTTACACTGATTTGCCCACGTGTCATTTCCTTCCACACAGCATCTCCACATGTGATGCCTTTATAATAAATGCTACAATCCTCATCTCCTCCCTCCGCCGCCTTTTAGTGGTGGTAGGGTTTGTGTGTCCTTAAGATCCTAGCAGCTATGTTGTCAGTGACTTTACACCCCTGGTAGGGTCACCCATGGCAAACAGGTGTCTAGGTGAAGGACCAGACTAGGTGCGGCTCAAAAACCCCTATGATGACCATTGGTGGAAACGTTCCCTTGCACGGACACGGGGCCCCTCTGGAGCCAGGCCTGGGAGTGGGGCATGAGAGCGAGTGTTAATGTCAGACTTCTGTGCTCATAATGGATTGTCCATAACAAACACCATGTTTAAACATCAGAGTGTCCATATGTACACCTGGCATCAGGATACCCCGGGCAGCAGTTCAATTATCAATTTTGTAATAATTTCGTCGGACCTGCGGCCACATGCCTTGGACACTCAGGTGAAGAGGGGGGCAGAACTGTCAACTGATCACCACTTGGTGGTGATTTGGCTCAGATGGTGGGGAAGGAAGCCGGTCATATCTGGCAGGCCCAAACATGTTGTGAGGGTCTGCTGGGAACATCTGGCAGAATCCCCTGTCAAAGCGAGCTTCAACTCCCACCTTCAGCAGAGTTTCAACCATGTCTTGAGTGAGGTGGGGGACATGGAATCCGAATGGGCTGTGTTCCATGCCTCTATTGTTCAGGTGGCCAGCCAGAGCTGTGGCCGTTGTTGTTGGTGTCTCTCGTGATGGTAATCCCAGAACTAGTTGGTGGACACCAGCAGTGAGGGATGTTGTCAAGCTGAAGAAGGAGTCCCTTTGGGCCCTCCACACCTGTGGGACTCTGGAGGGTAAGTGGCATGCGGCTTCAGCTGTCCCCAAGGCAAAAACTCTACCATGGGAGAAGTTTGGCCATGGAGAACGACTTCCGGACGGCTTCAAGGCAATTCCAGTTCACCATCTGGCAACTCAAGAGGGGAAGCAGTGTTCCATCAACACTGTACAGTAGAGATAGGGATCTGCTGACCTGAACTACGGATGTTGCCAGTTAGTGGAAGGAATACTTCGAAGACCTCTTCATTCCTACCAACACGTCTTCCGATGAGGAAGCAGAGCTGGGGGACTCAAGGGTGGACTCTCCTATTTATGGGGCTGAAGTCACTGAGGTGGTTAAAAAGCTCCTTAGTGGCAGAACCCTGGGGGTGGATGAGATCCACCCGGAGTTCGTTCAGGCTCTAATGCTGTTGGGCTGTCCTGGCTGACACACCTCTGCAGCATTGTCCAGACAGCGGGGACAGTGCCTCTGGACTGGCAGAATGGGGTGGTGGTCCCCTTTTTAAGAAGGACCAGAGGGTGTGCTCAAGAAACAGGGGAATCACACTCTTCACATTTCCCGGTAAGGTCTATTCAGGGGTCCTGGGGAGGAGGGTCCATCGAACAGTTGAATCTCGGATTGAGGAGGAGCAGTGTGGTTTTCGTCCTGGTCGCGGAACAGTGGACCAGTTCTATACCCTCTTTGGGGTCTTGGAGGGGGCATGAGAGTTTTCCCAACCAGTCTACATGTGCTTTGTGGACTTGAAGAAGGCATTCGACCATGTCCTCCAGAGACTCCTGTGGGGGATACTCTGGGAGTATGGGGTACCTGACCCCTTGTATGATCTGTCCAGTCCATTTCCAGTGAGGGTTGGACTCCGCCAAGGCTGCCCTCTTTCCCCGATGTTGTTCAGAACTTTTATGGACAGAATTTCTAAGCGCAGCAGTGCTCAGGGGATCCGGTTTTGTGACTTCCGGATTGGGTCTCTGCTGTTTGCAGATGACTTAGTCCTGTTGGCTCCATCTGGCCATGATCTCCAGCTCTTGCTTAACCAATTCACAGCTGAGTATGAAGCGGCTGGGATGGGAATCAGCACCTCCAAATCTGAGACCATGGTCCTCACCCGGAAAAGGGTGGATTGTCCTCTTCGGGTTGGGAGTGAGGTCCTGCCTCAAGTGGAGGAGTTAAAAAATCTCGGGGTCTTGTTCACCAGTAAGGGAAGGATGGAGCGTGAGATCGATCGATTGGTGCAGCATCTGCAGTAATGCATACTCTGTGCCGGTCTATTGTGGTGAAGAAGGAGCTGAGCCAGAAGGTAAAGCTCCTTCAAATCGATCTATGTTCCTATCCTTACCTATGGTCATGAGCTGTGGGTTGTGACTGAAAGAACAAGATCTTGTATACAGGCGAATAAAATGAGTTTCCTCTACAGGGGAGCCAGGTTCTCCCTTAGAGATCAGGTGAGGAGCTCAGTCATCCAAGAGGGGCTCAGAGTAGAGCCGCTGCTCCTCCACATTGAGAGGAGCCAATGGAGGTGGGCTCGGGCATCTGGTCAGGATGCATCCTGGATGCCTCTCTGGTGAGGCGTTCAGGGCACATCCCTCCAGGAGGAGACCCGGAGGAAGGCCCAGGACACACTGGAGGGATTATATCTCTCAGGTGGCCTGAGAATGCCTTGGGATCCCCCCCACAGGGTTGGCAAATGTGGCTGGGGAGAGGGATGTTTGGGCTTCCCTGCATAGGATATGCTGCATATCACAGCATCAAATGAAGAAACAGCAGCGTGTTGTGGTTAAGTAAACAATGCTTTGTTGTGTCAGGCAGAACAGAATGACTTGACACTTGACAGAAAGCAGATGATGACATGGAAGGGGAAGCATGTTGGAATGAAGGGGGTGTATTTATACACCCACTTCAAGGCAAAAACTCTCTGCACGGCTCCTTCTTAACAAAATGCATGTTTGTATCTTTACCATTTTGTAATAAATCTATGTTAAATATCCGACCCGGGTCAGTCGTCTCTTCTTGGGGTGACATCACGATTGTAGTCAGCTCTAACACCTTTAGCGGGTTGTAACATGTTTGGTTCAGCTCTCAACTTCCACCTAAGTATCGTATCCATCTGAGTGGGAATTTAATCTAATTAAATTCACCACAGTGTTTTCATGTCAGTCATAACATAATGCCAGAAGTAATAATCCATCCTTCCTGCAGATAGCAGGCAGCGGTTGGATCATGTGTTTACTGGCGTGACCAGCTGGGACTCTGTGCTTTTATTATTTGGTAGGAAAAGTGGCTGCTGGGAGCTGCTGGGAGCTGCTTGGAGCTGCTTTGTTTCCAGGCCGTCACATGTTGTCCTTGTTTAAACAGTGAACAAATTCACGGCTGCTGGAAGAAAAGATTTGAATCATCTGAATAAACAAGACGTCCGAAGAAGCTGCTTCAAAGAACAACTTATATAACATCTATAAAATAAATCAGTGTGAAATGACAAAGGTTTGAGACAATCTGACATTCTGGAAGTGAACATGTTTCAGCAAAGATTTATCAATACATTCTCGTCTGGTGAAAATAGCCTGTTTTATTGTTGACTTTATTCCTGAGTTTTTATTATCTGACTTCATCCAAAAACACCTCAGTGCTTTAACTCACCTAATGTCACAGTTACAGGCTTTTCTATTAGTTAATTGACTGGACAATTGTTGCCATGACAACCACAAGGTGGAAAAAATAAATATCCAATATCACTGTTTTAAAGTTCTGATGTATTAAAATGAAGAGATGAAGGATGATTAAAGGAAGCAGTCCGGACTCACCAGACACTCTGATGCCCTTATTCATCTTGTCAATAACTAGCAGTTTGTAAACTGTGAGACAGAAACATGTTCAGGAGTCAACATGATGGGAATCCTGATGAGTGGACATTAATATATGAACGGCAACAATGAACCAATGAACACAGACAGGAAAGCAGTGGGACAGACTGGGAGGGAGCTGGTGTGACACTGGTGCAGGTTGCTTTGAATATTCATGCAGGTTTTGCAGTGTTGTGATTGGTCAGCAGTGGTATATCTGCTGGAAACATACTGACTTTCCTGAGTTCAGAGTTTCAGAGCTGCTGCAAGGTGAGACCACAACACTGCTGGGACTGGGGGGTGGGGGTGTTACTGCAGTAGATCAGCTGGTTTCTGTTCATTTCTCTCATTAATGTGTGCCAGGGATTTATTCACCTGTATTAACAACATAGTGTGAAACTTTTCTGCTGATGATGAAGGTCTGGCATCCAGACTGCTCCTGAATCAGCTGTAGAAGCTGTAAAGTTAGCAGTAGATGGATTCAGTGGGGATGAAAACCTGCGTGTTGTTAAAGGATTAATTACAGGCTGAATTCAGAGGCTCTTTTTCAGATTCATGAGACTCATCATGTTGGCAAAGCCGGAGAGAAGAATGCTTCTGGTGTGTGTGATGCAGGCCTACTGCATGAAACTTTATGGAGACACGCTGATGTTTGCGCCTGCTGCTGCGCATTCTTTTACAGGATTTTCCTTTTCAGCACAAAACTCGGGCAGATAATTGTTTAAACTATTCATGCAGACTGATTTATCAAGCTTTGAATCTTTTCATTATTTCCCACCTGAAAACACTTTGCACCACTTTGGTTGCTGCTGCGCAGAGGAGGCGCAGCTGTTGCGCAACACAGGCGGAAGGAGAAAGAGTGTGAAGAAGATTTTTACTGGAAAGAAAAGCGACCTGATAGAACAAACTATTGATTTCCATGTTTTTCTGAATGGCAGGAAGTCAGAAAGGAGCTGGAATCTTCATGAAACACCTGCTGAACCAAACCTGTTCGCAGATCTTCATCTTTGCTGCATTTCTCTTTGTTTAGTTTTAATGAACAAAGCATCAATTTTAGAGGCATTTCGTCCACATTTAGACATTTCCTACACTGTTTGTGGGGAAATAAAGTTTTCTCACTATTAGTGAGGCTTCAGTTTGTTTGGAAACAAGTCTGGAGAATAAATCCCTCCGCTGTTTACTGGAAAACCTTTTCAGACTAAACAGGATGATTTTCTCATTTCTTATTCCTTATTAAGTCTATTTAAAATTAATATCTTATTCATTTTTCTCTTAAAACGGCTCCAGGACGCAGTTTCGGCTTCAGAACGTGGCGCGCGGACCCAGCACCTCCTTTCCACGCGTGAACATCAGATCGTTTTGATCCGAGTTTTATTGTGTCTCTTGGTGTGTCAACCAGCTCATCAGCTGCTGGTTAGGTCAGACACTCTGGCAGACAGAAAGCAGGTGGGAAACAGCAGACAGCTCACCTGCTGGAGCAGAAAAACATGCAAACATGTGAGTGGAGCCTGAATGAAGTTCGCGTGGAGTGCATTTATCACAGCGGAGCTGATAGACGAGCTGCGCGTGAACTGCAGACTTCTGATGATCAGCTTGGTGGAGACAGGTCATCTGCTGCTTCTGATGCTGCGCAGTAACCAGCTGCTTGTGCCTGTTTTTGCGGATCAGACGCAGTTTGATGATCCAGAAATTCCTGCAAAGAGACTGACTGATGAATACATGCAAATTTTTGCTTCTCATAAACAGTGAATAAGGATTAAATGCGTTAAATCAGCTGCATTTCAGCATTTATCCTCTTCCATCTATGCTGCACATTTCTCTGGAATAAATGTTTAATAACAGTTTGAATGTGCCTGCAGATCCTTCAGTAAAAACATGATGAGGAACATCTTCATCTCCCTGCTGCTCGTCCTTCCTCCTGTCTGTGGACAGACATCAGGTCTCAGAGATGTCACATTTCAACGATATGATGAATAGAAGACCTGGAAGGAAGCTCAGACTCTCTGCAGGGACAAACACACAGACCTCGTCACGATCCGAAGGAAAGAAGATAATCAATACTTTGGGAATGATTTAGGCTGGATCGGCATGCACAGAGAGGACGAGACACGTCCATGGAAATGGTCCAGAGGAGACGAGACAGCGACTTTCTTCAGCTGTGATGATGGAGGTGAGCAGAACTGATGTCATGATGTGAAAGTTTTCAGGGTTTTACTTCAGTAAGTTCAACATGATTCAGCAGATTCCACCTGCTGATGTTCATCAGAACATGTTACCGTTTCTGCTCCACTATTCTTGTATGTTGTTGTTCTCGTCATTCACATGAATCACTCAAGCTGAACATGAACGCTTCATTCCAACATATTTCACTAAAAACTCGGGCAAGGGAGGAGTTCGGCGAGGCCATGGAGAAAGACTTCCGGACGGCTTTGAGGCGATTCTAGGTCACCGCATTCTAGCGGTTCGGTACCCGGATATTCCCAGCTGCCCGGCTTTGGGCTGTGGCGTCCTGGAGAAGAACAGCAGCACATCCTTTGGGATGAGAGCCTGCAGTCAGAGAAGGAACTTCTTCTGTTCCAAGAGGCCTGAAGACGATTGAAACCCACTGGGCTCATATATCAGCTGCTTCTCCCTGCTGTTAATAACAACAGCAGGAGCTTAGAAACACTGCTGGAATATCTGCAGCTCATTCACAAGAAACACTCTTCATTCTTGCTGCTTGACTGCTGCCATTGTTTTTTCTGCAAAAGAAGAAGAGAGAAATGTCCCTCTGCTGCCACCTTCAGGAGTCTGACAGTAACTGCAGCCATGTTTGTTTCTCTGAGTAAAGCAGCAACAATGAACAGCCTTTACTTATGAAATGCTTCACATAACTAGTTTTATGATGTCACTATGTCCTCTACGTAGTATAACTATATTTGTGGGAAAGGTTGGATAACTTAGCCCAGTTCTATCCAACAAACATTATGGTATTAATTCTTGTATTTTAACATGGGTAATATTATGGGGTGGGAAGGAAGACAAAAAAAAAAAAGCCTTCATAAAAAGACCTGCGTCCAACTGGACAGTCCACCAGCACCCTCCTACGATGTCCTGTACTGTTTGATTCCTGCTTGTGTTGTTCTCACTCATATGTAAGTCGCTTTGGATAAAAGCGTCTGCTAAATGACTGTAGAATAGAATAGAATAGAATAGAATAGAATAGAATAGAATAGAATTATAGTGATCACATAAAACTGTTGAGTGTGACTTTCCTGGTGTTTTTCCTGGTGACACCGCTGCGCCGGACATTTATCAGGTGCGAGTGAAGGACTCCAATGATCTCTCTGAACGCCTGAGTTTCCTCCTTTCCCAAGCTGTCACTGAGATTTCTATAAAAGTTCAGAGAAAAGGTTTTTTTATCTACGGTTCACTATAAACTATCGTACACTCCATAGTTTTGGTTTGAGGTTTAGACAGCTGCACGTTACACTGCCAGTACGGTGAAGATGGACCCAGACGAGAAACTGGAATCAGCTGGAAAACATGCAAAATGGTGGGATTTGCTGACATGTGATTGTTATCTATAATGAGCAGCAGAAACATGATGTAGGCGATAATAAAGCCAAAGAGGAGCTGCCGTCCACAAAGTCCAAGTAGATCATTAAGAGGAAAAAGATTCTGTGTAAATCCAGAGAAGGAAAATCACACACATGTGATCATAACAAGTGTGTTTTCAGTGTGTGAACATCTGCTGGTGTTATTAAAACATGAATGGCAGGTAAAAGCAGCTGAAATATGACACCAGTGGCTTTTAATACATTTACTGGAGTAGAAATTTCAAGTGTGTGTGTTTAACTTTCCACTTCATCAATTTGTCCACTCCTACAGTTCAGAGGGAAATATTAAGCTCTTTACTATATTATACTAAACTTCAAAGTTCATTCTTTACTTTGTCATTTTAGATAAAACATTGATTTTTAGTCCATTTATCGATTAGTTTATTACAAATAATCAGCAGCTTCTAAGAAATGCTTAAAGTCAATATTTATTTAAAAGCATTTCATATTTTTAGTTTGTAAAATGTGATTATTTAATAGAAAGTAAACAACAAATGGAAGAAGAGAAAATCATCTGAAGATGAATCCATGCTCTCCATGATCCCCCAGTATGCTGTACTAATACTGCATCACTGCATCATCCTGATACAATCTGAATCTCATTGGAATGACGTGACTGTTGCAGCCTTTTCTAGACTGTATATGGATAGAAACAGAATATAGATCCCATCTGTCTGGATGTTGGTTTGCTGTCATTAAACTCATTGTTTATAAAAAACACTCATCAGATCCCAGTAAGCAAGTTAACAGGAAACTGGCTTACTCGACCATAAGCAGGATGAACCAGCCGGGCCCAAACTGGCAAACTGGGAGAGATACCGGAGCTGGTCCGCAGAACTGATACCAGCATTGAGTGGATGTCTGCTCGTATCAGTGGAAATTGACCCCCCATCAGGCTGTTTGGGACGGCCAGCGTGAAGACCAGGCATGGACTCAAGGCCAAGGGCAAAATATTTTCTGGCCTGCAACCAAAACAACAATCATATCAGGATTTGGCTTCCCAGCAGCCTTGGGCCGGTGCAACCTCCCCTGAGAATGGAAGAGATGTTCTTTGAGGGTCTGTTCCTCCACCTAGTGGCACAGTGTGGAGGTACCTGTTTTATTCCCCTCGACCCTTATGATCCTAATGTACCTGTTCTCATCTGTTGAAAGGCGGCGCCGGTAAAACTGGCTGTGTGGCCTAAGTCTCAGTTCAGACCTGTTTATCTGTCATAAATGTTAAATGTTTGTCAAATCTTGGATGAGCTGTCTTGAATTTTGAACTTCTTTGATGAATAAAGTTTCTTTGATTGATTTGATTTGATTTGACGTCTGATCTCATCCTTTTTTTTAATTCAGACTGAAATTTATCCAGAAAAACTTTTATTTTGCTTTTGTCAAACAAAACATGACATGAAACAATAAACACACACACAGAGCAGTATAAGACAGAAAGTACACATTAACATCAGAGTATTACATGCATGTAGTACCCGCTCCTGTAAAGCTCCACAGCGTTTCCATGAAGTTTCTCCGTTTATACCCCGTCATCTTCTGTTGCTCCTTCACTCTTCTACCAGCTGTCATCAAAGTTCACTTCTTTCACACGTGATGAATACTCTCCGTGTCTCCAATAAGTCCTGCTTCCCCACATGGAAATAAGTCCCGCGCCCCGGAGGAAAGACCCCCATCATGTGTTCCACCCAGCCTTTAATGCTCCATCCTGTTCGCTTCCCCAGCAGAGTTCTTATCATCTCAGCTCGTAGTAAACACATTTCTGTCAAGATTTTCTTATTTTTATTAAATATATTTGCAGGATATATCCAGAAATGAGGAAAATCCTTTTCAGTAATCCTTTTTAATAATCATTTTCATTGTTGGTGTTAGTTGCCCCCAGCATTCCCAAATGCAGTGAATGAACGTTCCTTCCTCCTCTCCTCATTTTATACAGGCGTCTGCTTTATTACAATTCTATCCATGGAGGTTTTTGGCTGTATTATAAACATGTATTAGTCATTTGTATCATAACAGTCTGGCTGAGAAGTAATAGTCTGTCTGTGTGCGTCAGAGCTGGTTACCATTCCTTTTCGGAGAGGTCAAGGGTCAAATCGTCCCGCCAGGCTTTGAGTCCAGAGACAGACTTTTCTGTTGAAGATGACAGTGATGATGAGGAGAAGTGTGTCGTGGATCCTTTGCAGTGTTTCTGATGTGGACAGAGTAGGTTTAGTTCAACTTTGTTTCATTCTAATATCATTCCTGAAAAACGTTGCTGCTTGTAGGAATATCATGTTTCTGTTCATCATGACATTCATGTGTCCGACTTCTCCTGATAGGAAGCTGTGATTTTGTGTCTGTTCCTTTGTTCAGCCATTGTGTAAAAGCTACATGTGTTCTTCCTGGAGCACAGTGATGATTTCCTCAGACTGGGCTGAACTGACAGGCAAACTGGGCTATTTTCTACATGAACGCAAACTCTGATGACATTTTTAACTCCAGGATTTGTAGTCTTCTTAATCAACGTGACATCAGTGTCAGAGAATAAAAATCCAGACGATGGCGTGCTGAAAGCATCGTTTCTGTTCCTGCCCACTGTGGAAGATCTTTGGTGTGAAGTAACACCTGATGGACGTGAGTTGAGCAGCTCAGTAGAAGCGATGCACATCGGGACATTTCAGAAAAGAAAAGCCAGTTCTGGATCCACCATTTGCCCAGATTTAACTTCTTTATTTTACTAAAGCAGTCAGCTGGAGGGGACAGCAGGACATTTCATAGAAGTACAAGATTTCTGGAAGAATATTCATCTTGTAAATATTTCTTCTGCCTAATAAAGGTGGAGAAAGGAGCATCCATCTGTTAACATCTTCTGTTCTTTGTTTTCTACATGGATCATAGTGGAGCGCTGCTTTCTGCTTCATGTTGGATGGTGAATGTACCGAAGGCTAAGATAGAAGTGATAGATAGATAGAAGATATATTCATGGCTGAGTCTGTTTTAAGGAAGTGACGTATGTTAGGTTGTTAGTCCGGTCCAACAAGGAGTGGAAGGATACGTTGGATGTCATCACCTGCTAGAAGCATTCCTCCTTCATTTGCAGATGCGTGTCCTTTGGATTTGATGCTAGTTTGTAATTCCGAGTGTTGTTCAATGACGAGAAGTAAGTCCAGCTAGTTTGTGGAATGTTCTCCTCACGCAAACTTTTTTCCACAAGTGTCCAGTGAAATAAGACAGTGTCTCCGTCCAGATAACTCTTACTAATAGTAGCAGACATCTTATGAAGTCTGCTCACCGATTTGTGTTCTTGAGGAAACGTAGTTGGTGTCTTGTCGCAAGAAACGGCATTAATAGGGGGGCAAGTGCAGCGCATGTCAGGGCATGAAGCGCCCTCTCCCAGCCAAGCCAGCCGGGGACCCAGGACTATCGGACAGCACCCCCTTCCCCCCCGCCCGAACCCCTCCGGCAAGGCCCCGGAAATGGGGGCATGATAGGACCCCGATGCCTCTGCCTCCCTCCCTGACAATGAATTATTGTGAAGTGTCTGTTAATTGCAATTAAAATTAAGGGGGGTACCCGCACCGTGTCGGGGGAGGAACCGCCTAAGCAGCCCGACACTGCATGTCCTGCCCCCAAAAACTTGACCATGAGTTGTCAGTGTTTTGTGTTGTGGGGACCAAACGTGATTAAACTGAGAGGGGAGCAGATACTGGGTGCAGTGATCATGACCACCTTGATGGCCTTTCTCACCACTGACAGAAATGACTGACCATTCTGACATCACAGAAATATAAGACCAGGTGAGAATGGGGACTATAGGGGGAAAGGAGGAGCAACCTAAACCAGATTCTATCATGGTGTTTTTAAAGCAGAAATATGGTGAAGATGTAAGTAAATTTTTTAACGTTCTGGTGTGAAGAATGTGGGTTTCCAGAAGGAAGCTTTATGAGCATGTATCAGATGAAAAAATTGGAACGGAAAAAAAAAAAAAAATTAATGTGATGGCTGGTTCACTCTCCATAAGAGGAATTAAACATAGAGGTCTGACCTGCTATTCTCTGGAGAGTTGTGTGGAAATATTGTAGGATATTTTTTGTTATTTTTGGTGACTCTTTTCCTGGGTGAATTAAAACTGTGTGATTGGCTGGCTTGGTTGACATCACGGGGCCATAGCAGCCATTCACACAGAAATCAGTGTGTGTGTAAGTTTGCTTATATGATGGCAAGTCCCTTGAAAGATCTGCAAATGGTAAAGTGGTTGTAGGATCCACATATCTGTTGTACCTAGCATCAAAATTATATACACAAATTGCTGTCCACACTAACTAATGATTCAGCTAATTTTCTCAAGTCAATGTCTAATAACAGGATAATATATTAAAAACTGAAAATCAGATCACGGGCATTTCTCCAAAAGATGACAGTAAAGCCTGGTTCAGGCAGACTCCGTTAGATATGACAGAACGTGCCTGGATGGACCAGGAAAGAAAAGAGAGAATATTATCTTCCTCTAACAGTTTAGTGAAGATGAGGTTAAAGATTAAATGACAGACATATATGTATTATTGCAGAGTTTAGCTAATTGTAAGAAATTTAGAAAGAACTGTTAGAGGCAGAGGACGAGTTCAGAGCACATCTAACATGTTTACATGTCTTTTACAAACCACTGGTCAGTGCAGGTGTAGGAGATAAGGAGAGGTTGGATGAGGAAGGCAGAGCAAAGGAAAGGAAAACATGAGAGAGGGAAGTGAGGAAGAAGAGTGTGTTCATTAAAGGCCTTTGTGCAGTCCTTATGCTTACTGAAGGGGATGATGTCATAGCATGTGTAGTTGGGGAGAGGACCGAAAGATGAGGGGCGTGATTTGTGGCGTTGGGAGCTGATTCTGTTGGGTTGGTGTGCATTGCGTGGACTGGATGGGCTTGGGCTTCTGTTGAATCCCTTTCAGACATTTAAATGGTGACTTTTGTTTGTTTAAGATTGCAGTTATTTTATGTTTATGTCTAGTATGGCTAAATGAATTGACATTAACTGAAAATAGATGGAGAAAGACTTTGGGCTGTGCTTGTTAAATACCCAGAGAGATGTTGAAAATAAGTGTAATGTTATAGGGGAAAAAAGAGGAAAAATCTCAAGCTTTAAAACAGGAACGGCACACCAACATCATCTTCAAGTATTACAACTGCGTAGTCTCACACAGATACAGTTATGATCCAAAGTCCAGGATTTTCACAGCACAGAACTGGGTCCACATATGTTTGCAACAGTATTCAAAAGAAGAACATTATAATTATGAGACTATAATCACATGACTAAATGTTTCAAATGCAGCCTCAAAAGCTTGTCTGCTGCACGACGTCGACCACAGCAGCTCACCGCCCCATTAACCCTTGTCAGCATGCACCATGGTCTCCACAGGGACCCCAAAATGTCTATCATGCCTGAGGGGGATTCAGGGGTGGACTAGGGAAGAGGGAGTTCTTGGTCTGAGCCACTGCAGAGTTCTGTGTGTCACACATGACCTACAACATGCTGCAACACTCCACCTCTCTCCTGTTTCAGCTCTGAGTCCTGGAGGAACACCTGATATGCAGATGTGACTGCAGGGACCTAGCCACTGCTGATGGGGCCCGGGGATCCCAGAACCAGAGGGTCTGGCGGAGCCCTGCTGGTTGTGACTGTGAACAGTGTGGATATGGATTTTATGGTGAACACATATGCACGGTTTTCAACTTTGACCTCTGGAGGTGATGGATCCTCCTTGTCCTCAGACTGGTTGTGGATTTTCTAGAAGTAAAAGACTAACGGATGTGGCCAGCAGGCAGCACGAATCCCACCCCGACTACAGAGTCATTTGATGTTTTCTGGACTAAGCTGCACCCTGATTCTGTCAGAAAGGGTGTTGTGTTCACTCAGTTCACTATGGAAAGCCTGGATCTGCTTTCTTGAACCTTTTGCCCCCTCTCTGATCCTTTACATGTCACTCTTAATTAATTACACATTACAAACCTGATTTATCTACCAGGAAGCTTTTAATAGACATGTGTTGGGCACTTCCTGACATGAATTCCTGCTTGTATGCTGATTGGTGGGGAGGGTGTGGTGACTGTAGTGGATCTGATTCCTGAGTAGACCGAGTGGTCCGAGCTGAAGGATTATACATACCTACATATATTCCTGGCATTGTATCCACATGACCAGGCCACACAATAAGGCCAAGGACCAAACATTTTCTCACTATTTTTGCTTAGCTTCATACCACACTCATGAACATGCATAAAGTTCTGCAGTCCTGCAGACTTTTGCAACTGAACAAGGTCCCAGTATTTTCTCTGCTCTGCTGCAGTGAAGCTAAACATCAGTTCATACAGACAAAACAACTTTTGGCACGCTCTACATCTCTAGCTGTGCCTTATCACAAAACATTTATCTTCAGCGTCTCTGACTGAACATGCACCAGGCAAGCAATAAGGTGACAAACCTGTTTTAAAGACAGCACACGGACAATCTCTGAGGATTCCCGGCTCAAGCCCCATACATTTCTAATTTTTCAGCCCAGACAACATGAGGTTGCATTAACTGCGCTACTGTATGACAATAAATAAGAAGGTAATTTCCTGGCTTCGGTGTACGCCACTAAGGTACAATATTATGACCAATCTTAGAAGGATATAAGGAAAGGTTGGAATCCTCTCTGTTTTTATTTGCTGACAGCCCGGTGTTTTAGTCCTGATTGGAACTCTGTTATTCTTAATTACACATCAAGTGCTTCTATTTGACGAGGGGAAGCAACTCTTGTGGTGGCTGTCAGTAGACAGCCCGGTCTCTGGGTCCACACACTCAACAAATAATTGAACCCTGTATGTCTTCAAAATGCCATAAACATGAGACCGATCATTTGGGATAATATTGATCTTTCCAAGGTTAAGCTAGTAATGCTAGACCATTAGTCTTGGGCTGTGTCTCAGTCAGCGCACTAACACTACTTCGTGCACTATGTCTAAGTGTGTTGTGCGTTTATACTGACTTTTGTGCAAAAAAAGTCAGTGCACTGAAAGTACCCGGATGCTGCCCTAAACCCGCCCATAAATGCAGTGTGTAATGATGGACACTTCGCGCACTAAATCGACGCCATTTTGCTGACGTAGCGGAAGAGGATGGACTTTCCATCAGTTTACCAGGTAAATAATGGCGGAGTTTAACGCCGGTCCAGGCGGGGATTCATTTGTATAAATGTAAGCATTAAATTATTCCGTTATGATTGTGATTTATACTGCAACCTGCTAATCTATCCCTGACGACAGTTATGGATCTGACCATTTGTCAGACTCGGTAGTTAGCACCATAGGTTAGCACACTGTTAGCAGTTTTTATGCGCTGTAGTGGACGTATACAGGTTATATGTGTTATAAATGATGAATGTTATAGGTTCTGTATGTTCATTCATCCTTGTTGAATGTCCAGATGAAGCATTGTAGTGTTTATAACGTATAATTAATACCGAAATAGCGCCAGTTTTTAGAGAGCGGTCCGTTACTATGGTTACCACTGATGCCATAAATCTGCATCGTATCGTCAGATCTGAACAGCTAAGGCTGAACGAGAAAATATAGATATAAAATAAACATAGTAGTGAATTAAGTTGGTATGATTATTAGAGTGCAAAGTGTGAGGTGTGTAACTTTCTCCTGCATGGCTCCACCTCGTCTGTCCCTGATTGAAAATCGATCGATCAATTGTGCACACTTGTGTGTGTGTGTGTGTGTGTGTGTGTGTGTGTGTGTGTGTGTGTGTGCATGTGTGTGTGTGTGGTGTCATGTAATATTTACTGAATGTTTCGTGTGTTTTGTGTATGGTCATAAATCAATCATTACAAATCTTTAATTACATTTGAAAAAGGTAAAGAAAAGTTTGTTGTAGATCTTCATTATATAAAGACACACAATTTGTTTCCCATTTGCCAAATTATTTATTGTTTAGATATAAATGCAATCATGATCTGGGGAGTAACAGATCATTGCCATCCTCTGCCTCTCATCAGCCTCACAGACGGTTCCTGGAGATGCTGCTGCTGGTTCCTGCTGGTTGTTCCCCAGCTGCCCTCCTGACATCTTCATCATCATCTGGCTCCAGAAGGTCACCGCTGCTCATGCAGATGTTGTGGAGGATGGTGGATGTACTTCACCTCCTTCCAGAGCCTTTAGGAAGACGGACCTCCACCTGGTCTCTAGGATCCTGAAAGACCTCTCCACACACACCTGGCTTCTGACAGGCAGCAGCTGAAGCGAGCTTGCAGGTGGATTCAGACAGGCTGCCTGAGGAGCGTCATGAGGAAGATGGACTGCTACAAGCAGGGGGAGATTCAATAAAGGATTCAATAAAATGTTTCTATAACAACTTTGCTGCATCCCTGTGTCTGAGCATCTTCTTGACAGCATTGCATCCTACATTATCATTTATAATCCGTTTCCTGTTGCCAAATGTGCACAAGTATCAGAGTAAACACCAGTTAAAACAGATGTGTTTAATGTAAAGGACATTTTTTCCACTGAAAATATCTTTGCATATTTAAAAGCTGTTTTATTAGTGTTTTGATTTGCACTTCATTATACTAATAAGCATGTGGGAGACATGCAAAGACACATGACAGTCTGATGTTGCTTTGTACAGTTAACAACTGATATAAATCACTCTAGTGTAGGCCATAATATATGATGATATGATACATAAAGTTATGTTTGCTGGATTTGTTCATTTATTTTTTACAACTTCCTAAAAAGAATTTAGTGGGACGAACCGTCTCTGAAACGATAAGCCAATAATGAAGCGAGGCTGGCAATAGGTACGCACTCTGGGCACGTATGCAGGCAGGTCATACACGTTACAAGTAAATAAATATATGTACCAACTCATGTTCAGCCAATCGGAGGAGGATCCTTCATCACCTTTAATGCGATGTAGTTTAATGAGAGAAACTAATTCATTCTCGTAATTTCGCGCTTTGTTTTACTTTTAGTGGCAGAAGAGTTGTGGTCAAATGCAAGTTCGTCACTACCGGTTAGTGCACTACGTCCAGTTTTCCATTTGAACAGCACTTATCCACCGTAGTGCGCACTACAGAGAAAAGTGCGTAGTACGCACAGCATTACAGTGCACTGCTGAATTGAGACACAGCCTTGGCCTTTTCTGATACACACATTTATGTTAAATCCAGTGGAGAAGTGTGTGTAACATTGGAAAACATTCTCAAGAAGGTGTTGCTGTGTGTGTGGGTGTGAGTATGCACGTGCACACGTGTGTGTGTGTGTGTGTGTGTGAGTCTCGATGTAGTAGATTAAATCATCTTTAACGTCAGTGTTGGATGATTTGTTTTGATTTGACTGTCAATCGGTGCACAGTCCTACATCCAGCCTCTCTACTCCCGCTCATGTCACTGACATGCTCCATGACGGTGTGGCTGGACTGGCCATCCTCTGCACCCCCAGACCTGACTTCTCTGACCAACCTCTTGTTGACCCTGACTTGATTTTTATGTTGATTGCTCCGCTCTCAGAACCCAGACCCAGGTGGGGGTTTTGGAGCGCTGTGGAAACACTGTGGTTTCCTGACATCTGATGGTGAACCAGTTCATCACAACTGCCTTATTGACTCCCCTCTTTCTGTCATTTTACTCCCTCAATTGGTTGCTGTATGCACATGTGCACTAACTCCTCTGACCCTTCTGACAGGTGACTCTCCTGCAGATGAAGGCTGCTTCTCTGCCCACCCTCCTTTTGCAGCCTCTCACTTCCTCTTTTCTCTCATGGCCCACAGATGGAGAGATTTCCTCCTTGGTCTCTCTCAGGCCTTCCTTGGACCAAAGCACTTCCTCTCATGCTGTTGTCCATACGCATGCGTAAAAGGGGAGGACCCAACAGGTCCTTGTAGATTATTTTTGCAGGTCCACCCGAATTGGCATGGGCCCCTCCGAGGCTCCCCCTCCTGGCACGGCCCTTTGTGATAGTAATGTTTAACATACTATGCTGACCTCATGTGAAACTTTTCAGGCATTTGCTCACAGGTTGCTGCAGGCCTTTCTGAACCAGCGTCTAAGCAGCTGCGTTTACTTCAGCCTGGAGACTTTGTCCTGATGAGAAGCTTCAAACAACAATGCTGGGACCACCCATTTCAGATTCTTCTGACGACCCTGACAGATGACCGTGCTACTTGGCTGAATACATGCTACTTTGGTGCCCGTAGTATCCAACTGCCGTAGTATCGCTGCAGGAAGTTTCCTACACCGACCGTGGCTCCCCAGCTTGCTGCTACACATGACGCAGCAGAATAACGCACCACCCAACAGAGGGCAGAATAATCCCTGTGGTAGCTTGGGTAGTGAGACAGTCTACTCTCATACCTGAAGACCAGCCGCCGTTCTCAAGCAATCTCAGTGTGGAGTAAAATTAGCGTCCACCTGCAGCAGTAGCGTGCCAAGTTCCAGCGCAAGCTCTGCCCACCTGGCATCATGCAGAGAGATCGACCGTGGAATCCATTTAGGGTTCATGGCTGGTCATTAAAGGGCTCAATGTGTTGCTTGGTTATTTTAGCGAGCATCATTGTGTTTCCTATTGTCTTCTTTAATCACTCTGCTTCACCTCCTGTTAACCGCTCTGTTGCAACTACCCCTCTGCCATTCCTTACAGCTCCATCTCTTCCCCGCGGTCACTGAGTGTCGAGAAGGGGTTCTAACAGGTAGACGCGCCCTCTTCTGTTCCCCAGCTAGCACTCTAAGGAGCCTCTGTGCGGTCTCCTCTGTCATCAAGATATCTGAGCCATGTGTGTGCTCCAGTTCTTTGGATGGCATGGTGATCGGTGGACCAGTTACCAGTGGTATTTTTCTGATTCCGCTTCTGCGTCTACTTGGGGGACCATTTTTTCCTATACTGGGACTGATTGGTCTCCTTCCACCTACATGGATAATGAGAATTCTCGCAGGTGGTCTCGTGTGTTGAAATTAGACCTTACTAAGGCTACTCTAGTGTTCACGTTTAACACTACCTCTGAACCCCTTTTTTAGCATCCTCCTCCTATCCGATATCGGGGTGACACTTTTAATAACTCCTGTTATCATCTGAAGTTATTTGTGTGTGTTCCGGGCCCTCGCCGGGACCTGTTCATAGATTTTTCTCTTCACAGTGATGTCGTGTCATCACCTCGTAGCTTGGCTGAGTCCCATGCAGATTTCCCCGTTGTCTGTCTTTTCCCGGGTCCCGAGTCTGAACTGAGTAAGGTGTTGGTTGTGTGTACTGGTGAATTGGAAGTGGATGATTACTTTGAGATTATGACTGGCATGTCTGCTCAGAGTAATAACTGGTTATTGCTGGCTGAGCAGGTAGGAGTGTCTGTTGGAGTTGCTTGTGTGGTCTGCCTGGGGCCCAGACCTGTACTGCGTGTAGTCGCCCCTCCACCTGAGTTTGACTCCGCCTGTATGATTGATTTGCTCTAACCCACTCAGATATGTATTTCCTAGGATGTTCCTTTCCCTGTTACATCCTGCACACAGTCCCCTCCTGTTTGGTTCAGGTGTGACGAAGTGAGATTTCACTTGCTTCACAAGCTCATCTCCGGATACTGGTTTTGTTGGGGTTTTGTACCATGCTTGGTGTGACAGTGTTTATGCTGTTAATTTTCTGTGGCCTAAGCCGGCCTTTGGTGGTGCGACGGTGGTCTGGTTCTTAGGGGCGTGCTGCCATCGAAGTGGACTGGTATATGTGCCCCTGTCACCCTTCTCTTGCCAACAGCTGTCTTCCTGGGTTTCCCATCTGCCTCCTTATCCGGTCACTCGGTCCAGGCACTCTGTTCATCCTGATGACTCAGCTGCTTCTGCCTACGTCGACGCTATTGGGGTTCCATTGCAGTATTTGATGGTGATGGCTTTTCTGATTCTGACACTGACGTGTGAGTGTTTTTCCTTTCAGGATGTTTTATGACGAATGCTCTTCAACCCTGCTGGGTGTGACCATTCTGATGTTATAGTTTCCTGTATCTCTTTGGGTATTTAGTGTTATTTTATGGGTTTGTTTTGTTGCTTTGTTTATGTTCATGAATTGTGATTCTTTTGTGTTGATCCTGAAAGGATCAAAAGGGGGGGAATGTGGTGGAATTATGCGTATAGTGTACTTTTAACATGTTACTCATTTATTAAGTTTCTTTTAGGTAGCACAAGATATATATTCTGCATAGTTAGAGTAGTTCAGTTAGCTTGCCTTAGTAGATTCATGCATAAAACTAAGTGTTCTGTTCAAGGCCTGTTTCAGCTTTGACTCTTATCTTCAAGCTGGCAGTTGTTTTGACTAGTGCTGCCAGGCAAAGGTTGTTTGTGTATGCCTAAAGATCGCTGTAGCACTCTGAGCAGGGGCAGAGCTCTCGAGACCTCTCGCCAGCAACATCTGTACATGGTCAATAAATTGAACAGAAAACAGTTGATTTATAGATTTATTTCTCATCGGATAAATTCCACGACATCCACATAGCCTGCTTTCACATTAGAGAAAATCACCTCCTGTTTACTGTAAAGGGCAAAGGCCCAACAGAACATGTGAAGGGACACACACATAGTCTGCTCAACTGGCTGTGCATAACCTCGCCATGGAAATGCTTCTCTCTGACATCACACTACAACACGCCCTCTCCTTCCTGGAAAGTGATTGAGCAACACTCTCCTGAAGATTTCATGAACACCAGTCCACAAAGTTTTGTTTCCTTCTGGATTTCAAATGTGTCTTTCTAATAAATGGAGCAATAATTTCTCTCTGTTAAAAAGTTCAACTGTAGAGGAAAAGTTGTGAATACTTTGTTCTGAAATCAGAAGAAAAGAAGACAAAAAGCTTGTCATGTGAGGATCATGAAACATGGGATACTTTTGATGCCAGTTTCACATGCTGGAAGAAATCACACTTGATCATCATGAGACAAACAATTTCACATGGAGTGAATATCTACAAATGTTACGATGCAGAAATGCTTTTGCTTGCAGAAAAACAGTCATGTGACAAAATGGCTGCCGTTACACGATGTTTCTTCATTCAGAATTAATTCTGACCCAAATCATTCTGAATGAAAGTGTTCTTCTTTGAGTTTACATGGTAATAGTAATTAGGAACTGAGGTTTCCATGGAAAACACGTTTCTTCTCCTTCACGTAATTCTGCTTTAGATCTGGGGGATGGGAAGGGCTCTGATTGGCCAGGAAGACATGATGTACTTCTACCAGAAATAAACTGTGCAGAATGAATGAACTTTGAGCAGAATGAACGTTGACATGGCAGAGGAATTCATCAATTTCTTTTAAGTTGAACTCTGAATTGTTCCTTTCATTCAGAATGAGCTGTTTACATGGTGACTTTTCATCACTTTAAAGCAGATTTAACTTTTATTCCAGATTAAAGAGGAATTAAAACTGTGGTGTAAACGTGGTCGGTGTTGTTTAGTAGTTCTAAACCTCTACCGCTGTCTTGTTACGTTCCAACACACTGATTCATTCAGGTAAAGGCAAAGCAACATTCTTCCTTTTCACTTTTCCATGAGTAATGCTCTCATTTACACAACAATGGAGTGTGTTCACACCTGACTTGGGATATTAGCTCCAAACTAATCCAGCCACTTGTCTGTCCTGCATGGAAGCTAGAAACGCCAGATGGCTGGACTGCGCTACTTCTAGTGTTAACAAGACACCATCACATCAAGATGCAGGCAGAAAACATCTCAAGTGGAACCTCAAGTTCACGTTTGAACAAGAGCAGCACATATTTCCCTTTTCTGGAGAAAGAAATGTCAAATGAGCAGAAATGGTTTCTTAATGAGCAGCCTCCATTTATTCCAGCTCGGCCTGACATCCAGCAGGAAGAAGGCCGGGATGCCTCTTAGAAAGTGTTGCAGAAAAGCCATCAACTCCTGGGACATCTGCTTCCATCTGGTGGCCAACATTTACAACATACTTGGCCCATTTTTACATGTCAACAAATGCAAACAATGCAAAGTGCAGCAGAGGAAAGCTGAAGCATAAACGTCACCAAACACAATAAACAACACTTGAACATGTCTAAATACTCAGAGACAAAGATTTCATTCGTCTAAATGATTCTATCAGTAATTTATCACCTGCTGCACATGCTTGATCCATACAGACGCCTGGTCTGGAGGTTCTCCATGTTGAATAGGAAATGAGGTTGTTATGAGCCTCTTTCCTTCTCTTTGTCTCTTTCTCTGATGTTATGTGGAGTTCTGTTCTGACTGGGACTCTCTTTCCAGTCTGCTTCCCATTAAGATCTTCCTCTTCTCCTCCTGCTTTTGCACTTTGGCTTTCAGTGTTTCCCTCATTTGTTGATCATTAGCATGTAAGCTCACAGCAACACACACGTTTTAGAAGAGCCTGGCAACAGTGGAGTCTGACCTCCATCCATCATCCATAGACATCCATCACTGTATAGCAACGGATGGATGGATGTAGGATGGAAACTGGAACATATTCATCTCAACATGAATGAGGGAAAACAGCTTTTCTTGTCAGCAAAGGGTTAAAACAATCTGTCTTTGTTGATTTGTCTTTTGTCACAGATGGATCAGGTCAGATTTTCATGTGAAACTACCTTCATTTGTGGTGTCGTTGCTGTTTGCTGAAAAAGTCTCCCATTAAACATGAATGATGTCATTTCTTCTCATCCTGGAAATGAGCCTTTCTGAACATCCCATAACTACATACTTCATGCTTTATTGATTTAGAAAAACATTTGATCTTCAGAACAGCTAAAAGTAATTCCAGGTAGAAATGATTTGTACATTTACAAGGTGTTGACAGTAAAATAATCTGTTATGAAGGAAGCTTTCATGATTTCTCTGTTTGACTCCATGAGGTTGAAGAGAAACAACAACATACAAATACAGAAACACAAATATTCAACTAATAATTAGAGAACAAGCAGGTTGGGATTTTCATGTGGAGAAATATTGATGGAAATAAAAGTCATCATCAGCAGTGATTTCCTCCAGAAAGAAACAAATGGCAAACAAAAAAAGTCAAATAAACAACAGAACAGCAGAGCAGAGACATCACAACAATAAACTCTGCAACAAACATACAAAATCACTTTATTCCACTTTACACAACTCAGCGGTTGATCCCCTGGAGCAAATCTGAAGTCTAAGGCCAAGTCTGAGACCAACTCCAAGTCCAGCATGGAGCGGCTGAGTGAATGTGGTCTGGACTCTGTGGAGGAGAGTTCTGGTCTCAGAGACGCTGTAGAAGGACAGAATACCTGCTCCGTGATCCAGGTACACGCCTACTCTGGAGGAACAAGGACCTGAGATGGAGGTTCTGAAGCGGTTGTAGCGAAATTCATAATCAGTTTGGTTACAAAACAATGCCCAAGATTTATCATTTTGTCCAAATCCACTTTCATCCCCAGCTCTGCTGATCGTCTTGTATGCAACCGCTACATAAGCGTCTCCTCTTATTTCCACCTCCCAGTAACAACGACCAGTCAGACTTTCTCTGCTCAGAACCTGAAAGAATTTAGTAAATCTGTCTGGATGATGAGAATAAGACTGATGTTGTTCCATTAATGTCACCTTTCTGTTCCCGTCTGAGAGTAACAGCAGTGTGTGTGCTGTGTTTGGATTCAGTGTGATTTCACATGAACATTGTAAGAATCCAGTTCTGCTCTTTGGTTCTGGTTCTGGTTCTGGTTCAGGTCCTGGTCCTGGTTCAGGTCCTGGTCCTGGTTCTGGATGTGGCAGTAAAACATCCACAGCAGTGACTGCCAGTGAGATGTTTGTCCATCTGTCTGTCAGGATGTCCTGTAGTTTATCTCTGAGCTCTGACACAGCTGCTGTCACATCCTCAAAGTGTGTGAGAGGACGGATATTGATGCTGGATGAGTGTGTAGACTCACTGAGTGCTGACAGTGAGGGGTAGTTGTGTAGAAACTGGCTGTGATCCTCTGTGTGTGAGAGCTGCTTCAGCTCAGCGTCTCTCCTCTTCAGCTCAGTGATCTTCTGCTCCAGTTTCTCCTGAAGCTCTTTGACTCGCCTCACTTCAGTTTCCTGCTGGGATCTGATCTGCTGCTTCACATCAGAGCTTCTTTTCTGGATGAGACGGATCAGCTGAGTGAAGATCTCACTGTCCTCCACTGTTGTATCAGCAGAGTGATTGATGGCCTCCACCTCCTGTTGAAGCAGCTTCACATCTTTCTCTCTGTCCTGGATTCTCTGCTGGATTTCTAGTCGACTCACCTCCAGCTCTCTCTGCCTCTCAGTCCTTTCTGCTGCAGCTGAGACCGTGTCGTGGCCTTTATGTTCATCCACAGAGCAGAGATAACAGATACACTTCTGATCAGTACGGCAGAACATCTTCATCACCTCATCATGACGAGAGCAGATGTTCTCCTGGAGGTTCTTGGAGGGCTCCACCAGCTTGTGTTTCTTTAACGGAGCCACTTTGTAATGAGGCTGGAGGTGTTTGTCACAGTAAGAGGCCAGACAGACCAAACAGGACTTGCTGGCTTTCAGTTTTCTTCCAGTGCAGACATCACAGGCCACATCTTCAGGTCCAGCATAGCAGTGATCAGCAGGAGCAGCTTGGAGTCCAGTCTTCTTCAGCTGCTCCACTAAAGCTGCTAACATGGTGTTTTTCCCCAGGACAGGCCTCGGTATGAAGGTCTGCCTGCACTGAGGGCAGCTGTAGATTCCCTTCTGGTCCTCTTCATCCCAGAAGCGTTTAATACACTTCATGCAGTAGCTGTGTCCACAGGGAATAGTCACTGGTTTCTTTAGTAGATCCAGACAGATGGAACAAGAGTAGGTTTTTGGCTTCACCACATATCTTTTCCTCGGCATTTTACCTCTCAGCTGCAGTGACGGTGTTAGATTGACTTTCTGAGCAGTGTCTTTATGGTCTCAATGTGTCAAGCTGTGGTGAGAAACAGAAAAGACACACGTTGAACTGACGTTATGCTGCTCAAACTGGAAGGTTTATTCTTTTTCGTGAGTCAGGTATCATAACACAATGTGACCTTCAGTCCCATTTACTTTTGGCAAAAACATGTTATAAAGACAATTTCTTAACATTTCATCAACTTAATATGTCTCAAGTGGATGACCAGTACACATCATAAAATATACTATATTGAATTAAAGCTCGGTGGGCGGTTCCGACCATCACCATCTTGGCAGGGGCATCTCGCCCAGAAGACAGTGTCATGGTGGATGATTGACATCGAGTGAACTCTGGGCTGTCTGTAGCTAAGAGCTAACCGACCTAACCCGGAGATAATGGAGGTAAGCGGGCTAAAGCTAAGTCACATTGTTAACCGACTAAAAACCACGGTTGTTCTACATGCTTCTTAGTTGAAGCGGGAGATCGGGTACCTGTCAATCAAAAGAACACGCCCCTAAATAGGCAGAATCTTGAGATTAAATTACTTTTAAACGGGCGAGTTAGAAAAATATTCACTACCCCAACAGTTGTCACAAAGGTAAACCTGACCCATTAAACCTAAAATGAATTTTTGTACCAGGCTGTAAACATGTTTATTTCTGCTGTGAAGTATGTCTTTTTAACATGGGAGTCTATGGGGATTCGCTCTGTTTTGCAGCCCCTAGTGGATGAGAGGGGGGAACTGCAGTTTTATGCACTTCCGCATAGGCTTTTACACTTTATACAGTCTAAGGTTTGAAGACAGTCGTCGACATATCAGGCTGGCAGAGGTTTTTCCTCTTGCGAGGCGATAAGTTAGCCTAGCCTGACTGGAGTGCTCTTTATATTCAATACAGAGTCTGGGTTGCCTGGCTACCGAGAAGTATCGCGTCATTGGTCGGACATTTGAGGTGGGCGTGGTTAACACAGAAAAGCGTTTTATTTGTTGCAGGTAAAGCAGATTATTCTGATATAACAGCTGATCGACGTGGAGAGAAAGTACGAATATTTTTATATCACCTGGCATTGAAACACACGGACCCAGCCGCGTGCACATTTCGCCCTGAGGCGGACAAAGTTGCTGTTAAATATGAAACCAGAAAAGTACTGAAAGAGCGCAAACATCGGCAAAGAAGTCCTGATCCGGATCACCACCGAAAATTGAATGTTTTCCATTTCACGTTTCCAACAACTCCTGAATATTTCACAAAAATCCGCGCATAAATGTTTGAGTTATGTGGAACACAAACAGATTAAAGCCAGTAGAAACACAACCAGGTGTGGAGAATGAATGCTTTTCTTTGTTCTTCATAACCAGGTTCACTGCACATAAAAACAGACCTCCACCAGCAGTGATCCCCACACAACAGACGAAGCTTCTCGTGGACGTGGAGAATGAATGGATCTGATGAAAAACAATGCTTTTCTTTGTTCCTGCAGCCTCGAGAGCAAGAACTTACTTCTCGCTTTTCGTGGAGGATTGTAACAAGCTTAAGAGGTTACATGAACTTTTTTTTAATGTGGGGGTTAGACTGCCACACACACTCCATTATCCAAATCCACCAACATTAACATTAGTCTGCAGACCATCTTAAACTGCTATTTTCTTACCAATCTCTCAACAAACTGCTTCGTTTACAACCGAGAACAAACTACTCCATAAACAACTATTACAACAATCAAAGTCTGCAACATGCACTTATTTTGATGAGTATTTACTGACCTGTGGTGGGAAATAGAGACACACACGTTGTTGTTATGCTATTCAAACGGGAAGGTTTCTTCTTCTGTCCTGATGGACCGGTCTGTGTGTGTGACCCTACTCTTCCTCACATCACTGGGGCGATTAGCGCCCACTAGCGGCTGGATGTAGAACAGCGCTGCTGTGGCTGATCTTGCTATCCAAGTGTTTCTCAATTCCGGTCCTCAGCCCCCCCCCATTTTGTCCATTTTGTACACCGGTACACATATACAAGGCACGGGTTCAAATGCAGCATTTAATAGCTAGCTCTACTGTCATTTGGTGGCTGTTGCTTGTGTGATTGCATGGAGTGTTGTAAGCTGGTCCATGTGGTTTCAGCCGCGCACTTCAAGGAGCAAAGGAATTACATTGAAGATGTCACAGTTCAAAGGAATTAAATTTAAGATGTCATAGTTCAATATTAAGGTTTATGTGGTGTTCAGCAATAGAAGGCAATATGAGAGTGGGAAAGAGACAAAGAATAGAAAATGCCATGTTGTGTACCGTGTCTGTTCAGATGCTTATAAAGTAAGAGTGAGAAAAGGGAACTACAGTCTACTTTCTGAAGACACCACATTTTAGTTCCTACAATGCTCCTTGCAACATTTCAACACTTTGATTAACCTTGAACACATTCAACAAAGTTTTTTACATTGAACAATAAAGTCTTTCAGATCTTCACTGGAGTTTAATTCACATTTTTTTGCAATCCCGCTAATTACAGACTGGTGGAAGTGAAAAAAGGAGTGAACATGAGCAATTGTGGCGTAGTGAGAAAGTGAGAGCGCGTCAGTGCAGTTCATTGGTTCAATCCTTGTGTGTCATATTGAGAAAACACGTTGGAAAGTTGTTTTTTTCCCCCCAAAATTCTTACACTTGTGCAATTTCATTTCAATCATTCGGCATTGTTCAATAAATGGGAATTGACAGTTGCTATTATTTCATAGCTGTTTCTAAAGATCCGGTTCTTTCTTGCATATTATTATTATTATTCTGCTAAACTTTGGCACGCTACTCCTCCTGCACCGTTCAGGTCACTTCTACCATTCACATCTTAAACTGCAGCAGAAATGTGTGCTATGACTTTTGTCATTTCAAATTTTTGTAGTTTTTGAGATCTTGTACCATAACGCCAGTGCAATGTTAGTCTTGAAAAGTTGAACACTTAATATGAAGTGTTTATATGAAGGAAAAAATAAACTGTGCAGAAATGACAGTTCAATTCCAAATAGTTAAAATGCTTAAAATGAAACAAAGTTGTCTTTCCTACGAAATGTGTGAAATGCTACTCCTCCTGCACCTTTTGTCTCACATAAACCATTCAAGTGTCAAACTCTTCAGCCAATTCAGGAGATATTTTTCAAATACATTCCTGTGATTGGACAAAACAGAAAATGCAGCTCAGCGATTGGTCCATTTTTTGCACTGGAACACAGGTTGTTGCATACAGAGTGCTGCACACTGTTCCATTGGAGTGCTCAGTTTCAGCTGCAAATCAGCTGCAGCTTCAGGCTGTGCAGTTAATGTGTGGACTATCTGCACAAAAAGTTAACGTCTGTGCATTGTCTTCCTTCAGAAGTTGTGCAGTTAATAAAGAGTGTGTATTTCAAGTTAAAAGATAAACTGTGGAGATGTTACTGTTACACATTAAATTTTTGTTGTTACAACGCTTCAAATTAAACAAAGTTGTCTTTCCTACAAACTAATCTGATGGGATTCTTGTTTGTACTGTTAATTACAGGCGGGAGATCTATCATCTGTTGGATAATATCGAAATTGATTTAAGATGCAATCAATATTAAAATTCTGCATCCATCCATCCATCTTCTGCCGCTTATCCGGGGTCGGGTCGCGGGGGCAGCAGCCTAAGCAGGGAGGCCCAGACTTCCCTCTCCCCAGCCACATTTGCCAACTCTGCGGGAGGATCCCGAGGCGTTCCCAGGCCAGCCGAGAGATGTAATCCCTCCAGCGTGTCCTGGGTCTTCCCCGGGGTCTCCTCCCAGAGGGACGTGCCTGGAACACCTCACCAGGGAGGCGTCCAGGAGGCATCCTGACCAGATGCCCGAGCCACCTCAACTGGTTCCTCTCGATGCGAAGGAGCAGCGGCTCTACTCTGAGCCCCTCCCGGATGACTGAGCTCCTCACCCTATCTCTAAGGGAGACCTGGCCACCCTGCAGAGGAAACTCATTTCAGCCGCCTGTATACGCCTCGTATACAGGTGGCTAAAATTCTGCATATCAATCATTTTGGAATCCAACCAAAAAAGATGTTTGCTTTTAAACAGTTTGCTGAAAGTTATTTGTAGACATGCACCTTTGTGCTTTATTTGACTGTAAATGCTCCTTTTGAGCAACACATGAACCAAAATGGCTGCATGCCGTCGCTATAAACACAGTATGGGCAGATCTGGTACATTACTGGCTACAGAAGACTATAAGCTTTTAGTTTTCCTTCCCTAATAAACTAATATATGGAAAGTGGAACATCAAGGATGATACATTTCTAACATATTTTTAGAATATAGCTGATATTATGGGGTGGGAAGGTAAGGGAGTAAAGAAAAAAAAAAAAAAGCCTGTAACACTTCATGGAAGGATCTGTGCCAACTGGACAGTCCACCAGCACCTTCCTACGATGTCCTCTACTGTTTGATTTTGTGCTTGTGTTGTTCTCACTCAAATATAAGTTGCTTTGAATTAAAGCGTTTGGTAAATGACTGTAGAAATGAAGAGAATGATGAAACGATTCTATTCATTTACGTCGGTATCCTCCACCTCTTATGTTTAGGTTAAAAAAGTGTTTGACAAGTTGTGTTTAAATCTGGGAAGAAACATTTCAATAAAATGACATTTAAAAGTCTGTTTTTTCCTCACTAAGCCAACATTATTTGAAATACCAGTGTGATGGACATGTGTGACTCCATCACCAAGTACTGCTTTATAATTGATGCAAAAGGTATGTGATGACAATGAGTAAGCACACTGATCAATTGTTTATTGAAAATGTTTAAAATCAAATGTTGATAGGTGTTTGTGGAGGGGGACTGGCCATCCTTCCTCTGTGAAGAGAGTTTTAATTAGCATTGCTTGATTAGAAAACTTCCTAAACATTTGTTTTATTTTCTTAACAACTAAGGTTACTACTTACCTCTTGTGGTCTTGGAGAGGCGCAGGAGCTAAAAGAGGGAAGTAGGCTCAACTACCTGCTTAAGAGCTGCAGGAATGGACCATATTAACGAGGAGGGGGATGTAGTTTAAAGATTAAATAGTTTTATGTATGTAACTAGGTTTGATAGTCGCTGACTGATGGGTATATATAAAAAGAGATTATAGGAGCCAAATATGTATAATGAAATGAATTAATTTAATGGGGTTCATGTACTGTGCACTGGGTGGCGCTGTCACCATATCTATATTGGTAAGTGCCAATGAGGTGGGGGCAGGTGTTGACCTGGAAGGGCGCACAGGTTTTTGACCGCTTCGGCGGAGTTATTTCATATATGCTCTCCTGATTTGTGGATTTTAACTTGGGATGATAAAATAAAGATCGCACTGTTTTGATACCTTTCTAATGGCCTCTGGATTTCCCTTTTTTGATGGACACGGAGAAGCAACAGGTAAACATAGCCGCCAGGCGCGTCAGACCTAGCATTACCGGCAACACTTCATTAGCCCAGCACTAGGCTGGCTATTATACTGTCAAAAACCTGCCCGATTGGACTAAGTTTGGAACCCCAAAGGGCCTATCTTTTGAAGACGGCATGGGGACGAGCCGTGTGTGAGCCGCGGTGTGGAGACGCGTCCTACTATCACAGACTTTACAGCAGCCAGCTGTGGTGGTTGCTAACGTGGCTAATCTGAGGAGCGCTGGTGACCTGGAGCTGGACTGGAGCAACGCAGACCATCGCTTTGGATTAATAATAAAGGCGCCCAACGAGGTATGTGTAGCGCTACACCATTGATGGCCTAATTGTGTGCACACATTAAAATAAAATCCAATGCATTGGTGATAATCGCGCGTTTGGAATATATTGGAGAGTTGCGCTTCGCATATTGTGCCGGATCACGTGACTTATTGACCTACTTTTGCGTTCACCTTAATTGAACTCTGCCTTTCGCGTACAATGGATGCGTGCGCGTTGGACACGGACATAAATACTGAAAATGAACAATTGTCTAATGGTGCTGTACATCAAAAACGCATTGTGAAATTAACAGAAAGGGCATTGGCTGAAAAGCTTGATAAGCTACACAATACAAGAAAGTCTAAGCTAAATAAAGCAGGTGATATTAGAAGAGTTTTAAATGATTTGATGTCAGAAGGTAATAAAACAAAGGTGGTAAATGTTTTTGATGAACTAAAACTGGTGTGTGATGATGAAAAATGTATACATGAATCATTGATTGGTTTAGTGTCTGTTGAAGAGGGTGAAAATCATGAAATATGGTTTAAAGCAAAAATGATTCCAAATAATGAGTGTTTTTCCAAGGTAAATCAATGGCTCTCTCAAACTGAAACACAAGGGCAAATAAATACACATGCACAAACAAATGGAAATACAAATGAAAATGTGGAAAACTGTGACAATGATGAACTCTCTCCAGAGGATAGTATGTCTAATTTCAGCAACAGAGGCAGTCAAAGGAGTAACAAATCCAGCACTTCATCAGCCAAGTTACGGGCAGCAGCGGACAGGGCTGCAGTTTTGGCCCGTGTTAAAGTATTAAAGGAGCGGCATGCTATTGAAGAGGAAGAACCAAAACTAAGAAGAAGAAAAGAGATGCTTGATTTGGAGGCTGAACTGGCGGCATCAGAGGCAAGAATGGAAATTTATGATGCCAAGGAAGAGTGCCAGTTACAAGCATACTCAAATGCCAACAGTATATGCAACAAAGGTGGAACCAAACAAGAACAAATGTTAATTCCCTCTGCCCAAGAGTTCATACCTCAAAATGACAATAACAAACAAATATTGCATCAAAAGGAGAAATCTAAAGTGTGTTCAATGGAAATTAAAACAGCGGATGTGAGACCAAAGCAATGGAATGCATCAAACACAAGACAACAACACCGCCTAGTGGAACACGATGAACGTAAATGTGACACAAGTCAAGGACACCCTGTAATGGGACAACGTGGAAATCAATGTAAAACAAACGCACAGCACAATTTGCTGGAACACAATGGAAAAAGCATGCAAATAAATGATCAAATTAAACAAAATGAAACACAATCTCAGTCGCCCACCACTCTGCAGATGCCTGGAGACTTTCTTACCATCATGAGCAGACAAACTGAGATAACAGCAGCTCTCATGAACCAGCAGCGGTCAATGACACTTCCACCAAGAGACATTCCATTTTTTGACGGAGATCCTCTGCACTACAGGACATTTATAAAAGCATTTGAGCAAGGAGTGGAAAGTAAGGCCACTGCAGCAGACAGTTTGTATTATTTGGAGCAATTCACTCGAGGCCAACCTTGTGAATTGGTGCAGAGTTGCCAACACATGAATCCTGATCGTGGCTATGCTGTGGCCAAGGCTCTACTGCAGGACCACTTTGGAAACCCTTACAAAACTGCCACTGCATATATCAGCAAGGCTTTAACATGGCAAACAATAAGAGCAGATGACACAAAGGCACTTCAAAGCTATGCACTATTTCTGCGAGGTTGTAGTAACATCATGGAGGAGCTGGAGTATGTGCAGGAACTGGACATGCCTGTAAATATGAGGGCAATTTTGGCAAAGTTGCCTTACAAGCTAAAGGAGCGCTGGCGGAGCAAGGCTCTTGACATTATGGAGTCTACTGGATATAGAGCTGGATTTAATGATTTGGTGGAATTCATAGAGCGTCATGTGAGGATCCTTTCAGATCCCTTTTTTGGAGATCTGCAAGACTACAGCTCCAACACAACATCTTTAAGCCAGCCCAAGTCACATCCCAGCAATAGAAAGAAGGGTAATGTGGTGGCTAGTACAGTGACTGCTATGGACACTCATAAGGAATTTAAGCAGCCATGCTCACTCAAAGAAAATGAAAAGGAACTTTGTGTTTGCTGCTCTATGGAACACTCTTTGGAAAAATGCAAGCAGTTCAAGAAAAAGAGACACATGGATAAAGTGTTCCTTTTGAAAAGAAAGGGAGTGTGTTTTGGTTGCCTTCATCAAGGCCATATCAGCCGTAACTGTGGAGCAAGATTGAAGTGTGATATCTGTAATCAAAGCCATCCTACAGTGTTACACATAAATCGACAGACATCTGCTCCAGAATGTGGATTGGAATCACCAGAACCCAAGCCCATCTCTCACACAACTTGCGGGCATACAGAGGCCGGCAAAGGCCGCACCGTGCTGTCAGTGCTTCCTGTTAAAGTCAAGGCTGCCAAGGGCAACAGTGTGATCCAAACATATGCATTCTTGGATCCGGGCAGCACAGGAACATTTTGCTCTGAACAGCTGATGCATCGCCTGAACCTCTCTGGTAAAAGAACTAAAGTCCTGCTGCGAACCATGGGTCAAACAAAATTGAGTCCAGCCTTTTCCTTGTTCTGTCTTGAGGTGGCTGGCTTGGAGAGCTCAGAGTTCTATCCTCTCCCAGAAGTCATCACACAAAAACAAATGCCAGTTTCCACAGATGATATGGTAACCTCGCAATATCTGTTGAAGTGGCCATATCTGTCAAAGGTTCATATGCCATCCATTCACGCAAAGGTCGATCTGTTGATTGGTACCAATGCACCCAAGCTGCTGGAGCCATGGGAAGTCATCAACAGCCAAGGAAATGGCCCATATGCTGTGAGGACTGTGCTTGGCTGAGTAGTTAATGGCCCGATGGATGGGAATGGTGAGTTTGACTCTGGAACAATATCAGTGAATCGAATTGCAGTCAGCAAGCTAGAAGAACTTCTGATGAACCAGTACAATCATGATTTCTGTGAGAAGCAAATTGACAAACAAGAAATGTCAAGGGAAGATCAAAAGTTTCTCAACATAATGGAAACATCCGTAAAATTACAGGATGGAAAGTACATTATGAATTTACCATTCAAGAAAAACGAGGTCTACTTGCCAAACAATTTTGCTGTGGCTCAACAAAGATTACAAGGTTTAAAGAAAAGGTTTAAGTTCAACCAGCAATTCCATCAGGAATATGTAAATTACATGAATAACATCATTGCTTGCAATTATGCAGAACAAGTACCCGTGGAACAAAGAGACCTTCACAGTGGAAGAGTTTGGTACATCCCCCATCATGGGGTACATCATCCGAGAAAGGGAACCTTACGTGTTGTGTTCGACTGTGGTGCCACATTCAAAGGTGTTTCCCTCAATACTGAATTGCTGCAAGGCCCCAATCTCACAAGCACACTGCTGGGTGTTCTCCTAAGGTTCAGACAACAGCCAATAGCCTTTATGGGAGACATTCAAGCAATGTTTCATCAGGTGCGTGTGCCAAAGGAACATCGGGATTTCCTTCGCTTTTTGTGGTGGCCTGGCGGAGACACAACACTAGAACCAGTGCCCTACAGAATGATGGTGCACTTATTTGGAGCGGTCTCATCACCGAGCTGTGCAGCCTATGCTTTAAGAAGAACTGCCCGAGACAACCAGTTGGAGTTTCCAACCATTGTCACAGAAACAGTCCAAAAGAATTTTTATGTTGATGATTGCCTGAAGAGCTCAGTCACAGAAAATGATGCAATCCAGTTGATACATGGTCTCATTGCTCTGTGTGGAAAGGGAGGCTTTGCTTTGGAAAAGTGGATAAGCAACAGTCGTGTTGTTCTGCAAGCCATCTCAGAAGAGCAGAGAGCCAAAGAGCTGAAGACTCTGGATCTGGATATTGATAAGCTTCCGATGGAAAGAGCGCTTGGCCTCCAGTGGTGTGTGGAAGCTGATGCTTTCAATTTTAGAATGGAAATAAAACATCAGGCCCTAACCAGGCGAGGAATGCTGTCAGTCAACAGCTCTGTTTATGATCCACTGGGATTTTTGGCACCAGTGACGCTGCAAGGCAAAATGATGCAACAGGAGCTGTGTAAAAGAGGCTGTAACTGGGATGATCCTTTGCCACAAGATATTTTAAAGCAATGGAGAAGGTGGTTGGAGGAGTTGAGCCAGCTCGCGGCATTCAGTGTGGACCGGTGTATGAAGCCAGCTGATTTTGGACCTGTGAAGCAGGCACAGTTGCACCACTTCTCAGATGCCAGCGAAGGAGGCTATGGAACAGTTACATACATTCGCTTGACGAATGAAAGGGACAGAATCCACATCTCCTTTCTCCTTGGTAAAGGCAGAGTAACACCTATAAAGGCTGTGACCATTCCCCGACTCGAGTTGTCTGCAGCTGTCCTGGCTGTGAAGATCGATGCTATGATCAAGGCTGAGCTGGGAATGCAGCTCAAAGAATCTGTGTTTTGGACCGATAGCACCTCCGTGTTAAAGTATGTAAATAATGAGGATCGGCGTTTTCACACATTCGTAGCAAATCGAGTTGCCACAATCAGAGAGTTGTCAGAACCTGGGCAATGGAGACGTGAGAACGAAAGAGAACCCAGCTGATCATGTGTCCAGAGGACTGAAAGTCTCAGATTTCCTGAAAACCAAAGGATGGTTGAGAGGACCAGAATATCTGTGGAAGGATGAGGAAAGGTGGCCTGACACTCTGATGGATATCACACTGGATGTGGGAGATAAAGAGGTCAGAAGGGAGGTCGCTGCTAATTCTATCAAAATGGACACTCCTGCACCTACAGACCAGCTCATCTCATTCTTCTCAGACTGGAGGAGACTCAAAAGAGCAGTGGCCTGGTACTTAAAGCTGAAGTCGTGGTTGAAAGAGAAGTGTTTTGATCGCACTGTTTTGATACCTTTCTAATGGCCTCTGGATTTCCCTTTTTTGATGGACACGGAGAAGCAACAGGTAAACATAGCCGCCAGGCGCGTCAGACCTAGCATTACCGGCAACACTTCATTAGCCCAGCACTAGGCTGGCTATTATAGTAGGGTTTGTGTGTCTTTAAGATCCTAGCAGCTATGTTGTCAGTGACTTTACACCCCTGGTAGGGTCACCCATGGCAAACAGGTGTCTAGGTGAAGGACCAGACTAGGTGCGGCTCAAAAACCCCTATGATGACCATTGGTGAAAACGTTCCCTTGCCCGGACACGGGCCCCTCTGGAGCTAGGCCTGGGAGTGGGGCCTGAGAGCGAGTGTTAGTGTCAGACTTCTGTGCTCATAATGGATTGTCCATAACAAACACCATGTTTAAACATCAGAGTGTCCATATGTACACTTGGCATCAGGATACCCCGGGCAGCAGTTCCATTATCAATTTTGTAATAATTTCGTCGGACCTGCGGCCACATGCCTTCGACACTCAGGTGAAGAGGGGGGCAGAACTGTCAACTGATCACCACTTGGTGGTGATTTGGCTCAGATGGTGGGGAAGGAAGCCGGTCATATCTGGCAGGCCCAAACATGTTGTGAGGGTCTGCTGGGAATGTCTGGCAGAATCTCCTGTCAAAACGAGCTTCAACTCCCACCTTCAGCAGAGTTTCAACCATGTCTTGAGTGAGATGGGGGACATGGAATCCGAATGGGCTGTGTTCCATGCCTCTGTTGTTCAGGTGGCCAGCCTGAGCAGTGGCTGTTGTTGTTGGTGTCTCTCATGATGGTAATCCCAGAACTAGTTGGTGGACACCAGCAGTGAGGGATGTTGTCAAGCTGAAGTAGGAGTCCCTTTGGGCCCTCCATGCCTGTGAGACTCTGGAGGCTAAGTGGCATGCGGCTTCAGCTGTCCCCAAGGCAAAAACTCTACCGTGGGAGAAGTTTGGCCATGGAGAACGACTTCCGGACGGCTTCAAGGCAATTCCAGTTCACCATCTGGCAACTCAAGAGGGGAAGCAGTGTTCCATCAACACTGTACAGTAGAGATAGGGATCTGCTGACCTGAACTACGGATGTTGCCAGTTAGTGGAAGTAATACTTCGAAGACCTCTTCATTCCTACCAACACGTCTTCCGATGAGGAAGCAGAGCTGGGGGACTCAAGGGTGGACTCTCCTATTTATGGGGCTGAAGTCACTGAGGTGGTTAAAAAGCTCCTTAGTGGCAGAGCCCCAGGGGTGGATGAGATCCACCCAGAGTTTGTTCAGGCTCTTGATGTTGTTGGGCTGTCCTGGCTGACACACCTCTGCAGCATTGTCCAGACAGCGGGGACAGTGCCTCTGGACTGGCAGAATGGGATGGTGGTCCCCTTTTTAAGAAGGGGGACCAGAGGGTTTGCTCAAGAAACAGGGGAATCACACTCTTCACATTCCCCAGTAAAGTCTATGCAGGGGTCCTGGGAAGGAGGGTCCGTCGAACAGTTGAATCTCGGATTGAGGAGGAGCAGTGTGGTTTTCGTCCTGGTCCGGAACAGTGGACCAGTTCTATACCCTCTTTGGGGTCTTGGAGGGGGCATGAGAGTTTTCCCAACCTCTCATGCCCCCTCATGTGCTTTGTGGACTTGAAGAAGGCATTCGACCATGTCCTCCAGAGACTCCTGTGGGGGATACTCTGGGAGTATGGGGTACCTGACCCCCTTGTACAATCTGTCCAGTCCATGTCCAGTGAGGGTTGGACTCCGCCAAGGCTGCCCTCTTTCCCCGATGTTGTTCAGAACTTTTATGGACAGAATTTCTAAGCGCAGCAGTGCTTAGGGGATCCGGTTTTGTGACTTCCGGATTGGGTCTCTGCTCTTTGCAGATGACTTAGTCCTGTTGGCTCCGTCTGGCCGTGATCTCCAGCTCTTGCTTAACTGATTCGCAGCTGAGTATGAAGCGGCCATGGTCCTCACACGGAAAGGGTGGATTGTCCTCTCCAGGTTGGGAATGGGGTCCTGCCTCAAGTGGAGGAGTTCAAATATCTCGGGGTCTTGTTCACGAGTAAGGCAAGGATGAAACGTGAGATTGATCGATTGGTGCAGCATCTGCAGTAATGCGTACTCTGTGCCGGTCTATTGCGCTGAAGGAGCTGAGCCAGAAGGTAAAGCTCTTTCAAATCGATCTATGTTCCTATCCTTACCTATGGTCATGAGCTGTGGGTTGTGACTGAAAGAACAAGATCTTGTATACAGGTGAATAAAATGAGTTTCCTCTACAGGGGAGACAGGCTCTCCCTTAGAGATCAGGTGAGGAGCTCAGTCATCCAAGAGGTGCTCAGAGTAGAGCTGCTGCTCCTCCACATTGAGAGGAGCCAGTGGAGGTGGGCTCGGGCATCTGGACAGGATGCATCCTGGATGCCTCTCTGGTGAGGCGTTCAGGGCACATCCCTCCGGGAGGAGACCCGGGGGAAGGCCCAGGACACACTGGAGGGATTATATCTCTCAGGTGGCCTGAGAATGCCTTGGGATCCCCCCCCACAGGGTTGGCAAATGTGGCTGGGGAGAGGGATGTTTGGGCTTCCCTGCATAGGATATGCTGCATATCACAGCATCAAATGAAGAAACAGCAGCGTGTTGTGGTTAAGTAAACAATGCTTTGTTGTGTCAGGCAGAACAGAATGACTTGACACTTGACAGAAAGCAGATGATGACATGGAAGGGGAAGCATGTTGGAATGAAGGGGGTGTATTTATACACCCACTTCAAGGCAAAAACTCAAACTCTCTGCACGGCTCCTTCTTAACAAAATGCATGTTTGTATCTTTACCATTTTGTAATAAATCTATGTTAAATATCCGACCCGGGTCAGTCGTCTCTTCTTGGGGTGACATCACAATTGTAGTCAGCTCTAATGCCTTTAGCGGGTTGTAACATGGTCGGTTCAGCTCTCAACTTCCACCTAAGTATCATATCCTTCTGAGTGGGAATTTAATCTAATTAAATTCACCACAGTGTTTTCATGTCAGTCATAACATAATGCCAGAAGTAATAATCCATCCTTCCTGCAGATAGCAGGCAGCGGTTGGATCATGTGTTTACTGGTGTGACCAGCTGGGACTCTGTGCTTTTATTATTTGGTAGGAAAAGTGGCTGCTGGGAGCTGCTGGGAGCTGCTTGGAGCTGCTTTGTTTCCAGGCCGTCACATGTTGTCCTTGTTTAAACAGTGAACAAATTCACGGCTGCTGGAAGAAAAGATTTGAATCATCTGAATAAACAAGACGTCCGAAGAAGCTGCTTCAAAGAACAACTTATATAACATCTATAAAATAAATCAGTGTGAAATGACAAAGGTTTGAGACAATCTGACATTCTGGAAGTGAATATGTTTCAGCAAAGATTTATAAATACATTCTCGTCTGGTGAAAATAGCCTGTTTTATTGTTGACTGTATTCCTGAGTTTTTATTATCTGACTTCATCCAAAAACACTTCAATGCTTTAACTCACCTAATGTCACAGTTACAGGCTTTTCTATTAGTTAATTGACTGGACAATTGTTGCCATGACAACCACAAGGTGGAAAAAATAAATATCCAATATCACTGTTTTAAAGTTCTGATGTATTAAAATGAAGAGATGAAGGATGATTAAAGGAAGCAGTCCGGACTCACCAGACACTCTGATGCCCTTATTCATCTTGTCAATAACTAGCAGTTTGTAAACTGTGAGACAGAAACATGTTCAGGAGTCAACATGATGGGAATCCTGATGAGTGGACATTAATATGTGAACGGCAACAATGAACCAATGAACACAGACAGGAAAGCAGTGGGACAGACTGGGAGGGAGCTGGTGTGACACTGGTGCAGGTTGCTTTGAATATTCATGCAGGTTTTGCAGTGTTGTGATTGGTCAGCAGTGGTATATCTGCTGGAAACATACTGACTTTCCTGAGTTCAGAGTTTCATAGCTGCTGCAAGGTGGGGGGGGGTTGTTACTGCAGTAGATCAGTTGGTTTCTGCTCATTTCTCTCATTAATATGTGCCAGGGGTTTATTCACCTGTATTAACAACATAGTGTGAAACTTTTCTGCTGATGATGGTCTGGCATCCAAACTGTTCCTGAATCAGCTGTAGAAGCTGTAAAGTTAGCAGCAGATGGATTCAGTGGGGATGAAAACCTGCGTGTTGTTAAAGGATTAATTACAGGCTGAATTCAGAGGCTCTTTTTCAGATTCATGAGACTCATCATGTTGGCAAAGCTGGAGAGAAGAATGCTTCTGGTGTGTGTGATGCAGGCCTACTGCATGAAACTTTATGGAGACACGCTGATGTTTGCGCCTGCTGCTGCGCATTCTTTTACAGGATTTTCCTTTTCAGCACAAAACTTGGGCAGATAATTGTTTAAACTATTCATGCAGACTGATTTATCAAGCTTTGAATCTTTTCATTATTTCCCACCTTAAAACACTTTGCGCCACTTTGGTTGCTGCTGCGCAGAGGAGGCGCAGCTGTTGCGCAACACAGGCGGAAGGAGAAAGAGTGTGAAGAAGAGTTTTACTGAAAGAAAAGCGACCTGATCGAACAGACTGTTGATTTCCATGTTTTTCTGAATGGCAGGAAGTCAGAAAGGAGCTGGAATCTTCATGAAACACCTGCTGAACCAAACCTGTTCGCAGATCTTCATCTTTTATTTGCTGCATTTCTCTTTGTTTAGTTTTAATGAACAAAGCATCAATTTTAGAGGCATTTCGTCCACATTTAGACATTTCCTACACTGTTTGTGGGGAAATAAAGTTTTCTCACTATTAGTGAGGCTTCAGTTTGTTTGGAAACAAGTCTGGAGACTAAATCCCTCTGCTGTTTACTGGAAAACCTTTTCAGACTAAAACAGGATGATTTTCTCATTTCTTATTCCTTATTAAGTCGATTTAAAATTAATATCTTATTCATTTTTCTCTTAAAACTGCTCAAGGACGCAGTTTCGGCTTCAGAACGTGGCGCGCGGACCCAGCACCTCCTTTCCACGCGTGAACATCAGATCGTTTTGATCCGAGTTTTATTTGTGTCTCTTGGTGTGTCAACCAGCTCATCAGCTGCTGGTTAGGTCAGACACTCTGGCAGACAGAAAGCAGGTGGGAAACAGCAGACAGCTCACCTGCTGGAGCAGAAAAACATGCAAACATGTGAGTGGAGCCTGAATGAAGTTCGCGTGGAGTGAATTTATCACAGCGGAGCTGATAGACGAGCTGCGCGTGAACTGCAGACTTCTGATGATCAGCTTGATGGAGACTGGTCATCTGCTGCTTCTGATGCTGCGCAGTAACCAGCGGCTTGCGGCTGATTTTGCGGATCAGGCGCAGTTTGATGATCCAGAAATTCCTGCAAAGAGACTGACTGATGAATACATGCTAATTTTTGCTTCTCATAAACAGTGAATAAGGATTAAATGCGTTAAATCAGCTGCATTTCAGCATTTATCCTCTTCCATCTATGCTGCACATTTCTCTGGAATAAATGTTTAATAACAGTTTGAATGTGCCTGCAGGTCCTTCAGTAAAAACATGATGAGGAACATCTTCGTCTCCCTGCTGCTCGTCCTTCCTCCTGTCTGTGGACAGACATCAGGTCTCAGAGATGTCACATTTAAACGATATGATGAATGGAAGACCTGGAAGGAAGCTCAGACTCTCTGCAGGGAGAAACACACTGACCTCGTCACGATCCGAAGGAAAGAAGATAATCAATACTTTGGGAATGATTTAGGCTGGATCGGCATGCACAGAGAGGACGAGACACGTCCATGGAAATGGTCCAGAGGAGATGAGACAGTGACCTTCTTCAGTTGGGGTGATGGAGGTGAGCAGAACTGATGTCATGATGTGAAAGTTTTCAGGGTTTTACTTCAGTAAGTTAAACATGATTCAGCAGATTCCACCTGCTGATGTTCATCAGAACATGTTACTGTTTCTGCTCCACTATTCTTGTATGTTGTTGTTCTCGTCATTCACATGAATCACTCAAGCTGAACATGAACGCTTCGTTTCAACATATTTCACTAAAAACTCGGGCAAGGGAGGAGTTTGGCGAGACCATGGAGAAAGACTTCCGGACGGCTTTGAGGCGATTCTAGGTCCACAATCCGGTGGCTCAGGAGGGGGAAACAGTGCTCCATCAATACTGTGTACAGTGGAGACGGGGAGCTGCTGACCTCAACTCGGGACGTTGTGGGTCGGTGGAGGGAATATTTCGAAGACCTCCTCAATCCTACCAACACGTCTTCCGATGAGGAAGCACAGCCAGGGGACTTGGGGGTGGACTCTCCTATCTCCGGGGCTGAAGAGGTGGTCAAAAAGCTCCTTGGTGGCAAGGCCCTGGGGGTGGACGAGATCCGCCCGGAGTTCCTTAAGGCTCTGGATGCTGTGGGGCTGTCCTGGCTGACACGCCTCTGCAGCATCGTGTGCACATCAGTGACAGTGCTGCTGAACTGGCAGACTGGGGTGGTGGTCCCCCTTTTTAAGAAGGGGGACCGGAGGGTGTGTTCCAATTACAGGGGGATCACACTCCTCAGCCTCCCTGGTAAGGTCTATTCAGGGGTCCTGGAGAGGAGGGTCCGCCGGATAGTCGAATCTCGGATCGAGGAGGAGCAGTGTGGTTTTTTGTACTGGTTGCAGAACAGTGGACCAGCTCTATACCATCTTTGGGGTCCTGGAGGGGGCATGGGAGTTTGCCCAACCAGTCTACATGTGCTTTGTGGACCTGGAGAAGGCATTTGACCGTGTCCCCCGGGGGCTCCTGTGCGGGGTACTCCGGGAGTATGGGGTACCGGACCCCCTTGTACGAGCTGTCCAGTCCCTGTAGGACAGGTGTCAGAGTTTGGTCCATATTGCCGGTAGTAAGTCGGATTCGTTTCCGGTGAGGGTTGGACTCCGCCAAGGCTGCCCTTTATCACAGATTCTGTTCATAACTTATATGGACAGAATTTCTAGGTGCAGCCGAGGTGTTGAGGGGATCCGGCTTGGTGGCCTCAGGATTGGGTCTCTGCTTTTATTGGAAGACGTGGTCCTGTTGGCTTCATCTGGCCGTGATCTCCAGCTCTCACTTGAGTGATTCACGGCCGAGTGTGAAGCGGCTGGGATGAGAATCAGCACCTCCAAATCTGAGACCATGGACCTCAGCCGGAATAGGGTGGATTTCCCTCTCCGGGTCGGGGGTCAGGTCCTGCCTCTCCCGACCCGGAGAGTGGAGTAATTTAAATATCTCGGGGTCTTGTTTACGAGTGAGGGAAGGATGGAGCACGAGATCGACAGACGGATCGGTGCGGCGTCTGCAGTAATGCGGGCTCTGCGCCGGTCTGTCGTGGTGAAGAAGGAGCTGAGCCAGAATGTGAAGCTCTCGATTTACCAGTCGATCTACGTTCCTACCCTCACCTATGGTCATGAGCTGTGGGTCGTCACCCAAAGAACGAGATCTTGTATACAGGCGTCTGAAATGGGTTTCCTCCGCAGGGTGGCCAGGTCTCCCTTAGACATAGGGTGAGGAGCTCGGTCATCCGGGAGGAGATCAGAGTAGAGCCGCTGCTCCTCCGCATCGAGAGGAACCAGTTGAGGTGGCTCGGGCATCTGGTCAGGATGCCTCCTGGACCTCCCCGGTGAGGTGTTCCAGGCACGTCCCTCTGGGAGGAGACCCCGGGGAAGACCCAGGACACGCTGGAGGGATTATATCTCTCGGCTGGCCTGGGAACGCCTCGGGATCCCCCCCGCAGAGTTGGCAAATGTGGCTGGGGAGAGGGAAGTCTGGGCTTCCCTGCTTAGGCTGCTGACCCCGCTACCCGACCCCGGATAAGCAGCAGAAGATGGATGGATTTCACCACAAACATCTAAACCTGATTCCAGTTTTGATGGAAACTAAAAGACTCACCAGATGATGTGTGGTGGCATTCAAGGACCTGCTGAAATGTTTGTTTTTTTATGTTTAAGAATAATTGATCAGGCATGTCTGCTCTCTGTTCTTATTTCTTACAGAACCAAAAAACGATGAGACTGAACATTGTGTCTGGAAGTGGTCTGGCAAATGGCATACTTTTAATTGTGAAGACAAGCGCTGGCTGACATGTTCTGATGAGAAGCTGGTTCTGGTGAAGGAGAACAAGACGTGGGAGGAGGCGTTAGACCACTGCAGGTCTCTGGGGGGACAGGACTCAGAGAATCCAGTCTCTGTGTCCTGGAAGCACAGCTACGACCTGGCCACCCTGATCACTGAAGATGACCATGACTACGCACGAGAGAAAGCACAACAGGCCACCACTGATGAGGTGGGCCACTTTTCTCCACTGTGTTGGTGTTGCTGAGCAGCTCATCCTCTGTGTTTCTATGGATCTCTCTGCTCCATGTTGCTAGGTGTGGACAGGCCTGCGTTTCCTGGGCGACGGCTGGTTCTGGGTGGGTGGAGAAGCGGTGCGGTACCCGGATATTCCCAGCTGCCCGGCTTTGGGCTGTGGCGTCCTGGAGAAGAACAGCAGCACATCCTTTGGGATGAGAGCCTGCAGTCAGAGAAGGAACTTCTTCTGTTCCAAGAGGCCTGAAGACGATTGAAAGCCACTGGGCTCATATATCAGCTGCTTCTCCCTGCTGTTAATAACAACAGCAGGAGCTTAGAAACACTGCTGGAATCTCTGCAGCTCATTCACAAGGAAACACTCTTCATTCTTGCTGCTTGACTGCTGCCATTGTTTTTTCTGCAAAAGAAGAAGAGAGAAATGTTCCTCTGCTGCCACCTTCAGGAGTCTGACAGTAACTGCAGCCATGTTTGTTTCTCTGAGTAAAGCAGCAACAATGAACAGCCTTTACTTATGAAATGCCTCACATAACTACTCTGCTTTACATCACTGCAAACACACTCACATGTACACACACACATGTGATCATAACAAGTGTGTTTTCAGTGTGTGAACATCTGCTGGTGTTATTAAAACATGAATGGCAGGTAAAAGCAGCTGAAATATGACACCAGTGGCTTTTAATACATTTACTGGAGTAGAAATTTCAAGTGTGTGTGTTTAACTTTCCACTTCATCAACTTGTCCATTACTACAGTTAAATGTAGGTTTTTTTAGGACTATATTTTATATAGAAAAGATTCCAAAAACTATATTTAGCTGCTAATTTATTAAATAATAGAAATGTTTGAGCCCATTAACAGTTTTTATCTTTAAAAAAAAAACATTAAAATCTTTTCAGTTGATTAATTGTGATTATTTGCAGTTTTTACTGGTCTGAAATCCCAGTGATGTCTGTCAGGTTCAGACAAGTGGTCACAATAAACAAGATGTTTTTACAAAGTGAAAAAAAGGAACCAGACACATTATAATCAGAAGATAAATCCAAAATTAATCATTTGTAAGATAATGTGATATTTCCAAAGTTAAACATTGATTTTTTAACTTATTTGAAAAATCCAACAACATGCTGTACTAACCACTGATACTATATCAGGTTTGTGTACTTTTAAAACATGCTAGTTACTATTATCTGTACTTTTATTGGAATGATGTAACTATTCCAGCTTTTTTATTAGTATATATAATATACAGATGAAAGCTGTCTGTTGAAGGAAGTCAGTCTAAACAAAGCTACTGAGATTTCTTTGCCCAAGAATAGTTTTGATGCGCCGCTTTGTGTTGAGTTAGTGTTTACAGGTTCATGGTTTCACAGAGTTTATAGTTTATTCTGTTGCTGCTATTATTATTTACTCATTATGATGATATTCATTTTTGTTCATTTTGTTCAAGTTATTTGTATGACAATAAAACTTAAAAAAAAAGGTGTAGACCTAGATTTGATTTTCTATGTGACTCAACTTGGAGGGCGGGACAGGGCCAACAAAACTTCTCACCCCCTGGGCTTAACGCCTGGTAAAGGCGGCCCTGCGTCTATGTATCATTTATTTCCATGCAGATATATGAGGCTCCATTTGGAACCTCGTTTATTCTGTGTCCAGCTGTCCTACCATCATCATCCTCTCTGAAATATTCCCATCTTCTCTGATACAACATGATAACTATGACAGGAAGCTTCCATCAGAGCCACCAATCACAACATGACTAATGATCCTTCATCAGGCTCCACACATCTTCATTCTAATCGTATTCCCAGTCGTTCCAGTAACGTCGCTACATGTTCCAGTTCAGGGGGACTGATGGACGACCTGACAGCTGTTTTAATGTCCACAGACTCAGGAAGACAGACGGACTGAACCTGAGCTGAGGATCAATCCTTCATGTGTGACATCTGAACGTGACGACACACACTCAGCCTTTGTTCAAGTAAACCTGGCGGCGAGTGGCTCCGCAGAGGACGTTACCATAGTAACAGAGTTTAGTCAAAGTGATGCTTGTGGACGTCAGAAGCAGAGTTTCCTTCTCTCAGCATTATTAACTCTAAATGATCAGTAAATCTGCTTTATAGGAGAAATCTGAATATGTAATAACTGTGTTATAACTGTTTGTCACTAGAGGACACCAAAGTAAACACCTTGATGATGACATGCAGTAAACATAAACATCACAACGCAACAACATCCTTAGCAAAGCTGAAAAAGAAAAATTAGTAAACATATAAATTAATATACATAGTCAAACATCTTTACATTATATGTGTGTTTGCATATCTATCTATCTGCGTGAACAAGTAATCAGAAAGATGTCAAACATCTTCTGTAAATGATAAAAAAATCTCTGGTCTGTTGCTTCTTCAGAGTGCAGCTGCTTTGTTGAACATGTTTCATTTATTTAGAAAGTCATTTAACATGTTTAACAGGTTTAACATCATGGTATTTTTAGCCCCATGATTTGTTTACATTTTTACGTGTTTTCTTGTTTGTTGCGCTGCTGTATCAGGAACCTTCTGGTGAAATATATTGTTAAGAAATAAGAGATAAAAGTATAAACTGTTTTTATTATGGATTGATTTGGGAAATGTTCCCTTTTTTCTTTACAATGTCAAGTTTTAATCCAGTTAACACAGTTCCTGTTTTTCTTCTCTAAACTTAACAAAGATGGAGGTATAAAAACCTGTTTAAATTACATTAATGATGAATCAACTTTGTTTGGTTGGATCAGAACAATTCATATAATTGTATTAACTATTAACCAAAGCTCAGTCTGATCCTGGTTAATGTTTATATCTGGTTGGACTGAACCAACCAAATGCATCATGTTGTCCACCTATTTATATTTATTTCAGTCAGTAAACCCTGTTGACTGAATTAGAGCTTTTTACTTTAAATGGAAATTATTTGGTCAGCCTGACACGCTGATGTACTGAAACAATGTGGTTTGAAAGAGTTCAGCTATAAAATGTTGTTTTATTTACTTTTTTTATTGACTTGAAATCCTCTCTAAAGGTTAACGTTGTCTAAACCCTGCTGGGTGTGGAGATGTGTGCACATCTGGACGGTGAAGGAGACGTTGGTCAGGCTGGGAAAGCTGAAGTGAACTCGGCTGACTCGGGTCGGGTCGGGTTTCAGGGATGGATCATATACAGAGACTCACACAGCGATGCTTAAGAACTTTAATAGAGACTTTCATGGATGAGCAGGATGGAGCGAGAGGATAGAAGCTGCAGAGGGAGCAGGATTTCAGCTTCAGACCTCAGCTGAGCCTTCCACTGATGGCTTGATGCGCCGCGTGATGAAGTCCAGAGAGCTGGACACCAGTGTGTAGATGCCAGGGCGGCCTGAGAGACCACATCCATCTGGACTTCCAAAACTCATGATTCCCACCTGGACGTAGCCGGAGGGCGTGAGACAAACCAGCGGGCCGCCTTCGTCCCCCTGCAAGAGCAAAGAAAGCCGTCTGTTTCCGCCATCATCACATCGGTTTGAACACCAGCAGCTGGACGGAACTAATACAACTTTATCAACACCAGAAACCTTTAACATCCAAACATACAAGATACCAGATGGTGAAACTTCAGCAGGAAGAGGAACAGCTGCTGGTCTTCAAGCAAAATCCGAAGTTTAACAGTGAAAGGAAGAACATTTCCACATGAGCTATGTGATGGAAACCACTATACAGAGAGGAGAACCAGCAGAAAGACTGGACTCTGGAGCTGGAAGAAGGTCATGTGGTCTGATAGGTCCAGACTGACCCTGTTTCACAGTGATGGAGCGTCAGGATCGGAAGTGATGCAGCCATTATGGCTAGTTTATACTGTACTAACCCGTCTAGGTTCATGATGCCATCTGACTACCTGAATATCTGAATGAGCAGGTTTTGGCATCTTCCTCCAGGATCCAGGGGCTCAGATTGTGAAATAGTGGTTCATCAGAGTCCAGACCTGAACCTCATGGAGACTGTAGGGGATGGTCTGGAGAAGGCTTTGTGCAGTGGTCAGTCTCCCATCATCAATACAAGATATTGGGGAACAATCAATGCAACACAGGAATAAATCTGCTGAGCATGAAGCAGCTTCTGGAGATGATGACAGAGAATGATGCAGGAAGGAGATAAGAAGGAGAAACAACCAGATGCTGGAGTTGAAGAGCTTTTCTCTTCAGTGGCGGCCTTTTTTCCCAGGTAGTACATATATAATAGGGTTGGATTTAAAAAAAAAAATCTAATTAATTACCAGCTTTGTAATGAATTCATTTTAATTAATCGCATTTTAATCGCATCACAAAATTTGCCCCAAAAAGCAACATTTTGTTAATTTTAAATAGATTTTAAGAGGTGATTACATCAAATAATAGTAAAAGAGATTAATATTGTAAACCCAAGCTCTGTAAATGTCTGCAAAAATTAATTTAACTTTAAAACAGTAAAAAATAAAAAGAAAACATTTCTTGTGTTTAAATAGACTCACTGAAGGGGACTGAAATATTGCTAAATACAGCACCAATGCTGCTGAGAAAAGTAGTGGAGGTACCGTGTGCATCAGTGTATTCGGTTCACCAGGGAATTGTTGTCTGACGAAGGTTCCGCGATTAAACGTGTCAATTATTCTGTAATGAATAATCATTAATGTGTTAAAATGGGGAGTAGCGACCTCATGCCACTGATGCAGTAAGTAAACGAAGCTGGGACGTGGTTCTACTTCTGGGAACTAGCCGCCTCTGATTGGTTAACTACTGCCAGGATGAGAAATGAGGGATTTCTGGTCACTAGAACACAAATCTGCATTGTCCCAACATCCAGGTCTGTTCAAGCAACACTGTTCAGCACATCCACCACATCTGAACAGCAGGTTAGCGACGTCGCCCCACTGCGGTGGAAAGGAAACGTCTGAATGTGTTCATGAGGATGTGGAAAGTACGTGTGGCAGGATGAGTTCAGCTGTGGTGAAGCAGATGTTTCATCACCTCGCAGGCGTCCTTCCCTGCAGCTCCGGCACACAGCATGTCCGAGGTCAGGTGCTGGTACGTCTTCTTACAGACACTGTGAGGAACCAGAGAGATCTTCAGCTGCTGGAGCATCTCTGGGTCGGGCAGGAGGACTGAAAAACCACAGAAGAAGAAGTCGTCCAGGTGAGCAGGTGATGATGTGCTTTCTTTATATTCCTACAGAGCTTCTTCACACAGCCATATTCAACCAAAAAAAGTTATCTATCTCATTTTAATTTCTTACTTTGTTATATAGAGCTGCTAAATTTACACACATATTAGGTTAAATCATCATATTTTACTCTCCACAGCTAATATTAGATGTAAAATGTCTTTTGAAGCCTCTCCGTAACCGTTCATACACACAGAAATAACCTTCATTATTTCAGGAAAAGATTCCGATTAAAATAATTTTTATTATAATTATATATAAAATAATCTGCTAGTGCAAGAAAAATTACACCTGATCAGATTTACTGTTATGAGAAAACATCTGTATGATTTAAACACAAGACAAATATCAGAAAGCGAACTGTAAAGTTCACATTTAAAGTAAAGTTAAAACCTCCTAATTATCCTGGTAATGCTTCTTTCTGTGTTTGTGTCATGGTGCGAGGAAGAGGAGATGACTGCAGAGTGGCAGCAGGAGGCATACGGATGTTGGAGGTTGAATGAAAACAGGCGAGATAACTAAATAATAACAAGACTGGAAAACCAGGATACGAAGTAGACGCATGCAAAGACGACAGTGCAGAAACAGGCTGGTAAAAAACACCCAGAGAAACCAAGAGGTACATATACGTTACGCCAACGACACGAGGAGCAACTGCAGCAGATTAGTAGATAAAACCAGGTGTGTGGACAACAGGCAGTAAAACAGGAGGAGGTGAACTACAAAGTAAAACCAAAACCAGGCAGCAAATAAGCAACAGTCAATCTAACAGAAAGCAAAACCTACAGACCATGACAGCATCTATCTCCCTGTGAGATAAAATATCTTGAAACTTAAAGATTTATCTTGTTTAGTTTGTCTTGTTTTCTCATTTATTTTCTGTCAAATAAATGTGAAGTTAAATATGTATTCACGTGGTAGTCAGGGATAACGTTGTATATCTTCCTCTTCTGGTTACACTATATTTTTCTCCACATTTTCATGCTGTAGCTACTTTAAAACCAATTAGCATGCTGGCTAGCCCCCTGTTAAATTACACTGGATCATGTACAGCTAGCTTGGTCAGTGCTAAGCTAAACTTTTAGCATCTTTATAGTTATTTTTCAGCTCCAACTTAAAATCTTGATGAACTGAGGTGTGGTTTAGTGCCTAAACATACGCACTGAAAACTAAACATGAAAATGGTTTCCCCACATTATCTTAAGACTAATCTAGTGCCAGCATAAAACTAGATTAGCATTGCTACATAGCTTCATGCTAACATCAGGTGAACAGCCTACAAAACATCAGTAGCTACACAGGGACTAAATCTCTTCTAGAAACGTACAGACACACTGAGATAAAGAGGAATGATGAGGAAAATACTTTAAAAGGGACTTCAAACCAGTGTAGTGATACTGCTGGGGGATACTGGTGGAATGATACTGGGACTGGTGGAATGATATAAGTGCAGTGATGCTGGTTCAGTGAAACTGGTCTGGAAAGATGTTTCTGTCCTGTCCATCACCTGGGGTGGTACCCAGCCACCCCTTTAGCTCTGCCCCTGATCTCAAAGTAGGAAAAAGACATTGAGAGGATAGTTTTCAATTTATTGTCATTATTATTATTATTCTGCTGTGCTGCTACTCACTCCCTCAACACGAGCCATATTACTGGAGCTGTACACAGATTTTAGAATACTTTTCTATTTGACAACTTTAACCCAAGCTGTTAAAACTGGTTAAACAGCATCAGACCTACTTGACTCTTTGTGTTTGATCTGGTTTAAATATTATAAGAAGCATAAACTCAGTGAAGATCATTGTTCTTTACATGGTCGACTGGAAGACTGTCATTTAACAATCAGTCTGAACAGGTTATGTGATGGTAACCAGATGGCGGGTGTGTCCTGGCAGATACTTTTTACAGATGTGAAGGGGGGGGCAGCTGGTCAGCTTGATGGACTTCCCTTTTATACATTCAATTAAAGGCCACAGACACAGCATGATGCATTAATAAAATCCAGGTATATTTGCTACCTTGGGCTCATCAAGACATGGCAATCCCTGTCATTCATTGTATATTTAGTCTAAGTTTTGTTCACAAAGCAGCTACTCGCCAGACTGATTCCACCACTGAGTGGTTTCCTGTTTGTTCATCACTTCCAGGTCGTGTCTTGCAGCGTTTTACAAGCTGAAAAACTGTCCCAAAGATACTCAAAGTGTTGGCGTAAATGTAAAGCTGCTTTATCAGGTATAAATGTTTCATGTACTCTGAACTTTGTAAAGATGTTTTGCAGTTGGACAAGTCTACATCACACATTGCAAAAGTGTTTATTTTGTAAAATTGTTTGTCTGAAATGTAAAGTTGTTTTTTCTCTAATATAAATTTGCTTTATCCCTGGTAAAAGTGTCACATTTGTAGAGTGTTTTTTTGTTTTTCTAAAAGGTAAAGTTATTCTTTCTTAAAAGTTACCATTTTTATTTTGTACAAGTAAACATGGTTAACATAGTAAACTATGATGTCAATCTGAATCACAACAATGTAAAGTTTTTCACTCTATGTCATTCTGTTTTGCACTTCCCGGCCACCATGTTTAAGTTCTCATCTTACATACAGAGAACATGTACATAACTTTGACTGAAAAATGAGGCAAAAAATGATCATTCCATAATAAAAATTAGTTTCTTGACATATTTATACAATAATTCTCTGCTGGGTCATGTTGTCAAGTGTCGGTCCAGCGAGCCGCCACTCGCTGGACCGACACTGCTGTGACTGCAGATGTGTTTCCTCCGACTGCTTTCTCCTCCGTGTGATCGTTCTTTTTTTGAAGATGTTTCTGCAAAAACCTGCTGAAAACCGAGTCAGACCTGATTGATTTTTAATCCTTTTCTGCACTAACTACATGAATGAATCATTTTTAACTTAATAAAGGACGTTAAATGACTATGTTTAACATTTTCTCACTTTTGCAGTGAAACTAAGGCTTTTAAACTGCATGGAGGTTTTTAGAAAGTGGGCTTTATGTTCTTGGTGTGAGAAACCTGGTCCAACTTGGTGCGAGTGTGTGTTACTGAACGTACCACCATTTCCAATCTGCCCCCAGCCGGTGATCCAGCAGTCAGACAGTGGACCGAAGATGTCGTTGGCGCTGGGCAGACTGATGGCGGAGATGTTAGGCGAGAATTGCAGCTTCTTCTTCAGCTTCACCAGAGCCAGGTCGTTTTCATAGCCGCTGCTCAGAACCTTGTAGGAGGGATGAGGGACGACGGCGAAGATCTCTGCGTAAACAGGAAAACCCTTCTGCAGCATGTGTGTCCCCACAGTGATGAAGGACTTAGAGATGCGGACATTGAGTCGCCTGGCAACACGCACACACACACACACACACACACACACACACACACATTAGTTTTTCAATGTAAAGCGGACCTGAATTAGCTGCCACAACCACGCATGCCATGTAAATATACTGTAATAAATGACATTATGTTAAATCTGTTTCAGTATCTGTTTCAACTATGCCATTCTTAGAAACTTTTACATTTTTTGTTCTAAAAATTCTTAAACAATAAATTAATTTGTTTAATTTATATTTATTAAAGTAATTTTAAAAGCATGATTTGTTTAAGTAATGTATATTCAACTATTGAATATAATCTTTATAAATATTAATAGTAAATGTGGCATTTTTTTACATTTAGAAATACTTTGTGAAAGTAAATTAAAAATGTGATTTAATTTTAGAAAAAAATTATACAACACATTAAAATGAACAGCAATACATATTATGATCTATTTTATTATGCAACTAAGTAGGCTATTTTTCACACAATTTCTGTTTAAATGATCAATATATTGTTCACGATGACAAATATTCGGACTCAGTTCAGACTAATTTTTTATGCTCATTTTATTCATTAATTCAATTTTTTTTTAAATGTAGAGAAGACAAATATTTAAACATTACTTGTTTAAATTAAAGTTATTGGTCCAATCAGCTTCAGCTTCAGCCAATGCCTTTAAAAAGTTCCTGGATCCAAACGGTGATCCGGATCACCACTTAAATTAAATCAGTTCTTCCTTTTCACATTTCCAACAACTCCTGAAAATTTAATGAATACCCGTCCATAACTTTTGAGTTATCTTGAATACAAACAGAAACAAACAGATAAACGGCCGTAAAAACATCACCTCCTTGGCGGAGGTAATTCATAACTTTCAAAGAAACATAAATTGTAATGTCTAGCAGTGAATATGCAAAACAAAAAAATGTGACAAACTCAACACTTCATCGCCTGTATTATATCTTAAAACTTATAATAACTGCATAAACATAAAGAACACACCAGTGATATCTAATGTGCAGCAGTAGCACTGCGGAAAAAATGTGTAAAACACCAAAACTCCTATGGTCATTATATATTAATAACTAATCATTTCTAAATAAAAAATAAAACATAAAAACTCAACATGAAAACGTCTCTTGTTATACTTGCAAAACAAATAACTTCTAAATAAACCTAAAAAACAACAACACTGGAACTCCTGTTATCAAATTTCAACACGTGTAATAATTACTAATTTCTAAATAAACATATATAAAACATACAACACGAGAACACCTGTGGCCATACCTTGAGAACTCATCATTTCTAAATAAACAAAAATAACTCACCAGCAATATCTGTGTTATCAGTGGCGATGAGAAATATGAAGTACTGAACACTGAACGTCCTGTTGCAATATCCTAATCATTGTTTTTTTCCCCCAAAAGTTTCTTTATCTCAATCATAAATAACGGTATAAGTAAAGAATACACACCTCACCACTGGTAGGCAGGAGATCTAACGCAACATTGATTGATTGATTGATGGATTTGATGATTGATTGATTGATTGATTGATCAACACTTTGCGAAATATCTCAGGAACCAATTCTAGCATTTCCCGGGAACTTTGTAAGTGAATTGCACCGCGCTACTTTTATGATTCATAACATTTTGTGATCAAAAAGTGTAAATTAGCAGACCTCTATTTTAAAGGTGGACGTAAACTGTTATGACTTCCTGTTGATCTCTCGACCAATAAGATACTCAGATTTCTTCTTTTGTTTTCATGACGCTTGCATCCAACCAGAGCAGCCAAAGATCAGCGTGTGTTTAAATAGTTATCGTCGAGTATCAAAAACAAAGTAAAACGTAAAACAAAAGTAATACAAAAACAGGATCACCAACCAAACTTTAATCAGTTTTTCCTTTTAAATTTCCAACAACTCCTGAAAATTGAATGAAAACCCGTCCACATCTTTTTGAGTTATCTTGAACACAAACAGATAAACGTCGGTAAAACACAACCTTCTTGGCGGAGGTAAATATGTTTCACATTTCATTAAAAAGGAAAAATTCGTGTTTTTGAACATGAAAATAAGTTTCATGCTAAACATGAATCCTAAAACTTGATCCCTGGATCCATGTCCTCCATCCATCCATCCATTTTCTTAACCGTTTTAGTCCAATTCAGGCTCGCTGGAAGCTGGAGTCTATCCCAGCAGTCCATGGGCGAAAAGTGGGTCCACATCAGATTACAGTTAATAAAAATAGTATTTAGAGAAGACGGTAAACATAGTTGTTGCATCGTGGCCGAAATAAAGGTGCAACACCTCTCAAGTTTCTTCTCTCCTTTATTCGTCTCGTGCACCTCTTACAAGCACGGTTCTTTTCTCCATGCGGCATCTCTTATTCTGCCGTTCTCCGCATAACACCGCCTACACAACGCAACATGAAGGCGAGTTCGCCCTCTACTGGTGTAGCGTATAAAATACATAAACATAACTAAATGTTCCCAATAACATTCAATATACCACATCTCCCCCACCTTTAAGCAAAAACTTGTCTGGGGTAACTAACACATTTTTTTTCTAAGTAAAGCATACACATAATAATACAAACTGAAAATGACTTAGCTCAAGACTAAGCAATATAAATGAACTATTAGCATTCTAGTAAACAAAATCTTTAAGGTGCACAGGTGCACGTCTCTCTCTATGAGAACGTCTCATTTCTGGCTCTGTGGGCAAAACTTTCTCTGCCTGAATATCTGCAGCAGGGGGTATCCCTGGCTCTACCTCTGAACTAGAACTCGGTTGTTCTAACATTAGCGGTTTGTTCATTTCAGGTAAAGTAACATTAGATGTAGTGTCTGGAAACAACACCCTCTCCTTCTCAATCTTTAGCTCGGGATCAGGTAATCTAGCTCTGACCTGATCAACATGCCTTTTCACAACTTGACCAGTACCAACATTAACAGTGTAAGAAAGAGGTCCTGAACAGTCTTGGATAACGCCAGGAATCCACTTTGGTCCATAAGAATAGTTCCTGATGAGTACATCATCTCCAGATGTAAATCCTCTTTCTTTGCTGTGTGTGTCATGATTCACTTTCTGTTTCAGTTGTTTTTGTTGCACTTTGGTTTTTACGTCCGGAACAACCAAATCCAGCGCTGACCTCAGTCTGCGTGACATCATGAGTTCTGCAGGTGACAAGCCTGTCGTTGCATGAGGTGTGATCCTGTAGCTAAATAAGAATCTTGACAATCTTGTTTGGATTGTCTCATCTTTCATCTTTTTCATCCCCTCTTTAAAGGTTTGAACAGCTCTCTCCGCTAGTCCATTTGATGATGGGTGAAACGGGGCGGATCTCACATGGTTAATGCCATTTTGCTTCATGAACACTTCAAACTCTGCACTTGAGAAGCAAGTCCCATTATCGGACACAAGCATTTTTGGTATTCCAAAAATACTGAAGCTTTGTCTGAGTTTTTCAATAGTGACTTGGGAGGTGCAAGAGTTTGTTGGATACACGTCCAGCCACTTTGAATGAGCATCCACAATCACGAGAAACATTTCTCCAAGGAATGGTCCAGCGTAGTCCACATGAATTCTCGACCATGGTGACTCAGGCCATTCCCACGGGTGCAGTGGTGCAGGGGCAGGTGCTTTTTGATGCGCCTGACACTCATGACATGCCTGAACAGTTCTTTCTACATCTTGATCCATTCCTGGCCACCACATGTACGATCTGGCCAGTCCTTTCATTTTAGTCATTCCTGTGTGAGTTTGATGCAATAGTTTGAGCATCCTTTCTCTTCCTTTTGTAGGGATTACAACTCGAGCTCCCCAGAGAACACAGCCATCTCTTACACTTAGCTCCATTTTTCTCTGGTGGAAAGCTTTGAGGTTTGGATCATTAACTGCAGGCCACCCTTTTAGGATGTATTCATGTACCTGTGATAAAACAGTGTCTTTAGCGGTCCACTGCTTTATTTGACTCGCTTGTATCAATGTCTCATCCAAAATGTCCATCATTAGAACTTGCTCAGTCCTCTCCTCCTTTCTTAGTTTGACCGGGACTGGCAATCTGCTCAATGCGTCTGCATTTGCGTGATGTTTGCCTGGTTTGTAGACTATGTTGTACTTGTATGCGCTGAGTTTCACAGCCCACCTTTGCACTCTTGGCGATCCCATTTGGGGAATTGGCTTCTTTTCGTTAAACAGATAAATCAGCGGCTTGTGATCTGTATAAATCACAAAGTTTCGTCCGTACAAATATTTGTGGAATTTTTCAATCCCAAATATGATTGCGAGCCCTTCTTTATCCAACTGTGAGTATCTTGTCTCTGCAGGTTGTAAAGTACGGGAAACAAACCCAATTGGTCTCTCACTTCCATCTTCCATGACGTGTGATAATACTGCACCTACTCCATAAGGCGAAGCATCACATGACAAAACCAGCTCTCTGTCCGCTGAGTAGTGCACCAAAACATCGGATGTGTTGAGCATGTCTTTTGCGTTTTGAAAGGCTTCTTCTCGCTCTTTATTCCATTTCCATCGAACATCATGTCTCAAGAGCTCATGTAATGGCGCCAACCTAGTTGCAAGGTTCGGAAGGAACTTGTTGTAATAGTTTAACAGTCCCAAAAATGACTTGAGCTCTGTAACATTTGTTGGGGCGGGAGCATCCTGGATTGCTTTGACCTTTTTCTCCACTGGGTGTAATCCTTGTGCATCTACTCTGTACCCTAAGTACTCCACTTCATCCTGAAGAAAGGTACACTTGTTTCTTCTGAGACGTAGTCCAGCCTCTTTCAGTCTTTTAAGCACAATGTCCAAGTTTCTGATGTGATCAGCTTTGTTCACTCCGCTGACCAAAATGTCCTCCAAATACACTGCGACCAGAGGAATTCCACTTAAAAGACTCTCCATCGTCCTTTGAAATATGGCCGGAGCGGAGGCCACACCGAACGGTAGTCTGTTGTAGGTGAATAATCCTCTGTGCGTGTTCACTGTGAGGTATTTCTTGGACTCTTCATCCATGAGTATTTGTTGATAAGCATGACTCATGTCTAACTTGGAAAACTGCTTTCCTTTAGCAAGTGCATTGAACAAGTCATCTACTCTGGGTATTGGATATTGCTCGAGTGAGGACACTGTATTTACTGTTAGTTTGTAATCTCCACACAATCTGACTGTGCCCACTGGTTTCAGGATGGGTACTACCGGAGCTGCCCATTCTGAATATTTCACAGGGGTGATAATGTCCTCTTCTAAAAGTCTGTCAATTTCCTCATCCACTTTAGCTCTCATAGCATAAGGAATTGATCTGGGGCGGAAGAAGCGTGGAACTGCGTTTTCTTTCACGTGGATGGTAGCTTTGGTGCCTTTCAACGTGCCCAGCTCCTCCTTGAAAACTTCTTCATGTTTGCATAGCACTTCTTGTAAAGTCACATTTGCCTCTTTAGTATCTCTCTCAGAGTGAATACTATGTACTTGACGAGCTTTGTCTCTGGCTTTTATTTCTGTCCAGTCCAGTTGAATGTCCTCCAGCCAGCCCCGGCCTAGCAAAGTAGGTCCATCGCCTTTTACGACCACTAGGGGCAGTTTGGCTCTTTGCTTATGGTACTTGACCTGGACTTGAGCTGCTCCCACAACTGTCACTGGATGCCCTGTATAAGTCTCCAACTTAATTCTCACTGGTTTAATGTTGGGGGTTTTGCTTGATTTCCACATTGTTTTAAATGTCTTTTCACTCATCACGGTGAGACTGCAGCCGGTATCAATCTCAAAAGTCACTCTTTTGCCATTTAGTTTCATACTCTCAGTGTATGGCTCAACTTTTCTTAGGGGCATTTCACTCATGCGCCCTAGCTGGAACTTCATTCTTTGTAATGTGAAAGGATCTTCATCAGAACTATCCGAGTTGCTTTCCTCTTGCCTTTCTTTAACATTATGTAAATGATAGCCTGAACGAGCTTGCTCCTTTTTAACACCAGGTTTAGCATTTCCTTTTTGCTTGGTTTTGTTTCGACAAGCTTTGGCAATATGGCCCACTTTTCCGCATGCATGACATTTCTCTTGTTTGAACTTACATTCTGATGCCTTGTGTTGTCCTTTGCACCGGTAACACTCTGGAACACTGCTGCTCTTGAACGCGCCTCCCTGATGCGTGCCTTTGTTTATCTTGAAGCACTTCACAGTTGCTCTTGGATTTTGGAGGTCATGTGCATTTTTATTGGCGGTTTCAGCAGCTACTGCAATGGACAAGGCTTTTTCACATGTTAAATCTGCTTCTGCTAGGAGTCGTCTTTGGATACGGTCGTCATTAATTCCACATACAATCCTATCTCTCAACTTTTGCTCCAACGTGTTGGCATAATTACAGTCCTGTGCAAGCCTGCGCAGTTCTGCTACATAATCCACGACTGATTCATTTGGCTTACGACTGCGGGAATCAAACTTGTACCTCTGGACGATTTCACTTGGCTTTGGGTCGAAGTGGTTTTTCAGCAACGATACCAGCTCTGTGTAAGTCTTCTCTTTTGGTTTACTCGGGCTGAGGAGATTCCGTATTAAACTGTATGTAGATGCGCCGACTACACTGAGGAGTATAGCTCTCTGCTTATCCCCGTTATCAATCTCATTGGCCTCAAAAAACTGATCCATTATTTCACAGTATTCTTCCCAGCTTTGATTTTTAGCATCAAACGCTGCTAGAGTGCCGATGGTCGCCATCTTTTCTGTAACTTACGGCGCTCTCCCCTCTTATAAAGTCTTTAGCCCGACAGCCACGTCCTTACTGTGCCATCCTGTTAGTCCTCGTCGCCAAAAAGATGTTGCATCGTGGCCGAAATAAAGGTGCAACACCTCTCAAGTTTCTTCTCTCCTTTATTCGTCTCGTGCACCTCTTACAAGCACGGTTCTTTTCTCCATGCGGCATCTCTTATTCTGCCGTTCTCCGCATAACACCGCCTACACAACGTAACATGAAGGCGAGTTCGCCCTCTACTGGTGTAGCGTATAAAATACATAAACATAACTAAATGTTCCCAATAACATTCAATATACCACAATAGTCTTACTGGTCGAAGCAGTGGGCCGCAGTCATCACCCAGTCCTCGTTCAGGATGCTGCCTCCGCAGCGCCAGCTACTGGTCCTGTTGTGAGTGATGTTGATGTGGACCATCCACGGCCATCTGCCCCCCACAGCATCCTCCCCTCCGACTATGGAGCTTGCTTCAGATCCCAGTAGACCTAAAAACAAATTAATGGAACCTCAGAATAATCATAAGGTGGAAGAATTTCACAAGCATTTAAATTCTTGGGATTTTTTTTTTTTAATTTTTATTTTATTTTTTTTAATCTAAGAAGCAGAAAAGAGTTTCTCCTCCTGCAGGGAGACATCCGCCACTTATATTACAGTAAAAAGTCTTTTACTTGTTATAGTATCAGACTGATTTGCAGAACAGTATGTGAGTGATTAAAAGCTTGTTTGTGTCTCTGACCTCCGGTGATGTGGAGCAGCATCAGCGAGCTGAGCAGGTGTAGAACCATGGTTGTGATGGAGAGCAATGGAGCTGAAAGCAGCAGCTGCAGCTTTATAACCACAGCTGGAAGCCTGAAACTCTTATCAGCTGCTATCAGACGTCCCCTCAGCTCTGAGCACACACAGCCAGGAAGGGACTTTCATATGCTGAAACACTCCAATAAAAGTATTTACATGTACTTGAGTGACTGCAGAGGAGAGCCTGAGTTTCTGATGGGGGGCTAAGCAGGCAGGGAAACAAAACTCTTCGCGAAAGATGGAGAATATATTAAATAATTACCTGTTTATTACAACGGTGGTACTAAGGGGCACAATTGTTGCTTCCAGCAAATTCTGAGCCCATCTGAATGGAGTGAGCCCATAACACCTGACACACACTTTCTCCAAACATTGATTTAGCTTCAACTATTTAACACAAACACTAGAAAAACAATAAACATCAGCCAAAAAAAAAACAAAAAACAATCAAATGATTGTGAAACTTTCTGTCTTCTTATGTCCTACAAGTAGCACTTACAACACTAGAAATAAGAATAAATGTTTGTGGGGAAAAAAGGTGAAACAAATAAATAAATGGACTCTTAAAAAAAAAAAAAAAAAGCTGAGATGCGTGACAATACTGCATTCATTGACATCTGTAAGAAAGTTTCAAGAGATATTGTAAATCGTGGTTTAGAAACGTTAAAAGTTTAACTCATTGTCATGGTAGAAACAGATTTCCAGAGTTTCCACGTGTGGACAGGCAAACAGAAACACTCCGGTAGGACACCGAAGTAAAGTTAGTTTGATATTCAACAGATATTCGGACACCCAGTCTCCTCGTAATAAATTGCCGACCCCACGCTGCTTTGTCGTGGGGTTGTGACAGCAAATTTCCCCGCAGCGATCTTCACCACCGGCGGATAGTTAGGGACCGTCAACAAATTAACCATTGCAGAATTTAAAAATAACTATCTCCGCAACCACTGGGGCTTTTTAATATTTTCAAGTTCAATAGCTTTTTAGTCATGTGACCTACACACTTCAAAACACTGCCTAATTGCCCAGCTTGTCCTACCACATGTTGCACAGCCTTTATTTTCTCTATTTTCATTTTGTGGTATTTATTATGAATTTTTTAATATTTTAAAGTTCCTGGGTGGCCTGAAGATTGGGTTGTAGATGGACTGGTTATGTTGGCTTTATGTGATCGTGTTCTCCAGCCATTGCTGCAGTTACTTGCAACTAAGTATGAAGAGGCTGGGATGGGTGGGGTGTATACCCACACATGCTCAGCACCTCTCACCACAAGCAGCTTTAGAGTGAATGAACATCCAGGCCTTCTTGAGGGTACTGGTTCCAGAGCCCAAGCCATGCATTGAGGTGAGTCCAACTACATCTAGCCGGCATCCCACAACCTCGCCTACCAACTCAGTTTCCTTCTCCACCACAAACGTGACATTGCAGGTCCCTAAAATCAGTTTCTGCGGCCGAGAATCAGACCACCAGGGTCCCCGCCTTCCGCTGCCAACAAGCTCGCGTCACACCCAACCTATACGGCTCCGGCCAGTGCATGGTAATGCCGAAACAGGGTTGGAGGGACATACTGCCCTGCCATGCTGCATTCAGGCAAGGGAAACCTTAAACTGATGTGCAATCTAAAACATGTGGCAGGACTGGATGAGCAAATAGGTAGTGAATTGTGATGTGTAGGTCACATGATTAAAAAGCTATTGAACTTTAAAATATGAAATAATTCATATAAAAAAGAGGAGATGAAAATGGAGAAAGTAAAGTCTGTGCAACATGTGTCAGGACTAGCTGAGCCATTAGGCAGAGTTTTGAAGTGTGTAGGTCAAATGACTAAAAAGCTATTGAACTTAAAATATTAAAAAATTCACAATAAATACCACGAAATGAAAATAGAGAAAATAAAGGCTGTACAACATGTTGTAGGACTAGCTGAACCATTAGGCAGTGTTTGAAGTGTGTAGGTCACATGACTAAAAAACTATTGAACTTTAAAATATTAAAAAATTCATATAAAATACCAAAAGAGGATATTAGAGAAAATAAAGGCTGTGTAACATGTGTCAGGACTGGATGAGGAATTAGGCATTGTTTTGAAGTGTGTAGGCCACATGACTAAAAAAAACTATTGAACTTTAAAATATTAAAAAATTCGTATGAAATAACCCGAGATGAAATTAGAGAAAATAAAGGCTGTGCAACATGTGGTAGGACTAGCTGAGCCATTAGGCAGTGTTTTGAAGTGTGTAGGTCACATGACTAAAAAACTATTGAACTTTAAAATATTAAAAAATTAATATAAAATACCAAAAGAGGATATTAGAGAAAATAAAGGCTGTGCAACATGTGGTAGGACAAGCTGAGCCATTAGGCAGTGTTTAGAAGTGTGTACGTCACATGACTAAAAAGCTATTGAACTTGAAAATATTAAAAAGCCCCAGTGGCCGACCCCACGGCAATTTATTACGAGGAGACTGGGTGTCCGAATATCTGTTGAATATCAAACATCAAACTAACTTTACCTCGGTGATCAGGACATGGTGAACTGCTGTGTCTGATGTCAGTATTGTGACAGATCAGTGAATATTTGATTTTTTTTTAAATTAAATCGTAAATGTGTCTGAATTTGGTTGTATTGACGTTAGAAATGCGACTGCTTCTGCTCGGACGTCTGTACCGTCACTGTATTTCTACGGAGGTTAAATAAAATCCATATTAAACAGAACCGACTCTCTGGTTCATCTTGGTTCGGATGAAGATGGTTCGGCCGAACAGGAACGTGTGGGGTTAGCTTCGTTTCAACGGGGATGCATTAATGTGAAACACTACGGGTCACGTGACGACTAAACGCGTATAAACAAGATAAAGAAACAAACAGAAGGATTCTTGCTTATTTACAGACATAAACGGACGCCTCGTGGCTTCTCGTGCGATTGCTTTGGGAATCATGGAGCACGCGGACGCAGGTCCTGCTGCGCGCGGACTATGTTTCCGGTGTTTCGGTGAGTCCTGATCAACTTTCCAAATGAGATGTAAAACATGTTGGAAAAGCGACTCTGTGACAGCAGCTTGTGTGTTTTCCAGGTCAGTGGTGCAACTTGACCGGGTTCTGGTGAGTGTCCGGAGTCCAGAACCACATCTGATCACACTGATTGATTTTGATATTACTGGAAAAGTAATATAATAAAAGCAAAAGCTTCTTCACAGGCAGCTGTCATGCGATTACTAATGCACTCCATAACACAACTGATTCCCTCTTATACACACACACACACACACACACACACACACACAGAGTCTCAAAAGAGAGGATGTGGGTCACATCACTGGGTCACACCGCCAGAGATGACTCTGATCCTGGAACATTATGTTGAGTTTTCTACCCTCGGGGCGTAGGGCGAAACCACAAACTGAATGGGCGAAACCCAACAATTCCAAAGAAGTTGTCATGGTTACAACTCACAACATGCTCATCCCACACATACATCTTCCTTATAATAAGATTCTGGTTTATCTGTCCTCTCCTGGTTTATCTGTCCTCTCCTGGTTTATCTGTCCTCTCCTGGTTTATCTGTCCTCTCCTGGTTTATCTGTCCTTGTCCGGTTTATCCATCCTCGTTTGGTTTATCTTTCCTCGTCTGGTTTATCCATCCTCACCTGGTTTATCTGTCCTCTCCTGGTTTATCTGTCCTCGCCTTGTTTATTCGTCCTCTCCTGGTTTTTTATCTGTTTTCTGTAAATATTTCAGGTTTCTGGGATTGTGCAACAACTTTGCGTATGTGGTCATGCTGAGTGCTGCCCATGACATCCTGAAAAGACAAGAGTCAAACAACTCCACTGCATCGGTAAGGAAGGCAATGCATCCTGAAATCTTGGTGTGTGTAAAGCAGTGTGTGTGGCTGTAAAATCATTCTGATTTGATGTTGTAGGCTACAGTTTCTCTGGCTGTGGACGTTGGAGGAGGAAACAGCAGCAACAGCAGCATCTATGACTGCAATCCTGTCTCCACCGGGGTAAACAGATTTATTTACACATTTACAGTGTCGGTAGTCTGAAGATGCTTATCTTTGGTTCCAAACACAATCATTTCAGATGTATCTTTGTTTAGTCGAAGAAACCACAAAGCATTGATTTGACCAAGACACAAACTGAAGTTTAGTCAGAGACCAGAGTCCCCCAGTGAGGCAGTAATATAGAGCTGAGTGTCATCAGCATAATTAGGATCAGTTGTTTTGTTTGTTTCCATGATAGTGGGAGCATGTAGATTCCGAACAATATGGGGTCCAACATAGGCCCTTGTGGAACTCCACATATAGAATCTGAACAATGGGGGGCCCACAATGGGGCCCTGGGGAATTCCACATATGAAATCTGAGTCTTGTGGAACTCCACATATAAAATCTGAACAACAGGGGGCCCAACATGGGACCCGGAGGAACTCTGTCATCTTTGAGTAAATCAACAGTTATAAAGTGAAACAAAGTTGCTTCGATCTATCAAGTAGGACTGAAACCAGTCCAGAACCAGACTTTTTCCCATCTAATTTTCCAGTCGTTGTGATAAACGTGACTGTTGACAGGGATAATAACTTCTGTTTGCAGGCTGTGCTGTTAGCAGACATCCTCCCAACTCTGGTCATCAAGGTGTGTGCTCCGTTCTTCGTCCATTACCTGCCATATGGGTAAGACTGGGATCATTATGCTGAGATGAAAACTTTTATTTGTGGACATTTTCAGAGCAAATGGAAAAAAAACTGATTTAATCCTCCCTATATTTGAAGTTTCACCTCTGCTGGTTTTGGATAAAACCGGCCACATCCAGTGTGTTTTTTTTCCAAGATTCAGGAAAAATTTTGTTTGAAAATATTTATCTATAACTATGAAAGCGGTGGGTTACGTAGCTGGATAGCGACTTATTTATTGATCCTTGCATGTAAACTGGAGTCTGAACCAAGTCCTTTTTTGTTTCTAGTGTCCGAGTGGTGTTCTGCGTCGCCATGGCAACAGCAAGTTTCCTGCTGGTGTCCTTCTCCTCTGCTGTGTGGATGAGCATTCTGGGTAAAACTATCTGTGGTTTACTGTTAATCTTATCAGACTCAGTCAAAATGTGAGATAAAGATGGATTCCTTAAGCCACAGTTTCATTTCCTGTTTTATCCGCTACTCTACCCCCATCACCCTTCTGCATGCACACACACCACCTCACACACTAAAGGCCAACAGCTTTCTGACAGAGCTTAATGGTTTTACAGGCCAACATGAGTTCATGTATGTTCATGAGGACGGATGGATTCAAATTCCTGAGTCTAATCTGTCCAGGTCTGTGTCTTACAGGAGTGATCTTTGCCAGTATCAGTGCAGGACTTGGAGAACTGTCCTTCCTCGCCCTGTCTGTCTTCTTTAACAGGTGAACCTACTTTAACAGGTGAACCTACTTTAACAGGTAAACCTTTAGCAGGTAAACCTACCTTACCTGTTCCAGGTAGGTACTTTATTGCTTTAATTTCTCTTCTTTCATCATGTGCAAATATGTTTGTTCCAGGCAAACTTATGTTGTCTGATGTTTACAGATCAACTTGTTTACAGATCAGCTTGTTTACATTTCTGCTTGGTTACAGCTTGTTTACTGTTTGTTTACTCTGGTTTCTCACCACCCTCTCAGGAATGTACTGGAAGGCTGGGGCTCCGGTACTGGTGCTGCTGGTGTTGCTGGTGCTTTACTCTACTCAGTCCTCATCCAAGCCGGCCTCTCCCCCAGGAACACTCTGCTCATCATGCTGGTGGTTCCACTACTGATGCTGGTTAGGTAACTATAGCAACACGAGGCTGTTGTGTATTATCAGTACTTTGTTGTTAAAGTTTCAGTGAGGATTTCAGCGTCAAAAACGTCTCATTTTCTGTATTGTTTGTTCTCATGTCTTCATGTTCTCCAGCTACTTTGGCCTCCTGGTTCCAGTGTCTCCATTCCCCCAGTGGAGGCGAGAGGAGGCTGCAGCGCCGAACTCGGAGGAGAGACAGCAGCTCATGGATGGGTCAGAGGAAGAGGAGGAGGAGAACTCAGCCCCAGGTACACATGTCACCTGCTCATCAGGTGCATTTACAAACCCACCAGCTCTTTCATTTACCATTTTATCCAACAAAAAACAAACTTAAAAAAGTCCGTTTATTTATTTAATAGAAAAATAAAACCTTAATTCCAAAAAAATATGTCTGAAATTATATAGAAACAAAATAAGTACATTAAATACTAACAACAAAAAAATACAGAAATAAAGATTAAATAAATAAATAATATAATAGTAAACAAATAAATAATATTGAATAAATAAATGAGATGAATGAATAAGATAGAGATGAATAACAAAAGCCAGACGTGTTTGATCGCAGCTCTGCAGGCGGCTGCTCGAGCAGGATATTCAGAGAAACACATCTAATCGCTTCCAGGAATCAGATCTAATAAAACAGAACTTGTGGTTTCTGTAGTCATATGAGAAGACTTTCCATCGGTTAATGTTGATGATGAGGTGATGAAGATGAAGACTTTCGGTCAGATAACTTCAGCTGCGTCGCTTCGGCTTTCCGACAAGCTGATAAAGAATTCCTGCATTTATCCGATAAACACACCCGGGGTCAGAAACGTGCTTTATGATTTCCTTGATGTTTACATGTTTGTTCTGTGAAGCTGTACTCTGCGTATCTGTGATGAAACATTATTATAATTGTTCATCCATCAGAGCCCAGCATGATATGCATGATACATGAAGTTTCTGAGATGCTTGGCATCATTTTATGGTGCAAACTTTGTTCTAAATCCTGTGGAAAAAATCTGATTTCTGTTTTCTGCCCCTTAATGGACACCAGAACGCCGAGGATTACACTGTAAAACGTTTTACACATCACATGGTTAACATCCCTAAAAAATTAGTTGTTTTTTATTTTGCATTTTGTTAAAGGAACAAATAAAGAGCTCATATTTAAAACATTGGACTCATCTTGCTATATTTTCATGGGTTGGGTCTTTATGGGTTAAACAGTTCATTCTCAAGCCGCCGGGGAAGAAGTGGAGATCAGTAAATCTGCAAAGATTTTAAAGTTGAAGTTTCGTGTTTGACCTGGTGAAGGAGTCACGTGTCGTTCGGAGGAACTGATCCGTATTGCAGGATCAGACTAATGATGAAGCAGGAGGAAGTGAAAGCTAACGCTACAGAACAGGCAGAGTAAGGAAACAGAAAGGAAATGGCTGAGACTTGTGAAAGAGAAGCCACAGAAAGGCGTCAGAGACTTGGCAGCTTCTCTAAGAGATGGATACTATGATGAGCTGGTGGAAGCAGTGGGAAGAGGAGCAAACACAGTTCCGTGGGAAAAATGAAAAGAACGAGTGGAAACCACGAGTTCGGTGGATAAGAAGAAAATGTTGAACATGTTTTACAGAGAAGCAGTTTTAAGCAGAAGTTTAGAGATTAAATTTAAATGTTACATACATACATGCATATATACATCTATGTTTTGTTATTATCGCCAGCAAAACATGTGTGAACTGGGACCCTACTCTCAGAGAAAACACAGTTATGGTCAGACAGGCCCACATCACACACATAAACCTTAGAAATGTCCAAACCCTTCGAAATCAGCAAATCCAGAGTGTGTCCTTTGATGTGTGTTGGCTCTGTTATCTGCTGAGTCAGCACAAACTTGTCCAGACTGTTACTTGAGTTTTTAGCTCCTTTGTCCTGAGGCTTGTCAACATGGATGTTAAAATCGCCAACATTAGTATACAGTCAAAATCAACACAGAGTATAGACAGCGGTTCATGAAACTCATTGAAAAAAGCTGCACAGCATCCAGGGCCTGTAAATATTTAGAAACATGACTTTGATGGGGCCTTCAGCTGTGGAGCCACGTGTCAAAAAGGAGGAAAACATCCAAGAGATAACTGCTTGCACTGAAATTAAATAAAACTGGAAACCACCCTCTCTTTCGTGTTCACTCTGATAAAGCTGTTGTTGGGAGGGGTCGACTTGATAACATTGTTATTTTTGTCAAACCAAGTTTCAGTTAAAAACATATATGGGAAATAAACAGACGGCCCAACAGTTTATTACCAAGAAATATTGTTACAATAATGAAATCATATACCAAACACTCATTTACTGACTTTCTAATAAACCTGTAAACACACCGTATCATGTTCTAAACTTACTGTCTATGAAGTGTGCTCAGATGGGAATTTGGTCCAGTTTTGGGAGTTTCTTCACACACTGACTGCAGTTTACGTGTTGTGTCTGAGGTGTGCCTTTTTGTTATTCAATAACTACACAGGCCATGTTCTGTTCCCCCTGAATGTAACAGAGACCAGGATCAGTGGCGCTCTGAGCCTCACAGAGAAGCTGCACATCGTCAGAGTAAGTTGTGTCCTCTCAGAGTTTCCCCGTCTGCCAGGTTGCAGGTGTAACATCTGCTTTCTCTGCAGGGTTTGGTTAAGTTCGTTCTCCCTCTGGGTCTGGTCTACTTTGCCGAGTACTTCATCAACCAGGGCCTGGTGAGTTCTGCAGTGCCCCCTGTCATGTTGAGTTCATCTCACCTTCTGTTTGGAGATCTAGAAGCAGGAATAACAAATATTTCTCTCTTACAGATGGAACTTCTGTTTTTTCCCAACTTTTCCCTGTCCCACGCAGAGCAGTACCGCTGGTTAGTTAGTTAGTTAACCACTGTGACTCGTTGCTTTGCCGGATGAGGTTGGGTTTGTTTACCATGTCTGTATGCAGGTACCAGGTCCTGTACCAGGTTGGCGTGTTGGCGTCTCGATCCTCCCTGCGCTGTGTGAAGATCCGTAAAATCTGGATTCTGTCTTTGCTGCAGGTGAGGAGTAAATTGAGCCGACAGCGTGCTGTTATTTCTAATAAGGTCAAGTACCTTTTTAAAAGCTGGAATAAAGAAGGAGGTTAGAAAATGTCGTTTTATTCAGAGACCATATGGCAAACCCACAATGATCCATGTTAACACCATTATTTATTACATTTTTATCACCATCACTACCATGTTGCTAAGAGACCTCTATTTTCACCTGGAAATGATGATGAAGACACTTCCTGTCAGACTTTCCACCAATCAGAGAGCTTAAACTGACGGTAACGTCCAATCAGGAGCAGCCAAAGATCAACAAGTGATGAGAAAAGCATGAAAAGAAAATAATGATCCTCTATGGCTGGAATAAAGCCAAGAAGACGTTTGGGATGCAGCTGAGGTGGAGGTGCTGCAGTGAGGATAGCAGGTCGATAGTAGCAGGAAGAAGTGGAAATTAGGAAAAAGTGGAAATATGTAAATATCTTCTGTTTGTTTGTTTTAGTGCTAATAGTGTTTAAAGTTAGATTTACAGAGGCATCCCACAGGGATCAGTGCTCAGCCCCCTTCTTTTTCCACAAGTCTCACATCTACCAGAATATTTTCCAGACATTAAGCGTAAATATGTAAATAGTTTGTGTGTGTGTTTCAGACGTAAGAGAATGATGTGCAGATAAGAAAAGGCTTGATCGCTGTTGGTCTGTGTGTTATTTCTACAAACTTCTGTTTTCTTCTTCTGGTTGCTCTTTATGCTGCTTTATCTATTCATACATTCATTTTACATCATTTTAGCCTCAGAATCTGACAGCTGAGGCTGAAAACATCATGTCTCCATGGAAACATCACGTCTCCATGGAAACATCATGTCTGCATACTGACTGGGAGTAAAAGCCTCTATCAGATGTTTTTATACACTAAAAGAACAAAATGCAGACAATAAATAGTAAAAACTTTGTTGTGTAGATTTAAGAAGGCAGTGTCTGTGTGTGTGCGAACGTGATGTTTGATTTGCTTCTTTGATCGTCAGGTGGTGAATGCAGTGATTCTCCTGGTTGCTGTAGCCTACCAGTTCCTTCCCAACGCCTGGTTTGTGTTTGCTGTGATTCTGTATGAGGGTCTGCTGGGTGGAGCTGCATATGTCAACACCTTCTACTTCATCAGCAAGGAGGTTTGTTGCTGACAGTGAGGAGGAACAGCTGTTTGATGCTGATGGACATTTCGTCCATGTCGCCTGATGAAGTCAGAATATTCCACATGATTAAACTGTTTCTGTCTGATTTTACAATGCAAGTTCCAAAAACAGTCTCTGTGTAAAATGTAAAGAAAACCAGAATCTCTTTATGTCATATTTTATTTCCAGTAGAAGATAAACAACCTATCAGATAATGAAACTGAGACATTTTAACATTTTACAGAAACATGAGCTGATTGTGAGTCTGATGGCCATAAAAAGTAGTTCCAGGGTGATGTTCAGCATTTTGGCTCTGATGCTGAACATCTGTATGGATCTTTGGCTCCATGTTGTCGGACCTCCAGACATTCATTACTGCGATATGTTTTCCTCCACAGACTGAAGACAGACACAGGGAGTTCGCCATGGCTGCTGCCAGTGTAGGAGACAGTGTGGGCATCGCTGTGGCCGCACTCACAGCTTTCCCTGCCCACAGATACTTCTGCTCGCTATGATGGAGCCCACACATCCACAGATGTGGGTGTGTTTCCACTCTGCGCTCTGCTTTTAAATGATGGGTTTCATGTGTTGATCATTTATTTACAATTTTATATTTACTATTAACTTAACCTTCAGTTTTGTTACAAAGTTTTAAAAAAAACTCATAATCCTATCCAGAGATGTACAGATGCTTGTAAACATCTGGAACAAACACTCCTGTACTGGCATCTGCCTTAACATGGACGCAGGTGGGAATACCTTAGCTTACGTTGCCTCACCTTACCTCGCCTGACCTCACCTTACCTCACCTTACCTCACCTCACCTTACCTCACCTGACCTCACTTTACCTCACCTTACCTCACCTTACCCCACCTTACCTCACCTGACCTCACCTTACCTCACCTGACCTCACTTTACCTCACCTTACCTCACCTTACCCCACCTTACCTCACCTGACCTCACCTTACCTCACCTGACCTCACCTTACCTCACCTGACCTCGCCTTACCTCACATGACCTCGCCTTACCTCACCTGACCTCGCCTTACCTCACCTGACCTCGCCTTACCCCACCTTACCTCACCTGACCTCGCCTTACCTCACCTTACCCCACCTTACCTCACCTGACCTCATCTTACCTCACCTGACCTCACTTTACCTCACCTTACCCCACCTTACCTCACCTGACCTCGCCTTACCTCACCTGACCTCGCCTTACCTCACCTTACCCCACCTTACCTCACCTGACCTCACCTTACCTCACCTTACCCCACCTTACCTCACCTGACCTCGCCTTACCTCACCTTACCCCACCTTACCTCACCTTACCCCACCTTACCCTACCTTACCTCACCTTACCTCACCTTACCCCACCTGACCTCACCTGACCTCGCCTTACCTCACATTACCCCACCTTACCTCACCTTACCTCACCTGACCTCGCCTTACCTCACCTTACCCCACCTTACCTCACCTTACCTCACCTGACCTCGCCTTACCTCACCTGACCTCACCTTACCTCACCTTACCCCACCTTACCTCACCTGACCTCGCCTTACCTCACCTTACCCCACCTTACCTCACCTGACCTCACCTTACCTCACCTGACCTCGCCTTACCTCACCTTACCCCACCTTACCTCACCTGACTTCACCTTACCTCACCTGACCTCACCTTACCTCACCTTACCTCACCTGACCTCGCCTTACCTCACCTTACCCCACCTTACCTCACCTGACCTCACCTGACCTCGCCTGACCTCACTTTACCTCACCTTACCCCACCTTACCTCACCTGACCTCACCTTACCCCACCTGACCTCGCCTGACCTCACTTTACCTCGCCTTACCTCACCTTACCTCACCTGACCTCGCCTTACCTCACCTTACCTCACCTGACCTCGCCTGACCTCACTTTACCTCACCTTACCCCACCTTACCTCACCTGACCTCGCCTTACCTCACCTTACCTCGCCTTACCTCACCTGACCTCTCCTTACCTCACCTTACCTCACCTTACCCCACCTGACCTCGCCTTACCTCACCTGACCTCGCCTTACCTCACCTTACCTCGCCTTACCTCACCTGACCTCTCCTTCACCTCACCTTACCTCACCTGACCTCACCTTACCTCACCTGACCTCGCCTTACCTCACCTTACCCCACCTTACCATACCTGACCTCACCTTACCTCACCTGACCTCGCCTTACCTCACCTTACCTCACCTTACCCCACCTTACCCTACCTTACCTCACCTTACCTCACCTTACCTCACCTGACCTCACCTGACCTCACCTTACCCCACCTTACCCCACCTTACCCTACCTTACCCTACCTTACCTCACCTTACCTCACCTGACCTCACCTGACCTCGCCTGACCTTACCTTGCCTTGCCTTACCTTACCTCACCTCAGGTAATCTTAGTGTAGCTTAGCTCACCATGTTTGGTACAGATTATGCAGAGATGATTTGGTACAGACGTTTGGGATATTTGCCTGTGATGGGAAGTTTTCCTCATTCCAAGGAGGAGCACGATGATGTCTATAAGGATGTCTGCTTAAATAAGGACTTTTCTGACTGTAAACGACCATGAACGGATCGATCAGGTGACTTAGGGTAGGTTGATATCAGGACACTCCACTACATTTGGTTTGATTGGGAACACAGTTCTGATTCAGATCTTTTAAAAAACGTGTTTTACTCTCCTCCAGAGAAAATATGGCGCTGCATCTGATCCTAGTGGTCTGGTTGATCGGACTTCTGTCAGAACTTTGACTTTGACTGTGAGCTCCTGTCCAGAGCCGTCTATTGTCCCACATGCGTGTTTACCAGTAATGCAGGTGTAGACTGTGTACTGACCCATAATGCACTTTGTTTTGTAGTCTACTTCCTGTATCTGTCCGCTTGAAACGTGCCGAGACCTGCGTTTGTAGTCAGACCGAGTCCGCTTCTTTGATCCGAATCAGAGTTTGTTTCATATTTCTCCAAGCGAAGCGGACTTTCTGAGCAAACGGACTCGGATTCGGATCAGACAGGCTGATGTGAATGTGCCTTTAGAGCGTGTGGGACTTACCGTCAGCTGATTACTGACTAACCTGCTGCGACTGGCACCCACTTTTTTTTCTGTCTTTGGGACAGTTTGCTGATAAATGAGGGTGCAGATTAACAGTTTCATGATGCCTTTCTGTTTAAATCAGATGGTTGATTTTAAAACCTGACAGTCTGTTGCTTTTCTCTTTAAATAATTTTTTTAAGACGGGTAATTTAATGAAGTGACCAAAAAAGCCTTCCATAAGTTTGTGTCTCAGGGAAAAAGGTTGTTTCTGTTTGGATCAGTATAAGTTTATGTTCTATAGATGTGTGGAAAACAACATTTAATGAACTTTTAATGATGCTGAATATTCCTGAACATGTAAAATAATGGATTGTGTGGTTTAGGTGAAACTGCTCTGTGAAAACAGAAGCAGGATGTGTGTGTGTGTGTGTGTGTGTGTGTGTGTGTGTGTGTGTGTGTGTGTGTGTGTGTGTGTGTGTGTGTGTGTGTGTGTGTGTTTTTTTTTTTTTTTTTTTTTTTTACGTCCAGATTCCCACTGACAGTTTAAGCTCCAGATGATGCTACTGGGATTAAATCATTCCTTCTTCTTGTATATCAGAATGTTCATATAAATAAAGTTTGTTTGTTTTTGTTCTTTGGACTCTTTGTTCTTTGTAAAGTTCAAATAAAATAAAATGGTAAAAACAACTTGGCTTGGCCTTCGCTGGTTGAGGTCGACTTGTTTATGATATAAAACCAAACGTTGGACTCAGACTGGAAACCTGTGCAGGTCTGCTGACCTCTCACCTTACTGGGACAGACCACGGGCCCCTCGACACTGAACTGGAGTAAACCATCTGGAAAATTAATAATTTGCTTCATCATTTTCATTTATAAAATAAAAAGCTCCACAGATGCAACGTAAGAGTTCCTGCAGAGTTTAATGAGCTGCTGTAGCTGCTGTCTGACAGGAAACATGGAGACCATGTTCTGGATTATAAAACTCCTCTAAGGAGGTCTTCAGCTCAGAGTGGGACAAGACACCAATTATTCCTCATCTCCACATGAACATTAATTACAATGTTCAGGAAACAAACCATAAAAAATGTTGCGTTTTAAAATGTGAAAAGTTGGAAATGATCAGAGAATTTAAAGACAGTGGTGTCTTTCTAGACTTGTCTCTTACCTTCATTAAAAACATAAAAACACATCCGAATATACAGCTGGACACATCTGGCTTAGCTCTGAATCTGGGGAGGATTTATTCTTGTTCTATACCAAGGTGTCATTGTGGGCTGTGACATTTGGAAAAGGACTTGCAGCCATAACAAGCTTCAGGATGCCAACATGAAGTTAGAAAAAGGTTTATTACCAGTTATATCTGCAGAGTCCAGGATGACGCAGCTTTAACTCCTGTCTCAGCTCATTTTTATCGAGAGTTGAGACAAAACTCTCTCAGGTAAGTATGGATCTCAGTCATAAGACCTGCATGTGACGATGCATTAACAGAATGCACGTGAGATGCATGTGATGAGCAGAGTGCAGGATTGACAGAAAACAGACATGATGTAATTCCCTCCTTCCAGATGACACTGTGTCAAAACGAAAGAAAAATGTAGCTAAACAAAAACAAACACATGAGAGCCAGCTGGGCAAACTCTGTTAATACTGGACCTTACATTCATCTCTTATATAAGTTCATTTTTATGGAAATTACCCTTATTTAAATAAATGAAAACATAATAATTGAAGTGAATCTTTGGTTTATTTATTTCTTAAATAAAAACATGTTTTTCCCCGTGTGAGTGCATATGTGTGTGCAGAGGCGCCATTTGGGGGGAGGGAGTTAGGAAGACTCTAAGGGCCCCACGACTTCATAGGGGCCCAAAAAGATGTACAAACTATATAATGAAACCTTCATTAAAAATAATAGATACTTTTTTTCAAAGGTTGTAATAAAATATATCAGTAATATAAACTGATAAACCATTTATCATAAAATAACCTAGTTAGATGCGTGGTTTAAATAAATAAATATACATAAATGATTTATCAGTTTATATTACTGTTATATGTTATTACAACCTTTGAAAAAAGTATTTATTGTTTTTAATGAAGGTTTAATGATTTTCTTCTATAGTTTCTACTTCTTTTTGGACCCTAACTTTTCACCCCATATGGCGCCTCTGTCCCTGTATGATAACATTAATCACTGAAAACGGAGACAATGGGACTTTTGCCACTCGGCGATTTCCGGTGAACTTCGGTGAACTTCGGCTTTCGACCGCACGGTGACGCGCCTCGGGACGGGAGCGAGCATTGCGCGCTCCCTGCGCCGGAAGCTCCAGTGTTGATGAGAGCAGCAGGAGCGAACCGGCACAGACGGTACCGGGGGGAGAGGAGCCGGGGAACGAAAGAACCAACAATCCACGGAACGAAGCATTGATATGTGTTCACCAGACTCCTAAACCGGTAACTTTTCCTCAGACTTTTGTTTAACCCAACTGTGCGCGAGGATTCTGTGTGTTGGCAGCATTAGCTTCGTTGCTAATGAAATTAGCCGAGAGGCGCTTGCAGCTCTGACGCCGTGTGTAAAGTTAACCTCTGATAAAAGCGCTAAAATTCCCTTTTAATCCACTGAACCCTACGTGTTATAATAGTTCACAACTAACCTAACATGTGTGTGTATTTTATATCAACTGAGAAGCTCTTATTTTAACTTTAGAGGCGGATTCCCGAGCCTAAAGTTATGAAAGAACCATGACGTCGTTAGCGGTGATGTAAGCTAACATGCTAGCAGCTTGCTCCAGCTAAGCTACGCCCCAAGGCCTCAATTTTCTGCTCAAATATCTCATTTCCAGGTGTTTTAGTGTCCTACATTGACCAACACGCACTTCATCTCGGCTTTAAGATGATTTTACTATTTTTTATGGTGAAATCAGACGAACTAGACACACAGATTGTTTTATTACCTGCCTGCTACAGTCATGTTTAGTTGTTCAATATCATTGCATTTTTTCTGCTGTCCACAGTACCATCATTTGAACACCCTGAAGATCAAGAGTTCACGGGCCCCAACTACTCTTTTGGAAGGACACTCTTTCTTTTTTGGTGTGTGTGTGTGGGACTGAGCATAATAAGTGAGCTGGTGTGTGAGGAGTGTGTGAACATAGTGTCTGGCCAGCTCTCTCTATGTGTGTGACAATGGGGGACATCAGTGACCTGGACCGGCAGATAGAGCAGCTCAGACGCTGCGAGCTCATCAAGGAAAATGAAGTCAAAGCGTTGTGTGCTAAAGCCAGGTAATGGATCTGATTTATTCTATTTTACCTCTTAAAACATCGGTTAGAGATGCAGCATAAACACTGGTTTCTGTGCAGCCTCATCACAAATGTGCTCATGCAACCTAACAAGCTCTGAGGACAGTACACTTCATCCATTTCCTGAAAAATATGGATGGAAATTATTCAGAAATACGAAGGAACTGCATTCCTAAGAGGGAAGATGTTGGTCCAGCCTCTTTAGTGTAAAACATGATCACACCATCAGGACATGCAGTTACCAGGGGTCCTGATTTGATTTGGCTGGGAATGCTGAGAAATTTCCCACCATCCTTTAGGAGTGAATGCACCTTTAGATACAGAAGAATGGTCAGATTTTAATGCTTGTTTCAGCAGTAAATGCTTTAAAGGGTTGGTTCTGCTAAATGTGTCAGCTCAGAAAATTTTGTCTTTTTATTTTTTTTTTAATACTGAACCTGGTGAATCAAGCATTCCCACCTGCTGCTGATGTCTGGAAAACATTTACTAATATTCCCAGAACATATAAGTCTGTGTCTGATCTCTGGTATTAGTTAACAATAATTCATAAACAAAGAATAAATAGTTAATTTATTAAGAAAGTTTGTGACAGCTAACGCACGTTTTAGCTCCTGTACACATCCAGTGATGATTTTGAGCCTGAGACATGTTTTAGTTCCATCTCAGCCTTCAACACTTTACAGTACATTTGCTTATAATGGTTGTTTCCATTCCATTTTTTCATTGTTTACCCTGCAGACAAAGCACCAGATACGGCTTTAGATCAGACTTAAGCTCTATGATACAGTTTTAACTCCAACAGAGACTTGCGAGTGTTGGCATTGTGCTGTTTCCTCATAGTTGTAATGAAAGATGGGAGGTTGATACGAGCTGAAATGAAACAGTGATGATGTTTCCTCCTCCTGGACCTGGACAGATGAGCATAGAGCTGATTGGCAGATCAGGCTAAAAAATGATGTTGGTGCAGCTTTCTTTGAGGTGCGATCTACTTTCTGATCCTCTGAGATATGTCAACATCGCTTCCTCTTACGTTTATTCAGTCACATTAGTACAAACATAACATTGCATAGTGGATGAAAGCTCCCAGGCTGGAGCGAAGAGCTGAAGCTCTGTTTAACAAATTAAGCTGCCCATCAACATGTTGGTTTTTTTTTTTTGTTTTGCTTTAATTAAAGGCAAACAGAAAAAGAAGTTGTCAATAAACAGTCAAATGAAAGAATAATAAAGCAAGATCTACAATATCACAAAATCGTAACAAATATTTCACGAATGACTCTCAAAAATCATCTTTAAAACCAAAAATTTACCATAAGTTTTTAAATGTACATCAGCATCACTTCATGATGAAACTCCAACAACAGACATACGTCTGCTTTTATTGCTTTTTGGCTTTTGGTACGTAAACATGCCGACACCCCTTAAGTTATACGTTGTCTTGGAATAAAAACAGCCTGTTTGCTGGCTGGAAGTAACTTTTATTTAGCTCCGTACTGTGTTACATTATTTTATAATACACCAAATCAGTCATTTTAAAGTGTGATTTCATAAACAGCAGGTGAGTTAGCGCATAATAATCCACCTAAATAATCCATTCGTCTCGTTTTTGTAAAAGAAATCATTGCATTTAGTGGTTTTGTCCGTCTTCATACTTCCAGACAGTATATGTAAGGAAGTCTTAGTGAACATATTTAAAGGTTAGAGTTTGACATATTTCATGATTTGTACAAGAATCACGATCATCTTAGAAATCTTTAATATAAATTAACATGTTTTTTCCATGTTAATTAACAATCAATCAGAAATAAGACATAAGATATTGCATTCAGGCTGTAAAGACAACTTTATTCTCACATTTATTTGTCATCATTTCAATCATTAAGCTTTCCATGACTTCATCAACAGCTGTGGTATCAGAAACCTGATACTTGGAAGTCTTTAACGCCACTCCAGCCCCCAGTTTTTCCATCCTGGTAACATAAAACAACGCAGTTGCCAGACCATCATTCTGCTGTAATAATGCCCAAGAAGACAAGTAAAAAGATAAATAAAAACATAAAAATTAAATCTATTTTAAAATAGATTAATTTTATTTATTTTAAAAAAAAAATTTTTTAAACCAAAAAATTGATTTAAAATTGTGAAGCAAAAGATCCCGCCATTCAATTTTCCCACCCCTGTTATATTTATCCAGTCCTTTTGCACGTCTTATCACAACCACCGTAGCCTGCTCGGTACCGTTTAACCGCACAAACACATTTCCATTTTATCCTTCGAAGGCTCTGGCAGCTGTCTCAGCAAGTTTTTATCAAATGTGCTTTTATATACACGTCTGTATCCTCGAGCTTTTTAGGCTCTCAGCATTTCAACGTCGTGCTTTTCGATAGTAACCTGGACAACGGTGGCAGGTGGGTCGTTCTGGCCTCATGAGGGAGAACATGACAAACTGAAATCTGTTGGCTCAAAGTGAAGGTTCATGCTCTGGAACACACCTGACTCAGACAAGTTCTGCACATGTCTGCTACATACACACTGATATGAATCAGGTGTGTTGCAGCAGGGGCACTTGGAAAAAGTGCAGGACACTGGTCCTCCTGGACCTGGATTGGGGATACCTGGTCTGGAATGTGTAGCTCCTCAGGAGGTGCATTTTCCCCCAGATGTGGACCAGCTGCGGCTGCAACGCTGCAATAACTGTGATGGGTAGTAGCCACGCCTCTGATGATGTCATCAGCACAGGAGGTCCGCTCCAGGTCGTCAGACCTTTGTTCCAGCAGTTCAGCCTTCTCATCAGTCATTTTGTTTCCATTATTGATTTGAACTTTCAAGAAATTAGTTGTATTGGGATTTCTTCCAGTTCCTGACCTGGCTCGTTACCTGTCGTCATATTTCCCAAAAAACCACTTCTAAATACAAAAAACTTCTTTAATAAATCCTTTTCTGTTACCAAAGCTCAGTGTGGACCCAGGAAACCTAAAAATATCCAAACAAAGGGAAACAGAAAGGGACCGAACCATCAACACCACTTTGGTTTTCTCTGTTCTCTAAAAGAGCGCAGAGGACATGTAGCAGCAGACTCCCTGACTCGGTTTGAACACACCACTAAATCCTGATCTCATGTGTGTGTCTTTCAGAGAGATTCTGGTTGAAGAAAGCAACGTTCAGAGAGTAGACTCTCCTGTCACAGTGAGTAGCGGGGACACGGTTGGACCAGCGATCAGTAAGCAGTGTCAGACATGTTTGTCTTTGTTCTCTTGCAGGTATGTGGAGACATCCACGGTCAGTTCTATGACCTGAAAGAGCTCTTCAGAGTAAGTTTGGAAATGTGTGTTTCCTGTGTGTTAGCAGTTTGTGCTGCAGTCATGTCCAGAACACCGTCCCCATGGAAAAGACAAGGAGTGTTGACCCCCTCCACGCTGCTTTTTCCAGTTTCACAATTCCTTACGGATTATTCCCAACGTAGAGTGGGATCTAAGCCAGACTAAGACCCATTCTCAGTAACAGAGGGTGAATCCACATCAGGATAGTCCGCTAGACTCGGTCCGACTGGGGACTTGGCTCGGTTGTAGGGGTGTGTATCATAGAAATCATCATATGAAAGATGGACGGGGCCTCTTGTATGACTTAGCACACGGAGCCTTAAAAGTGAAGCCTATGTGGAAGTGCATAAATCTGCAGTTCCCCCTCCATCCACTAGGGGCTCCAAAACAGCAAATCCCCATAGATTCCTGTGTTATAAAGACCAACTTCACAGCAGAAATAAACATGTTTACAGCAGAAATAAACATGTTTACAGCAGAAATAAACATGTTTAAACCATTTTAGATTCAATAGGTCAGGTTTACCTTCATGATGGGGGGGGGGGGGGGGGGGGGTTCTAACTCGTCCGATTAGAAGTAATTTAGGGGGCGTGTCCTTTTGATTGACAGGTACCCGATCTCCCGCTTCAAGGAAGAATGTAGAACAACCGCGGTTTTTAGCCGGTTAACAACGTGACTTAGCTTTAGCCTGCTTACCTCCGTTAGCTGGTTAGCTCCTGTTATCTCCGGGTTAGCTCGGTTAGCTCTTAGCTACAGAAAGCTCGGAGTTTGCTCGATGTCAATCATCCACCATGGTGCTCACAGCCCCCCTCTCAGCTCCACCTCTTTGCCCATATCTGTATTTTCTGGGTGAGATGACACGGATGCCCCTGCCAAGATGGCGATGGTAGGAACCGGCCACCGAGCTTCCATTCAGCTCTTCAGAAAGACGTTATGGAGGCTCCGCCCATCTCTTTACATGCTGTCTATGGCAGGGGTGTCAAACTCCAGTCCTCGAGGGCCGGTATCCTGCAGGTTTTTGTTGTTTCTCTCTACCAACACAGCTGGTTCAAATCAAATGGATCCAGGAGCTTCTCGTCAACCTATTTATGAGTGTTGGTCAGGTGTGTTAGAGGATGGAGAGAACAAAAACCTGCAGGAAACCGGCCCTCTAGGACTGGAGTTTGACACCTGTGGTCTATGGGGTGTATCCATCTGGAAGCGGCTTTCCGAGCAAACGGACATGGATTCGGATCAAAAATCCCAATGTGCACGTGCCCCAGAATCCCAAAAGTTGGCCCGGTAGTTTTTGCAAGCGTGATGCAATAAACACACAACAGGCGGCGTGTCCTGCAGATTTCACCGTGTCTGCTTTCCTCTGCGAGCGGAAAATCTGGAGGTTTGCCCAGTAAACGTGTTTAATGGACCTCACGCTTCTCATCCGGACCAGTCGTCATGTAGATCCACTAAAAGTTCTGCTTCTGGTCCAGGAAGTTCTGGTGCTGATCCTGCGGGACATGTTGGATGAGATTGATCTCTTCTGATGTAAGTTTACTTCTGCAACTCCGTGTGAGGAGTCCGTACTGCCAGGACACGCTAACTGATGATGTGAAAACCGTGTTGATGAGCGCGAGGACGAGTTAAGCCTGACGGGATGCGTCCTGCGATGTGACAGAAGGTGTGACAACGCTGACATGATGGCTGAAACGTGGCGTCTGAACTCTCCACATGCAGGTCGGCGGAGACGTTCCAGAGACCAATTATCTCTTCATGGGGGACTTTGTGGACAGAGGCTTCTACAGTGTGGAGACTTTCCTTCTGCTGCTAGCGCTCAAGGTAAGCACCAACACTCCTCGGTGTTTGCCAGCATGCATTACACCAGCGCTTCTCTAGCGGGGCTGCACGCCCCCCCTCTGGGGTACTTAACACACAGCAGGAGGTCTGTGAGAAAATAAAAATAACAACACACCGTATTTTTGCGATCATAAGGCGCACATAAAATTCGTTTATTTTCCCCTAAATAGACAGCGTCTTATAACGGTTCGCCTCATGTGTGTACCAAGTTCCAAAATCTGTAAATGTTGTTGTGTGACTTTGATGAGCACTTCGCTTGACAGACTGAGAGCGTTTCCGATATATAGATAAAAGACAGACGTAAAAGTTCAGCATGAGAACGTTAAAGGGGGAAGTGGGGACGTGAAAGAAGACGCAAAAGACATGATCGCAGTAGGTATATAGGGCCGGTATGTGCATTATGCAAGTAACATTGGTGTGGCTAATGACGCCTTATTAAAATGGCTCCTGCAAAGAGATGCGCAAGCTATCAGCTACGCGGACAAACATGGGAATCAAGCAGCCGGGAGAGAATTCAAGATTAATGAATCCATGGTTACCAAGTGGAGGAAGCAGGAAAATGAGCTTCGCCAAGTCAAGAACGCGAAGCAGAAACAAGGTGAGGTGGCCCGTATTGGAAGACCGACTCGAGCCGATCCGGTTTGACGAAGGAACTCCAACCGCTGGACATTGGTATAAACGGGGCATTTAAAGTGAAGTGTGAACGGCGTGGGAGCGATGGATGACAGATGGCGAACATAATTTTGAGGCAGCGCCAGGCGAGTTACGCCACAATTTGTGAATGGATTGTGGACGCTTGGGCTAACGTGTCTGCTTCCGCTGTTGTTCGAAGCTTCGCAAAAGCCGGCAACATTTATGAGGAGCCATACGGCAACGAGACTGACTTTGACAATGATGAGCAGGAACCCGGCGTGTTCGATGGAGAACCAGCCCAGCTGTTCATGTCGGATACAGAAGATGAGGACTTTGATGGATTTGTGAATGAGGATTGGTCAAAAAAACAACTACATGACAACATTGCTAAATTCTTCAATAAAGTAAAAATGAACTCAGTTTTTCTTCCACTGCTTTTTTTAAAACCCACACAAGCATGTTTTAAGCTAAAGTACCGGTATGTTTTACCATGCCTGCACCCTAAAATCTGGTGCGCCTTATGTATGGGTTAAATACAGAAATGGCACCTGTAACTAAAACTGCACCTTTTAAACCAGTGCCCCTTATGGTCGTGAAAATACGGTAGTACCCATGTAAAATTTACTCAACACAACTTTATTTATAAAGCACTTTAACGCAACACCAGCTGCAACGAAGAGCTGAACAAAGAAGTAATACGTTAAATATCTATAGTTATATCTGAGTCATAGAAGTCAGAGGAACAAAACATAAAACAATAAAATTAAATCAGAAAAGTAAAAGTAATAAAAACAGTCGATCAGAGAAAATAAGAAAATGTATAAAACTGGGTGAACAGGTCATAAAAATGTGTCTTTAGGCGAGTCAGGAATGTGGATTCTCTAACCTGTAGCGGAAAGGAATTCCACAGTTTAGGAGCAGCGACTGGGAATGCTCCGTCCCCGCTGAGACCGCGGTACCTCCAGAAGGAGCTGATCAGCTGATCTGGGTCACCGGGCTGGCGAGTAGAAGCAGCTAAGAGACGTAGAGAGGGGCCAGACCATGTAGGCACTTCAATAAAACAACCTTAAGATTTATAATGTTAATTTAGCATTTTTATTCCGACCAGGCTTTTAATCTTAACACTAAGATACAGGATTCATGAACATGTGTGATTTCTGTCCGGAGGGGAAACGGAAGAGGACGTCTTCAATATCGTTTACACGTTTTCCACGACGGTCAGTGTTAGGTAGGCGTGGGAAATCAAATCGGAAATCTGGATTTTTTTGCTTCGCAATTTTAAAATCAATGTTTTTGTTGAAAAATCTAGTTTTTTTTTCCAAATAAATACAAATAATCATTATAAAATTGGTCATTTCTATTGTTTTTATTAAACTTTTTCCGGTCTTCTCTGATATTATAGCAGCAGAATGGCAGTCTGCTTACTGTGGTGTTTTCTCCTCAGTGACATGAAGAAAAATGACAAGCAAAAGAAAGTTTTGTACATTTTTTGTTTTTAAGTCTACAAAAATCAGCAATTTCAAAGAATCGTGAGAATCGCAATTTAAATCGAAACGACACCCAAACAAATCTGAATCGAATGGGAACCACGGCTTATCGCCACAGCCTGAGTGTTTAGTGATGAGAAAAGTTTTGCCGTCGCTTCATCAGTCAGTCATCATGTTTAGCGGTCATTATGTTGCAACGTTTCCTTTCTAATGTTGGAAAGTAAATGTTTCTAAATCTCCATGGTAACACAGCATTGTTTACTTCTGTTTACTACCATGAAGATTCGCATTGGTTATGTAGGACTTGTCTGAAAAATGATTCCACATCAGATACAATGTTGGAAAAGTTTAAGCCGCTTTCTGTGGGTGTTGTGCACCCCGCCTCATTCCCGTCTTCCCTCCTCAGGTGCGTTATCCAGACAGGATAACCCTGATCCGGGGAAACCACGAGTCCCGGCAGATCACCCAGGTTTACGGTTTCTACGACGAGTGCCTACGCAAGTATGGCTCTGTGACGGTGTGGCGATACTGCACGGAGATATTTGACTACCTGTCCCTCTCTGCTATCATCGATGGAAAGGTGAGATTTCCCTCCCAGCATCTGCAGGCTGAACCTGCTCACATCCGTCAACCCTGATGCTTCATCCTCTGCATCTTTCAGATCTTCTGCGTGCACGGCGGTTTGTCTCCCTCCATCCAGACTCTGGACCAGATCAGAACCATCGACAGAAAGCAGGAAGTGCCCCATGATGGGCCCATGTGTGACCTTCTATGGTCAGACCCTGAAGGTACCGGCATGCTTATGTCTTCCTTCCAGCGACGAGGCGTGAACGTGTTGTTGTCTAACCGCTGTTGTTGCTGTCTGCAGACACCACGGGGTGGGGGGTGAGTCCCAGAGGTGCTGGCTACTTGTTTGGGAGCGACGTGGTGGCTCAGTTCAATGCCGCCAACGACATTCACATGATCTGCCGAGCACACCAGCTGGTCATGGAGGGCTACAAGTGGCACTTCAACGAGACTGTGCTCACCGTGTGGTCGGCACCCAACTACTGCTACAGGTGGGTCCCCTGACCTTGGTTTTACCCAGTCTTTTCAGGTCCAGAACCAACATTTTCCTGCCATCTGGATTGAAACTGAAGGCAGCTGCACCTTGTTGACCTCCTAACAGCATCCCCATCATATACCGTATATGAAAAATGGCCGTTGCCTCAGCCTTAAAAGTGAAGCCTATGCAGAAGTGCATAAAACTGCAGTTCCCCCTTCATCCACTAGGGGTTCCAAAACAGAGCGAATCCCCATAGACTCCCATGTTAAAAAGACCAACTTCACAGCAGAAATAAACATGTTTACAGCAGAAAAAACATGTTTACAGCAGAAATAAACATGTTTACAGCCTGGTACAAAAATACATTTTAGGTTTAATAGGTCAGGTTTACCTTCATGACAACTGCGGGGGGAGTGAATTTTTTTCAAACTCGCCCGTTTAAAAGTAATTTAATCTCAAAGTTCGGCATATTTAGGGGCGCGTCCTTTTGATTGACAGGTACCAGATCTCCCGCTGCAAGTAAGAAGAACATAGAACAACCGCGGTTTTTAGCCGGTTAACAACGTGACTTAGCTTTAGCCCGTTTACCTCCATTAGCTGGTTAGCTCCTGTTATCTCCAAGTTGGCTCGGTTAGCTCTTAGCTACAGAAAGCTCGGAGTTCGCTCGATGTCAATCATCCACCATGACGCCCACAGCCCCCCTCTCAGCTCCACCTCTTTGCCCATATTTGTATTTTCTGGGTGAGATGACACGCATGCCCCTGCCAAGATGGCAATGGTAGGAACCGCCCACCGAGCTTCAATTCAGCTCCTCAGAAACCTACGGGTGACGTCACAAAGGCTCTGCCCATCTTTTTATACAGTCTTTGGTCACCACCGACTCTGTCTCCTTCCAATCAGGTGTGGCAACGTGGCGGCCATCTTGGAGCTGGATGAGCATCTACAGCGAGAATTCATCATATTCGAGGCGGCGCCGCAGGAGACCAGAGGCATCCCTTCCAAGAAGCCAGTAGCTGACTATTTCCTGTAAGATGTGTGTGCAGGACGCCATGATGTGTTGAAAAGTTGCTACCATTTCACAGCAGCCACCTCCATCCTGTGCTGGATGACTCTGAACTCTCAGCAATCTCACAGAAAACCCCAAAACCCTAAAAACCCCTAAAAACCCAAGTCCAGCTCCAGCCTGAAGAGCCGGATTTCTGCTGCACCGCCCCGACCTGACCGAGCAGGTGGACAAGCGAGGCAGGTACTGGGCGTACGACTGCTGTCACTTCCCCTCTGAAGGCCGCCGCCAACTCACCGTTGTCCCGATGTGTAGATACAAGTCACCACGTTTTTATTCTAGGCTTTTAGTTTAAAAACACATTTACTTCTGTTTAACTTGTCTGGTTAAATAAAGGTTTATTTTGAAACATTTACTTTATCTAACCAGACGAGTTAAAGGATTAACTTGTGTTTAACTAGTCTGGTTAAATAAAGGTTTATTTAGAAACATTTACTTTATCTAACCAGACGAGTTAAAGAATTAACTTGTGTTTAACTAGTCTGGTTAAATAAAGGTTTATTTAGAAACATTTACTTTATCTAACCAGACGAGTTAAAGAATTAACTTGTGTTTAACTAGTCTGGTTAAATAAAGGTTTATTTAGAAACATTTACTTTATCTAACCAGACGAGTTAAAGAATTAACTTGTGTTTAACTTGTCTGGTTAAATAAAGGTTTATTTAGAAACATTTACTTTATCTAACCAGACGAGTTAAAGAATTAACTTGTGTTTAACTCGTCTGGTTATATAAAGGTTTATTTAGAAACATTTACTTTATTTAACCAGACAAGTTAAAAGATTTAACACGATTAACTTGTGTTTAACTAGTCTGGTTAAATAAACGTTTGTTTAGAAACATTTACTTAATCTTAACTTGTCTGGTTAAATAAACTTCTGTTTAACTAGTGTGGTTAAATAAACGTTTGTTTATTAGAAACATTTACTTTATTTAACCAGATGAGTTCAAAGATTAACTTCTGTTTAACTAGTCTGGTTAAATAAAGGTTTATGTAGAAACATTTACTTTATTTGACCAGACAAGTTAAGATTAACTTCTGTTTAACTAGTCTGGTTTATTTAGAAACATTTACTTTATTTATAACCAGACGAGTTAAAAGATTTAACACGATTAACTTGTGTTTAACTAGTCTGGTTAAATAAAGGTTTATGTAGAAACATTTACTTTATTTAACCAGACGAGTTAAAAAATTAACTTCTGTTTAACTCGTCTGGTTAAATGTTTATCTAAACACATTTAAAAGGAGATTTTTTTTAATGTGCAGCTGTGATGTTTGGGTTTAAAATTTTTCAGGAATTCCTTCACTGCATACGACTCTGGTTTTGTATATTGTCCATCAGGATAACCCCCCCCCCAAGCCGCCGCCCCCACCGTGCAACATATTTCCAGGAGTTCAGCACATCACCAACCCACAGAAATGTCTCTGCATCCACCATCTTTTCTCTTAATTCCTTTTAATCTGCTAATCTCTGTAGGTCTGTCAGTTTTGATATTGTGACAATAAAGTTTTTGTATCAACACTCATTTCTTCCTGTGATTTAATGACACTCATAACTAATGTTTAAAAAGGTGTCAAACATACGGCCCGGGGCCGAAACCCAGCTCACCAGAGGCTCCAATCTGGTCCATAGAATGAATCTGGGAAATGTGAAAATATTAAATTTTATAATAAAAGTAACAAATATTTAATGTGACTAATAAGTAACTAATACTTGTTAGGATAACTTGTTCCATCTTTTTGACTTCATAAATGTAAAGTCAGTTTGTGTGATGAGGTCATTGTTCAGGTTACCAGGACTACTACACACGTATGTGGAAATTAGGCCTGTGACGATATGCTTTTGTCCCGATTCGATTACAATTTTTTTTGGGTGCCAATTCAATTTAAATTGCGATTCCCACAATTCTTTGAAATTGCAGATTTTTGTAGATTAAAAACAGGAAAAAAAAATGTAAAACCTATTTGAAATTTTTTTTTTTTTTACAAAAAAAACTATTTTAAAATTTTGTAGTAATAAATCCCGATTTTCAATTTTATTCCCCCACCACTAGTGGAAATGTACACGTATGTACATTTAAATCATTTTGGTAAACTGGTCAACCTTTCATAATTCAGCTGGGAAACTAAAATATTAAAACAGTATATTTTGTTTTGTGGTGGAATAATCCACGATCCCACAATGCAGTCTGGTTGTCCTGGGATCTTCTCTACAAAAACAGATTTGTTTATCCATAGAACAGGTTCACAATCAATACAATGATCACCTGCAGCCGGGGGAGAAGTAAGCCGGTCCGGTCCGGTTCTGCACTTAAGTACATTTTAAAACTGACAGACATTTATAGTGAATCTTGTTCTACATATAATTTGGGGCATTGTTAAATCTTATTTCCCTTTTTAAAAAATAAGCATTGTGAGACAACTTATTTGGTCCTTGAGCAGGGATTTGTGCGGGTTTAGTCCTGGATTAAAAACATGTTTTAGAGACGGCTCCACACCAGAAACTGGAATAAAAAAGCCGGTTCGATCTGATCCCGTCCCAGAAGTCTCACATAACCAGTTTGGACTCGTTTTTCCAGCTAGACGGGAGACTTTCAGCTCCCTGACCGGCTGAAAGGAAGCGGGATCGGCACCCGGAAACGACGGAGAAGCGTGGACTCGGCTACAGGTACCGGAGGTCCGGGGTTCTGGGTCACAGCGGGGTTCTGGGTCACAGCACGGTTCTGAGGGACGGGTTGGGATCCGGAGGGAAAAGAGCGGTGGTGGCTTTAGATGAGTCCTGGGGGAGGAACAAACTGTCGGGCTGAGAAACTCTTGAGTCCAATTTCTTCCGTTTTAAGGTACACAGCTGATGGGCACGCGCTGTTTGTCTGTTTAACCGCGTGGCGCGCGTGACTGCGTGGCTTTGCTTGGCTCTGCGTGACATGGGTTTATTTTACAGACTCACACCGGAATTTGATGAAACCTGTCAAGTTCTGGATTTTAAAATGAGGGGACTTGTCTGGAAACCGTGGTGGGAGTAGGAGAGAGGTGCGCGCGCATTGTTTCCATGTGGGAAATGAAGTTATGTGGTTGCTTCCTGCGTGTTTATTCCACGCAGGGGGGCTTGTCTCCTCTTATCGGGGTATTTTCATCCAATATCACAATACTGGAGATTAACGGAAAATAAAAAAGAACGGCGGGAAAACTACGGTAGTTTTCCGGCCAAAACTGGAGACCTGACAGCTATGAGTTTATGTCTGTGGAGTGCTTAGTCGTGATCGAGTCACGTGATGCTTGAATTTAATTTGAAAAAGGTCCCATATGCGTTTTGATTCATTTAAAGCATATTTCCAGAGGAGCGCGCGCTCCTTTAGCTGAGTCACGGGGCGGTCCCGGGGTGTCTTCAACATGTCATCCCAGTAAACCTGACTCTAAGCTCTGTCAGTTCCAGCAGGTTTCTAAAATCCACATCAGGGTCTCTGCGATCCAAGCCAGGACATGGACACCCAGAACCAGGTGGTGGACCGGCTGCGGGCAACCTTCCGGTCCGGAGTGACACTTCCAGTGGAGTTCCGGATATCCCAGCTGAAGCAGCTCATGGCCATGCTCAAAGACAACGAGGAGCAGATTGTTGATGCTCTGCACCAAGACCTGGCCAAGGTAAAGGTCACGTGTCCGACATGCCGGGACACATTCCTGGGAATTCCACAGATGTATTCCACCACAGAAGCCAGAGGGTTGTCTGTGTCCTCCTGGTCATGCGACGACAACTCTGATGGGATGGTGAACTGATGTTTGATGCGCTCATTGTACCGCACAGATGTCAGGAAATCCTAACTTGCTGTCCTGGTTTGTGTTCCTGAACATCAGCCAAAGTTCGAGGCCATCCTGGCTGAGATTGACATATTGACCAACGAGCTGCATTACGCCATCACCAACATTGGCAGCTGGGTGCAGCTGGAGTATGCAGCCAAAAACCTGGTGGGTCTGACAGTTTAACATAAGCTTGCCCTTTAGGTTGTTTTTATTTACTGTGGTTGAGAAAACTGTAACAATAAAATACACAATTTAAGCTTTGAATTAATAATTAACTGTGTCATTGACCCTTAAAACTCTGCTAGATCTGCAGTGTCCCAAATCATTATGATCTTCTCAGGATCAGTAATGTGTAACTCTGTGATGGATGGTTTACTCTTTAGATTCATATCTCATCCTGGAGGTTTACAGTCCTGCTTCAAAATGTTGTTTATTCAGGGATTCTAGATGGTAAATCCACAATTGTCCATGGTAACACCATTATTGATCACATTTCATCCGAAAAAGATCACTATTACTACTATGCTGCTAAGAAACCTCAGAAATAATGATTACGCTACATCCTGTCAAACTTAACACCAATCAGAGAGCTTAAATTGATGGGAATGTTGGATCATGATCAGCCAATGATCAACAAGTGCAGGCACTTTAATTAATTACGCAACACTGTAGTGACATATTTCACAGCTTTCATCACTAGATGAGGGTGGAACAACTGAAATATTAAGTACAAGGAGTATCATGTCCTGTCTTGTTTTTCAGGCCACAAAGTTAGATGATTGTTTTATTCGGAGGGAACCTTTAGGAGTGGTTCTGATCATCGCGCCGTGGAATTACCCCCTACAGCTGCTCATACTGCCCATGGTCGGGGCCATCGCTGCAGGTATCTGGAGTTTTTTTATTTAATGTTGGATACAGTCAGGTAGGATCATTTTAAGTTTTCACATTGACAATAATACATAGTACAGCAGGGGTGTCCAGATTCAGTCCTGCAGGGCCGCTGTCCTTTTTCATGTATCCCTGTTCCAACACACCTGGATCTATTTAATGGAAGCCAACAGCCAATGAAGTTCTGCACAATGAGTGATGCATGCATGTTCATCAGCGTGGGAAGAAACACCCACTTCCTGTGTACTTCATTGCGACCAACCTTTAGTACCGGGTCAGACTTCCTTTTTCTTAATACAATAAATCCAACAAGGTGGAAACATTCCTGAGAGTTTCTCCATATTGATGTGAAATATAACACAGTTGCTGCACATCATGATGAGAATCCCCCGTTCCACCTCATCACCATGAGAATCTCCCGTTCCACCTCATCATGATGAGAATCTCCTGTTCCACCTCATCATGATGAGAATCTCCTGTTCCACCTCATCACCATGAGAATCTCCCGTTCCACCTCATCACCATGAGAATCTCCCGTGCCACCTCATCACCATGAGAATCTCCCGTTCCACCTCATCACCAAGAGAATCTCCCGTTCCACCTCATCACCAAGAGAATCTTCCGTTCCACCTCATCACCATGAGAATCTCCCGTTCCACCTCATCATGATGAGAATCCCCCGTTCCACCTCATCACCATGAGAATCTCCCGTTCCACCTCATCATGATGAGAATCTCCTGTTCCACCTCATCATGATGAGAATCTCCTGTTCCACCTCATCATGATGAGAATCTCCCGTTCCACCTCATCACGATGAGAATCTCCCGTTCCACCTCATCACCATGAGAATCTCCCGTTCCACCTCATCACCATGAGAATCTCCCGTTCCACCTCATCACCAAGAGAATCTCCCGTTCCACCTCATCACCATGAGAATCTCCCGTTCCACCTCATGATGAGAATCCCCCGTTCCACCTCATGATGAGAATCCCCCGTTCCACCTCATCACCAAGAGAATCTCCCGTTCCACCTCATCACCATGAGAATCTCCCGTTCCACCTCATGATGAGAATCCCCCGTTCCACCTCATCACCATGAGAATCCCCCGTTCCACCTCACACCATGAGAATCTCCCGTTCCACCTCATCACCATGAGAATCTCCCGTTCCACCTCATCACCATGAGAATCTCCCGTTCCACCTCATCACCAAGAGAATCTCCCGTTCCATCCCGTTCCACCTCATCACCATGAGAATCTCCCATTCCACCTCATCACCATGAGAATCTCCCGTTCCACCTCATCACCATGAGAATCTCCCGTTCCACCTCATCACCATGAGAATCTCCCGTTCCACCTCATCACCATGAGAATCTCCCGTTCCACCTCATCACCATGAGAATCTCCCGTTCCACCTCGTCACCATGAGAATCTCCCGTTCCACCTCGTCACCATGAGAATCTCCCGTTCCACCTCGTCACCATGAGAATCTCCCGTTCCACCTCGTCACCATGAGAATCTCCCGTTCCACCTCATCACCATGAGAATCTCCCGTTCCACCTCATCACCATGAGAATCTCCCGTTCCACCTCGTCACCATGAGAATCTCCCGTTCCACCTCATCACCATGAGAATCTCCCGTTCCACCTCGTCACCATGAGAATCTCCCGTTCCACCTCGTCACCATGAGAATCTCCCGTTCCACCTCGTCACCATGAGAATCTCCCGTTCCACCACGTCACCATGAGAATCTCCCGTTCCACCTCATTACCATGAGAATCTCCCGTTCCACCTCATCACCATGAGAATCTCCCGTTCCACCACATCACCAAGCTGCTCTGCTGGATGTAGATCTGGTGACTGTGGAGGCCGTTGGAGGACAGTGAAGTCATCGTCATGGTGGAGATGATGTGAGCTTTGTGACATGGTGCATCATCCTGCTGGAAGTTTCCATCAGAAGATGCTACACTGTGCTCAGAAGGGATGGACATGGTCAGCAGCAGGACTCAGGTAGACTGGTGGTTGGTCCCCTGTGTACCAACATGACATGGATTAAAGTGGGACCAGAAAACCTCCCCCCCCACCATTCCACCAGCAGCAGCCTGAAGCGTTGATCCTGACGGCAGGATGGATCCATGTTGTCATGATGTTTCCAGCAGATTCTGATCCTACCATGTGAATGTGGAGCTGAACTGGAGACTCATCAGACCAGCAACGTTTCTCCATCTTCTATTGGGGGATGGGGAGAAAAAACCCCTACAGAGCTGGAAGATACTGATAAAAAACTTTATTATTACAGAGATCTTGTAATCAGACTTCATGTCTGGTGTGTAAATGTTGGGTCACATCAAGGCGTTCTCGTCTCCTGACAAATGAAAATATTAAGTGTTTTAGTTTAGAGTATATTTGGTTTAAAAACCTGAAGAAACGCTTCCAGCCTGACGTCCAGTTGATGTGTCTGACCAGGAAACTGTGTGGTCATCAAACCTTCAGAGGTCAGCCAGGCCACTGACAGTCTGGTAGCTGAGCTCATCCCAAAGTACCTGTCTAAGGTAAGATCAGCAGTTTGTTTCCACTCCAACTCTCCGTTTGAACTCTGGGTTTTGGGATGAGTGTGTTCAGCTTCAGATGCTGCTTCCACAGGACTGTTATGCAGTGGTTCGAGGTGGAGCAGAGGAGACAAAGGCCCTCCTGGAGATCAGGTTTGACCACATCTTCTACACAGGTGAGAGATGGATGGGTAAATGGATGAATGAATGGATGAACAGGTGGAGGGATGATAAATGGTTGGATGGATCAACAAATGGACAAATGGATGGGTAGTTGGATAGACAGACAGTAGAATAGATTGTTGTAATGTTCTGCTCTCTGGTCTTCCAAGAAAGAGGATTTCCTCCTATTCTTTCATGACTCGGCTGCATGAGTTCTGACGAGGACCAGAGGGTGGGAACTGTGCGCTTCAGGGTTGATTTTAAGGTTCTTTTAGTGGTTCATAAAAGTCTAAATATTCTTGTTCCGTCTTATTTATCTGACCTGATTTTAGATGATCAGTCCTCGCGGACCCTGACGTCCTCTGATACCGACATTTTGGTCATTCCCAAAGTCGGAACCAAAACTTATGGGGAGGCGGATTCCTGTGGCGGCGTCTTCTGTGGACATGGGTGGGCTGGCTTCTGGTGTGAATGGATCCCCAAGATGTCGTTTTCTAACAGCAGCATCGAGCCAGATGTTTTATACCACTACTCTTTTATACCAACATCCAGTTAAGAGGCAGTAATGAGGGATGGGAGTTCATGGAAAATGGGGTAGGGTTAGGTGTGAGGAGTGAACATGTACTGTATTTGTGTGTGTATTAGTGATTGTGTGTGAAAGGAAACTATAATGACGTGTGTGTTTTTAAATTGTTGTATGATCGAGCCTTGAAATTTTTTGAAGGCTTTTATGTCTACATTCTTTTCATACAGTAATAAATGTTGCCTTGTGCATGAGATACAATATCTGATTGGGTGGGTGGGTTAATCAGTCGATGGATGGACAGATAGATGGTTGGGTGGGTCGATGGATGGATGGGTTGAATGGATGGAAGACGAATGGACTGACGGTCGGAAGGATGGATGATTGATAGATGGAAGGATAACAGATGGATAGATAGATGAATGAAGGATGGATGGAGTTAGTTCCATCCGAATTCTTTGACCGTCCTCTCTGTCCTTCAGGGTGTCAGGCTGTGGCCCGTAGCGTGGTACAGGCGGCCTCGGTCTACCTGACCCCAGTGACCTTGGAGCTGGGTGGGAAGTGTCCCTGCCTCATATACAATCAAGAGAACGTGGCCGCCGCGGCTCACCGGCTGGTCTGGTCCAAGTTCTTCAACGCCGGCCAGAGCTGCGTAGCCCCGGACTATGTGGTGTGCTCCACAGCCACCAGAGACGCCCTGCTGCCAGTGATCCGCCAGGTTCTGGAGAAGTTCTATGGCACCGAGCCGCAGAAGAGTCCCGACCTATCCCGCATTGTGTCGCCCCGACACTGGACTCGTCTTATGGGACTGCTGGGGAAGACCAGTGGGAAGGTTGTAATTGGAGGGGAGTCCAACCAGGAGGACAAGTACATCGGTGAGTCTGGGATAACATTGTGTCAGCTGATATGAATTTCTTATGCATTTCACATTTAAACTTTTCATCAGTGCTTTCTGAAGAGTGACAGATGTTCAACCACTGCAGGTCTGATGAGGCCTGATGTGCTGAAAGGTTTTGTTAAAGACAAGTCTCCGTAAGAAATGTAAACGGAAGCAGAACCTTATCAGGTTATCTTTCATTTCCAGGAGAAGATAAACAACATATCAGACGATGAAACTGAGACATTTTACCACTTGATGGAAAAGATAACCCTCCTCTAGTTGTTTCTGACTTGTTCCAGTTACTTTTCCAGCCTTTTGTTGCTCCTGTTGCAACTTTTTTCCAACATGTTGCTGCATCAGATTCACAATCTGTCACAAATCTTATCACAAATGATAAAATGTTTCAGTTGTTTATGTCACTGTATTTAGTTCACGCAGCGCTCTGACCTCTCTGGGGTTGGGGTTTTATATCCATAATAAATTCTACGAGGATAACTATCCACTTGTCTGCTGCAGTGATATTAGCTTAGGTCAAGTTTAAGTTAAACTGGGTCAGAAAAGCAGGATTCAGTGCTTTGCTTCCTTCTTTATGGTCTCTGTAGCTCCCACAGTGGTGGTGGACGTGGCTGAGGATGACGCCCTGATGAACGAGGAAATCTTCGGCCCTATCCTTCCCATCCTCACTGAGGAGTCTGTTGAGAAAGGCATCGAGCTGGTGAACAGAAAAGAAAAGCCTCTGGCTCTCTACGTGTTCTCTGACGACTCCTCGGTAGGACCCCCACCCCGCTGGTCTCAGCTTGTAGATATGTTTGTTGCTTTAGTGACACTCTCCTTCCTTCATGAAGGTGGTGAAGACGGTGATGGGGAAGACCAGCAGCGGAGGATTCTGTGCTAATGATGGAATCATCCACATGGCTCTTCCTAGTCTGCCCTTCGGAGGTGTCGGTACGTGTTTTCTTGTGCTGACACGGATCAGACACATGTTCACAGAAAAAACAACTTTTCCAAGTGTTGCTAGAAAACCTCTGAGCCAGGTTTATTGATTAGTATAATGATGATCCCAGATCCTGAGAGAAGGACTACAGCTCTGGACACTCGGACTGTAGAAGCCTTCCGTTGCAGGGACAAGGAATTCCAGTCTGTCAGACTCATCCAGACTAGTTTAATGTGTTGCTGATGGTAAGACTGACTGCAGTCACACTTAACCTCTTCATTACAGGGTCTATTTGTCTTTGTCCTGCCGGAAAGGACGTCCTCAAAATAAGCTAACTATATCTCCACACGTGTTACTGTGTCAGAGTACACACCTGGACCTCGACAGAAAATGGAAACGTAACGAATTTCAGTGTCAACTAGAAGAAAGCAGCTCAGTTCATCAAGAAACAAGTAAAGTAGTACCAGGAAGAGTAAAGTAGTACTATGAAGGAGTAAAGTAATTCAAGGAAGGCATAAAATAATCTTAAAAATTACTTAAGTAGTCCTAAGAATAAGTTAAGTAATTACAGTAATAAGTCAAGTAGTACTGGGAATACTATGCCGCAGATCGTCTACGGTAGGAATCTGACTGTCGGGTGACTGCCAGATGTTCGGCCGCAGATCGTCTACGGTAGGAATCTGACCGTCGGGTGACTGCCAGATGTTCGGCCGTAGATCGTCTACGGTAGGAATCTGACCGTCGGGTGACTGCCAGATGTTCGGCTGTAGATCGTCTACGGTAGGAATCTGACCGTCGGGTGACTGCCAGATGTTCGGCTGTAGATCGTCTACGGTAGGAATCTGACCGTCGGGTGACTGCCAGATGTTCGGCTGTAGATCGTCTACGGTAGGAATCTGACCGTCGGGTGACTGCCAGATGTTCGGCTGTAGATTGTCTACGGTAGGAATCTGACCGTCGGGTGACTGCCAGATGTTCGGCTGTAGATCGTCTACGGTAGGAATCTGACCGTCGGGTGACTGCCAGATGTTCGGCTGTAGATCGTCTACGGTAGGAATCTGACCGTCGGGTGACTGCCAGATGTTCGGCTGTAGATCGTCTACGGTAGGAATCTGACCGTCGGGTGACTGCCAGATGTTTGGCTGTAGATCGTCTACGGTAGGAATCTGACCGTCGGGTGACTGCCAGATGTTCGGCTGTAGATCGTCTACGGTAGGAATCTGACCGTCGGGTGACTGCCAGATGTTCGGCTGTAGATCGTCTACGGTAGGAATCTGACCGTCGGGTGACTGCCAGATGTTCGGCTGTAGATCGTCTACGGTAGGAATCTGACCGTCGGGTGACTGCCAGATGTTCGGCTGTAGATCGTCTACGGTAGGAATCTGACCGTCGGGTGACTGCCAGATGTTCGGCTGTAGATCGTCTACGGTAGGAATCTGACCGTCGGGTGACTGCCAGATGTTCGGCTGTAGATCGTCTACGGTAGGAATCTGACCGTCGGGTGACTGCCAGATGTTCGGCTGTAGATCGTCTACGGTAGGAATCTGACCGTCGGGTGACTGCCAGATGTTTGGCTGTAGATCGTCTACGGTAGGAATCTGACCGTCGGGTGACTGCCAGATGTTCGGCTGTAGATCGTCTACGGTAGGAATCTGACCGTCGGGTGACTGCCAGATGTTCGGCTGTAGATCGTCTACGGTAGGAATCTGACCGTCGGGTGACTGCCAGATGTTCGGCTGTAGATTGTCTACGGTAGGAATCTGACCGTCGGGTGACTGCCAGATGTTCGGCTGTAGATTGTCTACGGTAGGAATCTGACCGTCGGGTGACTGCCAGATGTTCGGCTGTAGATCGTCTACGGTAGGAATCTGACCGTCGGGTGACTGCCAGATGTTCGGCACTAGATCGTCTAGGGTAGGAATCTGTCTTTTGGAAGTTGCAGCTTCTCTTACTTCCTCTCTGATTGCTTGATCTTTGCCGGTCCATCCAGGAGCCAGTGGTTGGGGCAGCTACCACGGCCGATGGGGCTTTGAGACGTTCAGCCACCGGCGGGCCTGCATGCTGCGAGGGTGGGCAATGGAGAGACTCAACGGCCTGCGATATCCACCGTACACTGAAGAAAAACTGACGTGGCTTCGGTGGACTACCTCTCCTAAAACCAGCTGCTCTATGATGTAAAGCCAGGCAGGGAGTGTATGTCTGTGTGTGTTTTGATGTTTTTGTCTGGTCTGAAAGTGTACTGTTTTCCGCATCCATATGCAAAGTTTGAGGTGTGTGTAGAGGTCCACAAACCAAGGGACTTTGGGAATAATAAACACTTTTTTAAAAGAAATTCCAGGTGTGTAGAGAAGTCCTTGTTGTCCACCTGCAGACCTGTTCCTCCATCCAGAGTTAAACTAACCTCTCCGGCTGGGTCCAGGTCTGGATTCTGGTTTGGATCCTTCCTAGTCTGACCAGGTTCTGCCCAGCTGAGGCAGACCCACAGATGGTACTGTCAACACTGCTCCACCTCTGATGCCCAGGACCAGGGCTGTTTATAGCTTTGTGGGGGCCCTAGGCAAGATGCTGTTTTGGGGGCCTCTAGGTTGTCAAACTGTGATGAAGAGATTCCTGACCCTTTAGATGGTCTACTAAGGTGCCATAATCTTTTACACTTCTTGAGCAAAACAGCTGCAGGTAAAAGTAAATATCTTTAAGTTGAGCCACTTAACAAGTTAAACTGTTTAATAGAACATAATACACTGAAAAGAATAGTCTACATCTCAATTGTGACCTTTTTTTTTTGCCCTCGACCCCCTATGATCCTAATGTATCTCTGTTCTTATCTATTGTAAGGCAGCGCTGGTAATAGCAGTATGGCCTAAGCTTATGCTCGGTTCTGTATTGCTCTTTTGTCATGAATGTTACATGTCTATATGTCTGACCTTGGACGAGCTGGCTTAAACTCAGAATTTCCCCTCGGGGATGAATAAAGTATCTTTGATTTGATTGATTTGAATAAATAAAAAAAATATGAAGTATTTAAAAAATGTTTAAATTAAAAATTCAACAGACCAACACTTAAAGTAATGCTAAATTACCCTAGTTTTACACTTATCAGCATAACATCTAATAACACATTCAGAGTAACAGTGACTGTATCATCTTCAAAATGTCTGCTTCCTGGCTTTTTTTTTATCTGCAAAGTCATCAGTGATGTCCTCATCTGACTGCTGTTTGCCCATCTCATGGTTGCGCCTCCAATGCATTTATTTGTAAGGTGTAGGTCCAACCACAATAACACATTTTTAGCTGATTTTTCTCAGTTTGGTTTGTTACAAAGGGCAGAGATATTTTGTCAAACATTAAAAACAATGTGCTTTTATGCTAAAATATTTTTATAATGCTTTTTAACTAAGAAACAAGGTAGCTACAATATAAATAAATGTCTGAATTTGATACTAACATGATTGTTTATTGATCCAGTTGGATTTATCAATCCACTTTTATCTGGTCCAATAACAAATTATCATTCAACCTTACTTGTGAAATATAATTTTCCACAATCTGCTTTCAATATTTTGCGGGTGATTGCAACAGTATGCTGAACAAAATACAGGAGTAGTTGCTGGCTTTCTTTTGATTATGGCTGACTTAATTTATCTATATAGAGTTAAAGCTGTTCAAAGTCTGAAAAGAATTGTCTTAAAATTGTACAATTCAAAAGTTAACAATGGGATGTGAATGAAAACAGAGGAAAAATAAGACCCACATAAAACACTAAAACTCACAAAAATAAAATCACTCATGATTTGATGCATAGAGAGCGGGATATAAACCACCAACCATCAGGTAACAAGACACGCAGCTCTACCGCCCAAGCCAACTGCTACCCTGTAGTTAAAGACCTTATATTGCCATAAAACGAAAAATCAGCCACTGCTTACTATTGCAGTTTATTTTATTTAGACCTAAATTTATTTCTAAGCTTATAAGGGGAGTCATAAACACACAAGATAGCTACAGATAAAAACTGACACTTTAATTCTCCCCAGAAGAGGCTGAAGATGCAGCTTTGGGGCCCCCTGGTGGCTTGGGGGCCCTAACATGCTCTTCTGGCTGCGTCTCCTGGCTGTGTTCACTCAAGGCTTTTCCAGTGATTTCGCAACGATTGAAATATTAATATTTTCCATCTTTTTGTTGCTAAAGTGTTTGATATTTTAGAGAGGATCTTCGTCTGGACTGAGATGAAGATCTCAGCCTTACTCACCAGAGGAAGTCATGGAGTTCCTCAGGGTTCTGTACTTGGACCAATACGTGTCACGGTTTCATGCTTCCCTTAAGTAATATCACCAGACAGCATGGTATAAACTGTCTTTTTTTATGCAGATGATACTCAGATTTACTTCTCCATGAAGCCTGATGGAACCAATCATTTTGTTAGATTACAAAGATGTCCTGGATGAATTATTTCATGAATTTCATTTCATTTACTAAGATCCCCAACAGCAACTGAAGTATCAGTAGCTTTTCTTCCTGTGGTCTCCTCTGGATCACATTACAAATTTAGTTACTTTCATCATTTAACACACAAACACATATAAACACACAAACAGAACATAAAACAGCTCAAAGCAAGAAAAAACCCCACTAATTTTTAACAAAACAGTTGTTTTTTTTTAAGCTAATAACAGACAGACTTCAATATTATCTAAGCTGATCATGTGTTTTTAAGCAAAACAAAAAAGTTCTTTTTTAAAAATATTTTCTTTTATTTTCCAGTAACAGGAATCCATTCCATGCAACCAGGCCTGATAAAGCACTGCTCACTGTTTCACCTCGTTCCACTGATTTTAAAGAACCCAAACATTAAGACCAGGCCATAAAACTGTCTCCTTTACTTGCACCGTGTTGCCTTCAGGTGACACTCCAGTCTTTGTCCTGGTACATTTCTTAAATTCATCCCTGTGAATGACTTTAAAAAACAAGCTAGTGGTGCGTAGACCTCAACCTGGAATCCTCCCAGTTTACAGGGCAGGGAGGGGGCCTTCAGCTGTGGAGCCCCTGCCCATTCCCGCTAAATCTCCTTCATCCCTACGCTCCCCTTCCAAAATTATTTAAATGAACACATTTGGCATTTTATTTGTACAAGTTTGCACTTTTTCTATTTTTATTGATTTTATTATTTCATTGTGTCTATATTTTGTACTATTGTGTTGATGTATGTCTATCTGCAGCTGAACTTGCACTTTGTGCCCGTAACAAATTTTCCCTTGTGGGATAATTAAGTTTAATTCAATTCAAAGACACATAAACGTTGATTTATAAACTATATTCATGTTTGCAGTCATACAGGAAGAACTCCCCAATACGTTCAGACCACGGAGGAGGAAGCAGCAGAAACCCGACCATTAAACTCTGGAATCAGTTTCTGCTTCAGGAAATCTTTGTTTTCACACAGTTTATATGTAAGTTATAAAAATACGACGATGTTTACGGGAAACAAACTAAAAAACTGCCCTGTGATGGACTGGTGACCCGGTTACCTGTCCAGGTCCAGACTGCAGACCCTTAACTGCACCAAGCGGTTAAATGAATGGCTGATGATGAACCCAAAAAGTTTTTTAAAAAAAATAATGATGATCAAATTTATTTACATTCCGTTTATTTAGTTTGTTTTATGATATAAAAACTCTTCAAGTATTTTTACTAAATAGCATCTTAATGTGTGGAACAAATGGCTAAACACATGAAGAGGAGGCTGTTTCATCCCGGGGAGGAACTGTTTCCTGGAGGAGATGGTGGGCTGAAGATGTGTGTGCGTGTGTGTGTGTGTGTGTGTGTGTGTGTGTGTGTGTGTGTGTGTGTGTGCGTGTGTGTGTGTGTGTAAGAGGAGAAAAATCTCACTTTCTTCGTTGTGAGGATGTTTAATAAAAATCTAAAACGTGTCCTCTGAAGCTGAAGTCGTGTTTGGCTCCGTCTGAAAGGCTGTAGAACTGCTGCTGGATCAGAACCGACCTCTGTGGTGGACTGACAGCTGACTGGGATATGACCCCCTCCCCGGTCCGTGTGTCCGGTGTGGGGAGGAGAGAGGCTTGGGTGGCTCCAACCGGGCCGGCGTGGTGAGGAACAGCTTGCAGATCTGGGAACACGCCGTTGTGCACAGTTCAAGGCTCAGGTTTGTAGGAGGAGGGGGGGTTCGTCCCTGGGGAGGCCGGCTCTGGCTCACTGGACTCTGGCTGCAGTGACGGACTGGACGCTGCCTCTGCCGGCTCCTTCTGGACCAGTTCTGGCTCGTCCTGGCCCGCCTGTGGTGGATGGACCAGGACCCGGTCGATGAGGCCGAAGTCCTGGGCCTCCATGGGGCTCATGTAGCGATCCCGCTCCATCACGCTCTCTGGAAGACGGACACAGATCAGCATCGTTCTCCAGAACCTTCGGTTCTAATCGACATCAGTTCTGGCCCAACACGTTCAGATCAATACGATCAATAAGATCAGCTGTTGGAATCTGTTTCACCCAAAATGTTACCTGCTGGCCTCCTACACCCTACACCCAGACTCATTCTGGACCAGGATCTGTCCTCTGACTTCCATATGAAGACCTGGACTCATTCTGGACCAGGATCTGTCCTCTGACTTCCATATGAAGACCTGGACTCATTCTGGACCAGGATCTGTCCTCTGACTTCCATATGAAGACCTGGACTCATTCTGGACCAGGATCTGTCCTCTGACTTCCATATGAAGACCTGGACTCATTCTGGACCAGGATCTGTCCTCTGACTTCCAGATGAAGACCTGGACTCATTCTGGACCAGGATCTGTCCTCTGACTTCCATATAAAGACCTGGACTCATTCTGGACCAGGATCTGTCCTCTGACTTCCATATAAAGACCTGGACTCATTCTGGACCAGGATCTGTCCTCTGACTTCCATATGAAGACCTGGACTCATTCTGGACCAGGATCTGTCCTCTGACTTCCATATGAAGACCTGGACTCATTCTGGACCAGGATCTGTCCTCTGACTTCCAGATGAAGACCTGGACTCATTCTGGACCAGGATCTGTCCTCTGACTTCCATATGAAGACCTGGACTCATTCTGGACCAGGATCTGTCCTCTGACTTCCATATGAGGACCTGGACTCATCCTGGACCAGGATCTGTCCTCTGACTTCCATATGAAGACCTGGACTCATCCTGGACCAGGATCTGTCCTCTGACTTCCAGATAAAGACCTGGACCCCTACTGGACCAGGATCTGTCCTCTGACTTCCAGATAAAGACCTGGACCCCTACTGGACCAGGATCTGTCCTCTGACTTCCAGATGAAGACCTGGACTCATTCTGGACCAGGATCTGTCCTCTGACTTCCAGATAAAGACCTGGACTCATTCTGGACCAGGATCTGTCCTCTGACTTCCATATGAAGACCTGGACTCATTCTGGACCAGGATCTGTCCTCTGACTTCCATATGAAGACCTGGACTCATTCTGGACCAGGATCTGTCCTCTGACTTCCAGATAAAGACCTGGACCCCTACTGGACCAGGATCTGTCCTCTGACTTCCAGATGAAGACCTGGACTCATTCTGGACCAGGATCTGTCCTCTGACTTCCATATGAAGACCTGGACTCATTCTGGACCAGGATCTGTCCTCTGACTTCCATATGAGGACCTGGACTCATCCTGGACCAGGATCTGTCCTCTGACTTCCAGATAAAGACCTGGACTCATTCTGGACCAGGATCTGTCCTCTGACTTCCATATATGAAGACCTGGACTCATCCTGGACCAGGATCTGTCCTCTGACTTCCATATGAAGACCTGGACTCATTCTGGACCAGGATCTGTCCTCTGACTTCCATATGAAGACCTGGACTCATCCTGGACCAGGATCTGTTCTCTGACTTCCAGATAAAGACCTGGACTCATTCTGGACCAGGATCTGTCCTCTGACTTCCAGATAAAGACCTGGACTCATTCTGGACCAGGATCTGTCCTCTGACTTCCATATGAAGACCTGGACTCATCCTGGACCAGGATCTGTCCTCTGACTTCCATATGAAGACCTGGACTCATTCTGGACCAGGATCTGTCCTCTGACTTCCATATGAAGACCTGGACTCATCCTGGACCAGGATCTGTCCTCTGACTTCCATATGAAGACCTGGACTCATCCTGGACCAGGATCTGTCCTCTGACTTCCATATGAAGACCTGGACTCATTCTGGACCAGGATCTGTCCTCTGACTTCCAGATAAAGACCTGGACCCCTACTGGACCAGGATCTGTCCTCTGACTTCCATATGAAGACCTGGACTCATCCTGCACCAGGATCTGTCCTCTGACTTCCATATGAAGACCTGGACTCATTCTGGACCAGGATCTGTCCTCTGACTTCCATATGAAGACCTGGACCCCTACTGGACCAGGATCTGTCCTCTGACTTCCATATGAAGACCTGGACTCATTCTGGACCAGGATCTGTCCTCTGACTTCCATATGAAGACCTGGACTCATCCTGGACCAGGATCTGTCCTCTGACTTCCACATAAAGACCTGGACCCCTACTGGACCAGGATCTGTCCTCTGACTTCCATATGAAGACCTGGACTCATCCTGGACCAGGATCTGTCCTCTGACTTCCACATGAAGACCTGGACCCCTACTGGACCAGGATCTGTCCTCTGACTTCCATATGAAGACCTGGACCCCTACTGGACCAGGATCTGTCCTCTGACTTCCATATGAAGACCTGGACTCATTCTGGACCAGGATCTGTCCTCTGACTTCCATATGAAGACCTGGACTCATTCTGGACCAGGATCTGTCCTCTGACTTCCATATGAAGACCTGGACTCATCCTGGACCAGGATCTGTCCTCTGACTTCCAGATAAAGACCTGGACTCATTCTGGACCAGGATCTGTCCTCTGACTTCCATATGAAGACCTGGACTCATCCTGGACCAGGATCTGTTCTCTGACTTCCATATGAAGACCTGGACTCATTCTGGACCAGGATCTGTCCTCTGACTTCCATATGAAGACCTGGACTCATCCTGGACCAGGATCTGTCCTCTGACTTCCATATGAAGACCTGGACTCATTCTGGACCAGGATCTGTCCTCTGACTTCCATATGAAGACCTGGACTCATTCTGGACCAGGATCTGTCCTCTGACTTCCATATGAAGACCTGGACTCATCCTGGACCAGGATCTGTCCTCTGACTTCCATATGAAGACCTGGACTCATTCTGGACCAGGATCTGTCCTCTGACTTCCAGATAAAGACCTGGACCCCTACTGGACCAGGATCTGTCCTCTGACTTCCAGATGAAGACCTGGACTCATTCTGGACCAGGATCTGTCCTCTGACTTCCATATGAAGACCTGGACTCATTCTGGACCAGGATCTGTCCTCTGACTTCCATATGAAGACCTGGACCCCTACTGGACCAGGATCTGTCCTCTGACTTCCATATGAAGACCTGGACTCATTCTGGACCAGGATCTGTCCTCTGACTTCCATATGAAGACCTGGACTCATCCTGGACCAGGATCTGTCCTCTGACTTCCACATAAAGACCTGGACCCCTACTGGACCAGGATCTGTCCTCTGACTTCCATATGAAGACCTGGACTCATCCTGGACCAGGATCTGTTCTCTGACTTCCATATGAAGACCTGGACCCCTACTGGACCAGGATCTGTCCTCTGACTTCCACATGAAGACCTGGACCCCTACTGGACCAGGATCTGTCCTCTGACTTCCATATGAAGACCTGGACTCATCCTGGACCAGGATCTGTCCTCTGACTTCCACATGAAGACCTGGACCCCTACTGGACCAGGATCTGTCCTCTGACTTCCATATGAAGACCTGGACCCCTACTGGACCAGGATCTGTCCTCTGACTTCCATATGAAGACCTGGACTCATTCTGGACCAGGATCTGTTCTCTGACTTCCATATGAAGACCTGGACTCATCCTGGACCAGGATCTGTCCTCTGACTTCCACATGAAGACCTGGACCCCTACTGGACCAGGATCTGTCCTCTGACTTCCATATGAAGACCTGGACCCCTACTGGACCAGGATCTGTCCTCTGACTTCCATATGAAGACCTGGACTCATTCTGGACCAGGATCTGTCCTCTGACTTCCATATGAAGACCTGGACTCATCCTGGACCAGGATCTGTCCTCTGACTTCCATATGAAGACCTGGACTCATCCTGGACCAGGATCTGTCCTCTGACTTCCAGATGAAGACCTGGACTCATTCTGGACCAGGATCTGTCCTCTGACTTCCATATGAAGACCTGGACCCCTACTGGACCAGGATCTGTCCTCTGACTTCCATATGAAGACCTGGACCCCTACTGGACCAGGATCTGTCCTCTGACTTCCATATGAAGACCTGGACTCATTCTGGACCAGGATCTGTCCTCTGACTTCCATATGAAGACCTGGACCCCTACTGGACCAGGATCTGTCCTCTGACTTCCATATGAAGACCTGGACTCATTCTGGACCAGGATCTGTCCTCTGACTTCCATATGAAGACCTGGACTCATCCTGGACCAGGATCTGTCCTCTGACTTCCACATAAAGACCTGGACCCCTACTGGACCAGGATCTGTCCTCTGACTTCCATATGAAGACCTGGACTCATCCTGGACCAGGATCTGTCCTCTGACTTCCACATGAAGACCTGGACCCCTACTGGACCAGGATCTGTTCTCTGACTTCCATATGAAGACCTGGACTCATTCTGGACCAGGATCTGTCCTCTGACTTCCATATGAAGACCTGGACTCATTCTGGACCAGGATCTGTCCTCTGACTTCCATATGAAGACCTGGACTCATTCTGGACCAGGATCTGTCCTCTGACTTCCATATGAAGACCTGGACTCATTCTGGACCAGGATCTGTCCTCTGACTTCCATATGAAGACCTGGACTCATCCTGGACCAGGATCTGTCCTCTGACTTCCATATGAAGACCTGGACTCATTCTGGACCAGGATCTGTCCTCTGACTTCCAGATAAAGACCTGGACCCCTACTGGACCAGGATCTGTCCTCTGACTTCCAGATGAAGACCTGGACTCATTCTGGACCAGGATCTGTCCTCTGACTTCCATATGAAGACCTGGACTCATTCTGGACCAGGATCTGTCCTCTGACTTCCATATGAAGACCTGGACCCCTACTGGACCAGGATCTGTCCTCTGACTTCCATATGAAGACCTGGACTCATTCTGGACCAGGATCTGTCCTCTGACTTCCATATGAAGACCTGGACTCATCCTGGACCAGGATCTGTCCTCTGACTTCCACATAAAGACCTGGACCCCTACTGGACCAGGATCTGTCCTCTGACTTCCATATGAAGACCTGGACTCATCCTGGACCAGGATCTGTTCTCTGACTTCCATATGAAGACCTGGACCCCTACTGGACCAGGATCTGTCCTCTGACTTCCATATGAAGACCTGGACTCATTCTGGACCAGGATCTGTTCTCTGACTTCCATATGAAGACCTGGACTCATCCTGGACCAGGATCTGTCCTCTGACTTCCACATGAAGACCTGGACCCCTACTGGACCAGGATCTGTCCTCTGACTTCCATATGAAGACCTGGACCCCTACTGGACCAGGATCTGTCCTCTGACTTCCATATGAAGACCTGGACTCATTCTGGACCAGGATCTGTCCTCTGACTTCCATATGAAGACCTGGACTCATTCTGGACCAGGATCTGTCCTCTGACTTCCAGATGAAGACCTGGACTCATTCTGGACCAGGATCTGTCCTCTGACTTCCATATGAAGACCTGGACCCCTACTGGACCAGGATCTGTCCTCTGACTTCCATATGAAGACCTGGACCCCTACTGGACCAGGATCTGTCCTCTGACTTCCATATGAAGACCTGGACTCATTCTGGACCAGGATCTGTCCTCTGACTTCCATATGAAGACCTGGACCCCTACTGGACCAGGATCTGTCCTCTGACTTCCATATGAAGACCTGGACTCATTCTGGACCAGGATCTGTCCTCTGACTTCCACATAAAGACCTGGACCCCTACTGGACCAGGATCTGTCCTCTGACTTCCATATGAAGACCTGGACTCATCCTGGACCAGGATCTGTCCTCTGACTTCCACATGAAGACCTGGACCCCTACTGGACCAGGATCTGTTCTCTGACTTCCATATGAAGACCTGGACTCATTCTGGACCAGGATCTGTCCTCTGACTTCCATATGAAGACCTGGACTCATTCTGGACCAGGATCTGTCCTCTGACTTCCATATGAAGACCTGGACTCATCCTGGACCAGGATCTGTCCTCTGACTTCCAGATAAAGACCTGGACTCATTCTGGACCAGGATCTGTCCTCTGACTTCCATATGAAGACCTGGACTCATCCTGGACCAGGATCTGTTCTCTGACTTCCATATGAAGACCTGGACTCATTCTGGACCAGGATCTGTCCTCTGACTTCCATATGAAGACCTGGACTCATCCTGGACCAGGATCTGTCCTCTGACTTCCATATGAAGACCTGGACTCATTCTGGACCAGGATCTGTCCTCTGACTTCCATATGAAGACCTGGACTCATTCTGGACCAGGATCTGTCCTCTGACTTCCATATGAAGACCTGGACTCATCCTGGACCAGGATCTGTCCTCTGACTTCCATATGAAGACCTGGACTCATTCTGGACCAGGATCTGTCCTCTGACTTCCAGATAAAGACCTGGACCCCTACTGGACCAGGATCTGTCCTCTGACTTCCAGATGAAGACCTGGACTCATTCTGGACCAGGATCTGTCCTCTGACTTCCATATGAAGACCTGGACTCATTCTGGACCAGGATCTGTCCTCTGACTTCCATATGAAGACCTGGACCCCTACTGGACCAGGATCTGTCCTCTGACTTCCATATGAAGACCTGGACTCATTCTGGACCAGGATCTGTCCTCTGACTTCCATATGAAGACCTGGACTCATCCTGGACCAGGATCTGTCCTCTGACTTCCACATAAAGACCTGGACCCCTACTGGACCAGGATCTGTCCTCTGACTTCCATATGAAGACCTGGACTCATCCTGGACCAGGATCTGTTCTCTGACTTCCATATGAAGACCTGGACCCCTACTGGACCAGGATCTGTCCTCTGACTTCCATATGAAGACCTGGACTCATTCTGGACCAGGATCTGTTCTCTGACTTCCATATGAAGACCTGGACTCATCCTGGACCAGGATCTGTCCTCTGACTTCCACATGAAGACCTGGACCCCTACTGGACCAGGATCTGTCCTCTGACTTCCATATGAAGACCTGGACCCCTACTGGACCAGGATCTGTCCTCTGACTTCCATATGAAGACCTGGACTCATTCTGGACCAGGATCTGTCCTCTGACTTCCATATGAAGACCTGGACTCATTCTGGACCAGGATCTGTCCTCTGACTTCCAGATGAAGACCTGGACTCATTCTGGACCAGGATCTGTCCTCTGACTTCCATATGAAGACCTGGACCCCTACTGGACCAGGATCTGTCCTCTGACTTCCATATGAAGACCTGGACCCCTACTGGACCAGGATCTGTCCTCTGACTTCCATATGAAGACCTGGACTCATTCTGGACCAGGATCTGTCCTCTGACTTCCATATGAAGACCTGGACCCCTACTGGACCAGGATCTGTCCTCTGACTTCCATATGAAGACCTGGACTCATTCTGGACCAGGATCTGTCCTCTGACTTCCATATGAAGACCTGGACTCATCCTGGACCAGGATCTGTCCTCTGACTTCCACATAAAGACCTGGACCCCTACTGGACCAGGATCTGTCCTCTGACTTCCATATGAAGACCTGGACTCATCCTGGACCAGGATCTGTCCTCTGACTTCCACATGAAGACCTGGACCCCTACTGGACCAGGATCTGTTCTCTGACTTCCATATGAAGACCTGGACTCATTCTGGACCAGGATCTGTCCTCTGACTTCCATATGAAGACCTGGACTCATCCTGGACCAGGATCTGTCCTCTGACTTCCATATGAAGACCTGGACTCATTCTGGACCAGGATCTGTCCTCTGACTTCCATATGAAGACCTGGACTCATTCTGGACCAGGATCTGTCCTCTGACTTCCATATGAAGACCTGGACTCATCCTGGACCAGGATCTGTCCTCTGACTTCCATATGAAGACCTGGACTCATTCTGGACCAGGATCTGTCCTCTGACTTCCAGATAAAGACCTGGACCCCTACTGGACCAGGATCTGTCCTCTGACTTCCAGATGAAGACCTGGACTCATTCTGGACCAGGATCTGTCCTCTGACTTCCATATGAAGACCTGGACTCATTCTGGACCAGGATCTGTCCTCTGACTTCCATATGAAGACCTGGACCCCTACTGGACCAGGATCTGTCCTCTGACTTCCATATGAAGACCTGGACTCATTCTGGACCAGGATCTGTCCTCTGACTTCCATATGAAGACCTGGACTCATCCTGGACCAGGATCTGTCCTCTGACTTCCACATAAAGACCTGGACCCCTACTGGACCAGGATCTGTCCTCTGACTTCCATATGAAGACCTGGACTCATCCTGGACCAGGATCTGTTCTCTGACTTCCATATGAAGACCTGGACCCCTACTGGACCAGGATCTGTCCTCTGACTTCCATATGAAGACCTGGACTCATTCTGGACCAGGATCTGTTCTCTGACTTCCATATGAAGACCTGGACTCATCCTGGACCAGGATCTGTCCTCTGACTTCCACATGAAGACCTGGACCCCTACTGGACCAGGATCTGTCCTCTGACTTCCATATGAAGACCTGGACCCCTACTGGACCAGGATCTGTCCTCTGACTTCCATATGAAGACCTGGACTCATTCTGGACCAGGATCTGTCCTCTGACTTCCATATGAAGACCTGGACTCATCCTGGACCAGGATCTGTCCTCTGACTTCCATATGAAGACCTGGACTCATCCTGGACCAGGATCTGTCCTCTGACTTCCAGATGAAGACCTGGACTCATTCTGGACCAGGATCTGTCCTCTGACTTCCATATGAAGACCTGGACCCCTACTGGACCAGGATCTGTCCTCTGACTTCCAGATGAAGACCTGGACTCATCCTGGACCAGGATCTGTCCTCTGACTTCCAGATGAAGACCTGGACTCATCCTGGACCAGGATCTGTCCTCTGACTTCCAGATAAAGACCTGGACTCATTCTGGACCAGGATCTGTCCTCTGACTTCCATATATTGACCTGGACTCATTCTGGACCAGGATCTGTCCTCTGACTTCCACATAAAGACCTGGACCCCTACTGGACCAGGATCTGTCCTCTGACTTCCATATATTGACCTGGACTCATTCTGGACCAGGATCTGTCCCCTGACTTCCATTTGAAGACCTGGACTCATTCTGGACCAGGATCTGTCCTCTGACTTCCATATGAAGACCTGGACTCATCCTGGACCAGGATCTGTCCTCTGACTTCCATATGAAGACCTGGACTCATCCTGGACCAGGATCTGTCCTCTGACTTCCAGATGAAGACCTGGACTCATTCTGGACCAGGATCTGTCCTCTGACTTCCATATGAAGACCTGGACCCCTACTGGACCAGGATCTGTCCTCTGACTTCCATATGAAGACCTGGACCCCTACTGGACCAGGATCTGTCCTCTGACTTCCATATGAAGACCTGGACTCATTCTGGACCAGGATCTGTCCTCTGACTTCCATATGAAGACCTGGACCCCTACTGGACCAGGATCTGTCCTCTGACTTCCATATGAAGACCTGGACTCATTCTGGACCAGGATCTGTCCTCTGACTTCCATATGAAGACCTGGACTCATCCTGGACCAGGATCTGTCCTCTGACTTCCACATAAAGACCTGGACCCCTACTGGACCAGGATCTGTCCTCTGACTTCCATATGAAGACCTGGACTCATCCTGGACCAGGATCTGTCCTCTGACTTCCACATGAAGACCTGGACCCCTACTGGACCAGGATCTGTTCTCTGACTTCCATATGAAGACCTGGACTCATTCTGGACCAGGATCTGTCCTCTGACTTCCATATGAAGACCTGGACTCATTCTGGACCAGGATCTGTCCTCTGACTTCCATATGAAGACCTGGACTCATCCTGGACCAGGATCTGTCCTCTGACTTCCAGATAAAGACCTGGACTCATTCTGGACCAGGATCTGTCCTCTGACTTCCATATGAAGACCTGGACTCATCCTGGACCAGGATCTGTTCTCTGACTTCCATATGAAGACCTGGACTCATTCTGGACCAGGATCTGTCCTCTGACTTCCATATGAAGACCTGGACTCATCCTGGACCAGGATCTGTCCTCTGACTTCCATATGAAGACCTGGACTCATTCTGGACCAGGATCTGTCCTCTGACTTCCATATGAAGACCTGGACTCATTCTGGACCAGGATCTGTCCTCTGACTTCCATATGAAGACCTGGACTCATCCTGGACCAGGATCTGTCCTCTGACTTCCATATGAAGACCTGGACTCATTCTGGACCAGGATCTGTCCTCTGACTTCCAGATAAAGACCTGGACCCCTACTGGACCAGGATCTGTCCTCTGACTTCCAGATGAAGACCTGGACTCATTCTGGACCAGGATCTGTCCTCTGACTTCCATATGAAGACCTGGACCCCTACTGGACCAGGATCTGTCCTCTGACTTCCATATGAAGACCTGGACTCATTCTGGACCAGGATCTGTCCTCTGACTTCCATATGAAGACCTGGACTCATCCTGGACCAGGATCTGTCCTCTGACTTCCACATAAAGACCTGGACCCCTACTGGACCAGGATCTGTCCTCTGACTTCCATATGAAGACCTGGACTCATCCTGGACCAGGATCTGTTCTCTGACTTCCATATGAAGACCTGGACCCCTACTGGACCAGGATCTGTCCTCTGACTTCCATATGAAGACCTGGACTCATTCTGGACCAGGATCTGTTCTCTGACTTCCATATGAAGACCTGGACTCATCCTGGACCAGGATCTGTCCTCTGACTTCCACATGAAGACCTGGACCCCTACTGGACCAGGATCTGTCCTCTGACTTCCATATGAAGACCTGGACCCCTACTGGACCAGGATCTGTCCTCTGACTTCCATATGAAGACCTGGACTCATTCTGGACCAGGATCTGTCCTCTGACTTCCATATGAAGACCTGGACTCATCCTGGACCAGGATCTGTCCTCTGACTTCCATATGAAGACCTGGACTCATCCTGGACCAGGATCTGTCCTCTGACTTCCAGATGAAGACCTGGACTCATTCTGGACCAGGATCTGTCCTCTGACTTCCATATGAAGACCTGGACCCCTACTGGACCAGGATCTGTCCTCTGACTTCCAGATGAAGACCTGGACTCATCCTGGACCAGGATCTGTCCTCTGACTTCCAGATGAAGACCTGGACTCATCCTGGACCAGGATCTGTCCTCTGACTTCCAGATAAAGACCTGGACTCATCCTGGACCAGGATCTGTCCTCTGACTTCCATATGAAGACCTGGACTCATCCTGGACCAGGATCTGTCCTCTGACTTCCAGATGAAGACCTGGACTCATTCTGGACCAGGATCTGTCCTCTGACTTCCATATATTGACCTGGACTCATTCTGGACCAGGATCTGTCCTCTGACTTCCACATAAAGACCTGGACCCCTACTGGACCAGGATCTGTCCTCTGACTTCCATATATTGACCTGGACTCATTCTGGACCAGGATCTGTCCCCTGACTTCCATTTGAAGACCTGGACTCATCCTGGACCAGGATCTGTCCTCTGACTTCCATATGAAGACCTGGACTCATCCTTGACCAGGACCTGTCCTCTGACCCTCATATGAAACCAGATTCTGATCCGTCCAGGACTAAATGCTGGATTTTGTGTCTCTGGTTGAGTCTGTGGTCTTTGCAGGCGAGGTGCCGCCTTAATCGGACTAAGCGGTTTGGATAATGGATGAATGAATGGATTCCTGGAGGAACTGGACTACCAGGCTGTATCACCGTTGCCATGGACACCGTGTCTCCAACAGCGCCCCCTGCAGGAGGCGGTGCAGACGTACCGATGGTGTCCAGCGGCTGTCCCGTGTGTTTGGCGTAGATGTTGTTGATCTGTCTCTTCAGCTTCAGGATCTCCTCGGCCTGGATGGCGATGTCGGTGGCCTGACCCTGGACAGACAAACCCCCCCACATCAGTCCCTGTTTCACCGAGTCCAGCTCGAGGTGAGGTCCGGTTCCTGACTCACCCTGGCGCCACCGGAGGGCTGGTGGACCATGATGCGAGCGTTGGGCAGCGAGTGCCTCATGCCGGTGGTACCGGCGGCCAGCAGCAAGCTGCCCATGCTGGCGGCCTGGCCGACGCACCAGGTGGAGATGGGGTTCAGGATGTACTGCATGGTGTCGTAGATGGCCAGACCTGCCGTCACCACACCGCCTGGGGAGGACCACAGCACCCAAACCTCATTCTGACATTGGTCTTCCTCTGGTTTCCATGACATCCACTGTGTGTGTGTGTGTGTGTTTGTGTGTTTGTGTGTGGGGCAGGGGGGGGGGGGGGGGGGGGGTCCTACCTGGACTGTTGATGTACATGTGGATCGGCTTGTTGTTGCTTTCTGACTGCAGGAAGAGCAGCTGGGCGATAACCAGGCTGGCTACAGAGTCATCGATCTGAGGACAGGAGGACGGGAGGGGGGGGCAAGAGAAGAGGAGGGAGGACAGGAGGGGGGACAAGAGGACAGGAGGGAGGAGAGGAGGGGGGACAGGAGGGGGGACAAGAGGACAGGAGGGAGGAGAGGAGGGGGGACAGGAGGGGGGACAAGAGGACAGGAGGGAGGAGAGGAGGGGGGACAGGAGGGGGGACAAGAGGACAGGAGGGGGGACAGGAGGGGGGACAAGAGGACAGGAGGGAGGACAGGAGGGGGGACGGGAGGGAGGAGAGGAGGGGGGACAAGAGGACAGGAGGGAGGACAGGAGGGGGGATGGGAGGGAGGACGGGAGGGGGGGCGTGAGGGGGGACGTGAGGGGGGACAGGAGGGGGGACGTGAGGGGGGACAGGAGGGAGGACGGGAGGGGGGACAGGAGGGGGGACGTGAGGGGGGACAGGAGGGAGGACGGGAGGGGGGACGTGAGGGGGGACAGGAGGGAGGACGGGAGGGGGGACGTGAGGGGGGACAGGAGGGAGGACGTGAGGGGGGACAGGAGGGAGGATGTGAGGGGGGACAGGAGGGAGGACGGGAGGGGGGACGTGAGGGGGGACAGGAGGGAGGACGTGAGGGGGGACAGGAGGGAGGACGGGAGGGGGGACGTGAGGGGGGACAGGAGGGAGGACGGGAGGGGGGACGTGAGGGGGGACAGAAGGGAGGACGTGAGGGGGGACAGGAGGGTGGACGTGAGGGGGGACAGGAGGGAGGACGTGAGGGGGGACAGGAGGGAGGACGGGAGGGGGGACGTGAGGGGGGACAGGAGGGAGGACGTGAGGGGGGACAGGAGGGAGGACGGGAGGGGGGACGTGAGGGGGGACAGGAGGGAGGACGTGAGGGGGGACAGGAGGGTGGACGTGAGGGGGGACAGGAGGGAGGACGGGAGGGGGGACGTGAGGGGGGACAGGAGGGAGGACGGGAGGGGGGACGTGAGGGGGGACAGGAGGGGGGACGTGAGGGGGGACAGGAGAGAGGGGTGTGAATAGGACTCATTGACAAACGTCTGTGGAAACGTGTCCACATGGTGATGTCCGTCCAACACTTACGGGTCCCATGACGCAGATGATCCGTTCCCTCAGGAGACGAGAGTAGATGTCGTAGGCCCGCTCCCCCCTCCCCTGGAGGAAAAAACAGAACTCATTAAACTCCAGGTGGTATTCTGATGGTCGAGCACGCAGCAGTAAAACACAGAAACATGATGTCTGGACGCGGTCAGAAGGACTAAAACAGATCATAAATGTTGTTTAAATAACTAGTTCTGAATGACCAGCGCTGCAAAATGCTGCTATAAAACAGAAAAATGTCCGATCGGGTCCGAGTTCTGGTCAATTATACGAATATTTAAAAGAAAATGAAACAACGCCGTTGGAAACGTGTCTTTATTCTATAAATTCACAATCAGCTCATGTTTTCCATCAAATGGTCCCAGTTTCATCTGATAAGTTGAAAGTGGAAGAAAATATATTATTTATATGATTTACAACCTATCTGTTTTTAGTCCTGATATTTTAAGAACGGTGGAATAAAAGAGTTTCTGTGTGGGATCAACGTGCGTCACACCCACCGTCTGCTCCACCACTATGGGTATGAGAGGACTCCTCCATACGGGACTGTGATGGATGGATCTGCTGTGCTTCAGCGTCAGACCCCCAATACTCAACGCCGTCTGAAACAAAGCAGGATAAAGGTTGTTTTTCAATAAAAACTTTGTTGTTCTTCTATAACTATTTCAGGAATGTTCCAGATTATTACTCCTGTCAAAGAAAATATCCATCGAAGAATAGGATGGTGGAGCTGCTGCCTCCAGGTCTGGCAGAAAGATGTCATGAGGTATGTAGGGTGTAGGAGGCATGTAGGAGGCATGTAGGATACAGGAGGCACGTAGGGTGTAGGAGGCACGCAGGGTGTAGGAGGCACGCAGGGTGTAGGAGGCACGCAGGATGTAGGAGGCACGCAGGATGTAGGAGGCACGTAGGATGTAGGAGGCACGCAGGATGTAGGAGGCACGCAGGATGTAGGAGGCACGTAGGGTGTAGGAGGCTCGTAGGATGTAGGAGGCTCGTAGGATGTAGGAGGCACGTAGGATGTAGGAGGCACGCAGGATGTAGGAGGCACGCAGGATATAGGAGGCACGCAGGATATAGGAGGCATGTAGGATGTAGGAGGCATGTAGGGTGTAGGAGGCATGTAGGGTGTATGAGGCATGTAGGATGTAGGAGGCATGTAGGATGTAGGAGGCATGTAGGGTGTATGAGGCATGTAGGATGTAGGAGGCATGTAGGGTGTATGAGGCACGTAGGGTGTATGATGCATGTAGGAGGCATGTAGGAGGCATGTAGGATGTAGGAGGCATGTAGGGTGTATGAGGCATGTAGGATGTAGGAGGCATGTAGGAGGCATGTAGAGTGTAGAAGGCATGTAGGATGTAGGAGGCATGTAGGAGGCATGTAGGATGTAGGCGGCATGTAGGGTGTATGAGGCATGTAGGATGTATGAGGCATGTAGGATGTAGGAGGCATGTAGGAGGCATGTAGGGTGTATGAGGCATGTAGGATGTAGGAGGCATGTAGGAGGCATGTAGGATGTAGGAGGCATGTAGGGTGTATGAGGCATGTAGGATGTAGGAGGCATGTAGGGTGTAGGAGGCATGTGAGATGTAGGAGGCATGTAGGAGGCATGTAGGATGTAGGAGGCATGTAGGGTGTATGAGGCATGTAGGATGTAGGAGGCATGTAGGAGGCATGTAGGATGTAGGCGGCATGTAGGGTGTATGAGGCATGTAGGATGTAGGAGGCATGTAGGATGTAGGAGGCATGTAGGGTGTAGGAGGCACGCAGGGTGTAGGAGGCACGTAGGATGTAGGAGGCATGTAGGATGTAGGGTGTAGGAGGCATGCAGGGTGTAGGAGGCACGTAGGATGTAGGAGGCATGTAGGATGTAGGGTGTAGGAGGCACGTAGGGTGTAGGAGGCACGTAGGATACAGGAGGCACGAAGGATGTAGGAGGCAGGTAGGATGTAGGAGGCACGCAGGATACAGGAGGCACGAAGGATGTAAGAGGCATGTAGGATGTAGGAGGCAGGTAGGATGTAGGAGGCACGTAGAGTGTAGGAGGCACGTAGGATGTAGGAGGCACGTAGGATGTAGGAGGCATGTAGGGTGTAGGAGGCATGTAGGATGTAGGAGGCATGTAGGGTGTATGTGGCATGTAGGATGTAGGAGACACGTAGGGTGTAGGAGACACGTAGGGTGTAGGAGACACGTAGGGTGTAGGAGACACATAGGATGTAGGAGGCATGTAGGATGTAGGAGGCATGTAGGATGTCGGAGGCATGTAGGATGTAGGATGTAGGGTGTAGGAGGCATGTAGGATGTAGGAGGCATGTAGGGTGTATGAGGCATGTAGAATGTAGGATGTAGGAGGCATATAGGGTGTAGGAGGCATGTAGGGTGTAGGAGGCATGTAGGATGTAGGAGACATGTAGGGTGTATGAGGCATGTAGGATGTAGGAGGCATGTAGGGTGTATGAGGCATGTAGGGTGTATGAGGCATGTAGGTTGTAGGAGGCATGTAGGGTGTAGGAGGCATGTAGGGTGTAGGAGGCATGTAGGATGTAGGAGGCATGTAGGGTGTATGAGGCATGTAGGATGTAGGAGGCATGTAGGATGTAGGAGGCATGTAGGGTGTATGAGGCATGTAGGATGTAGGAGGCATGTAGGGTGTATGAGGCATGTAGGATGCAGGAGGCATGTAGGATGTAGGAGGCATGTAGGGTGTATGAGGCATGTAGGATGTAGGAGGCATGTAGGATGTATGAGGCATGTAGGATGTAGGAGGCATGTAGGGTGTAGGAGGCATGTAAGAGATAGGAGGCATGTAGGATGTAGGAGGCATGTAGGGTGTATGAGGCATGTAGGGTGTATGAGGCATGTAGGGTGTAGGAGGCATGTAGGATGTAGGAGGCATGTAGGGTGTATGAGGCATGTAGGGTGTATGAGGCATGTAGGGTGTAGGAGGCATGTAGGGTGTAGGAGGCATGTAGGAGGCATGTAGGATGTAGGAGGCATGTATGAGGCATGTAGGATGTAGGAGGCATGTAGGGTGTATGAGGCATGTAGGATGTAGGAGGCATGTTGTATAAAATGGACATGTCCAGATTAACCTGCTTTGTCTCCTTCAAACTGGAACAATCAAAACATTTTACAACTTCAGCTTCGTCCCTTTTTTTTCTTCATCATCATCTTCATCGTCTAAAACCTTTTCTGACAGGTGTGGAGATGTGATTATTGATCAGTTTGATCAATTGATCATTTATAGTCTGAGCAGGTTAACTTCCTGGTCTATGTTTTGTAACTGTTGTTTTAGCCTGATGGTCTGGTTTGTGGGACGTCCTGCATCTTTTCACGGCCAGCCATCTGTGATGTCAGTCGGACAGTATTATCTGATCAAACTGACTGATCAAGAAGATTTCTCTGCAGCTGATCAGATTCCTACATGACTGACCAGCCTGTGATTGATCAGATTCCTGTCTCCTGTGAAGTCTGCAGGAATCTGATCACACACCTTATCGAACCGTTCAGTCAGTTTCTGTGTGAATGAAAGCGGATTAATCTAACATTAAACTGGTCTAATCCAGACTATTTCATCATATCGATCCTCTGAAGATCAATAACAACACGAGTGGCACATGTTACAAGTAACAACAGGAATCTTCCGCTGACGATCTGCTCAGTTTGACATGTTTTACAGCGGGATGTGGTCATGTACAGGGATATAGTGTATCCAAAAACCAGTTTGTGCGGAGCACTGGGAACTGTGGTTCACGTTCAGCACTGGGAACTGTGGTTCAGAGGTGATGCATGTAAACGTTACACAACAACAACAACCAGACAACAGGCTCCAGACTAACACCGTCACCGGTCAGGTCCGGTTCTAGATCAGGTTCGGATCTGAATGTTTCCGGATTAATGACAGATTATAAAACAGAAGTTTTTCTACTTACTCGAAGCAGCATTTTTATAAAACTCGGCTTTTCTCCTCCTCTGTGTGACCCCGGTTACACCAGAAACAGTTCCGTGACGACTTCCTCCTCCTCCTCTTTGTCTGGCAGGAAAATGTTTAGCGCCACCAGGTGTCGATGAGGAAATCTTCTTTTCTGTGGATGAACCATGTGAAGCTGTTTTCTTCTTCCAATAAATAAACAAATAAATGGATTTGGGAATGGCATTTGTATTTAATTGTTTACACTTTCATTTATTTAAGTACTTTCCCAATTTACAATATTATTTCATAATGGCATTTTGACTATATGGTACATTTTGTTGCAACTATGAAGAGACTTTTTTTTTTTTTTTCAAATTAAATAAAATAATTAATAATAAAAATTAATGAATAATTATTTTTTCATTAAATAAAAAAAAGATACATACAGTTGTGCTCATATGTATTCATCCCCTTTCATCAAAGAAAAGGCTGAATTTATAACAGTCACTCAAATAACTGGAGACTCATAAAAGGATCAATAACTAAAAATTTGCAAAAAATATAATGTAGTAATATAAGACACTGTTTTTTCATTTAATTGAGTAGAAGAAAGAAAAATTAAACAAACAAACAAATGTGTCCTGGACAAATTAGAGCACTTTTCTGTTGAACAGTGGGACAAAATACCTGTCAACAGGTGCAGAAGTCTGACTGAGAGGAACAGAAAACACCTGACTGGAGCGGAAACATTAAAGGATTGTTCAACTAAATATTAGTTTGAGTGATGTAATGTGTAATAAATCGTCTTATTTGTTTGATTTTTTAAAAAAAATATTTCTTTTGAACCAGAATTTGAAAAATAATGTAATGATTTTCATAAAAGTTTTATTTATTACTTTTGTCAATTTCATCTTATTTTACAGGCAGGTGTTTTTTCCTTCTTTAATGAAAGGGTATGAATAAATATGAGCACAACTGTAAATGTGTAACATAAAACAAAAAAAATTACAATATAATAAAAACTAAATAAGTAAATAAAATGTAATATTTTTAAGGATACCTTGACATTCACAGTGGTAAAGTAAAACAAGACCACAGAAAGTGTTTAATTATTATTAAAATATTTGTCTTTTACATAATACTAATACTAATAATAATGATGATAATAATAATAATAATAATAATAATAATAATAATAATAATAATAATAATAATAATAAATGTAAGAAGAAAAAAAACATTTTAAGTGGATAACTTTTTTATTTAATGGCACTTTTGTTTCATGATGGTGTTTTTTTTTTTGTTTTTTTTTTGTCCTTTGGTCGATGCGGAAAACCCACATATATATGAGGAAAACAAGCAAACTCCACACAGACATGACTGTGAAGTTCATTGATGACTCTAAATTGTCCCTAGGAGTGATTGTGAGCATGGATGGTTGTTTGTCTCTCTGTTATACACTACAAACCTGTCCAGGGACCCTGCCTCTCACCCAATGATTGCTGGCATGCTTAAATGCTGCATGCTTGACTCATGGTCACATGATAGCAAAAATGTAGAGTTGCTTAGAAACATAGCATGTCCCAACTTACCCAACTCAGTCCTGTTTCAGATATTTTCTTTTTCATGTATTCTACTCCCTTGTCTGCCTGACCTCAGCTTTACCACATGTACACTGTAATCCTCACACAACCCACAGGGATTCTAGCAGGGTAGAAAATAGTGAAATAGTGTTTATTCGTTATAAATTTTACCTCAGAATGAATGCAGGTGGATTATTTTACCATACTGACATGACAACCCGCTTTCCAGCTGAATAATAGACCTTAAACCACTTCAGCTGTTTTTGTTTGCTGGGTTACACCAAACATAAAGTCTTAGTCATTATTCTTCACTAGAGAAGTCAACCATCACCATGGTTACGGAAAGATCCATCACTCACCCAGCTGTTGTGTTGCTTTTTCCTGCCATGCTGTTCTGACTCCACACTGCCTGAGGACTGTCTGTAAAACATGATTAACATCCTGCTCCAGCAGATCCTGATTCCCAGCCTACTTTTCTCTTTGACAGAAATTATTTTATTTGTTTTAAATGAGCTTTGTTCCAGAGAAGACAGTGGTGTTTCTGGACCCTGTTCACACATGAATTCTTCTTTGCATGATGGAGCTTTAATCTGCATGTGTGGATTTCAGGGTGAACTGTGCTCACAGAGTGGTTTCTGGAAGTCCTCATGAGTCCATGCAGTGGTTTCCAGTAGAGAATCATGTCTGCTTTTACTGCAGATGATCACCAGCGTCCAGCCTTATCCCAGCATACAGAGATTCCTTCTGATTCAAATCAAAGTCAAATCAAACCAAAGATATTTTATTCATCCCCGAGAGGAAATTCAAAGTTCAAGCCAGCTCGTCCGTGGTTTGACAAACAGACACGTAACATTAATGACAAAAGAAGAATACAGAACCAAGCTGAACCTCGGCCACGCAGCCAGTTTATCACCAGCACCGCCTTGTAACAGATAAGAACAGAGATACATTAGGACCATGGCGGCTCGAGGGAAAAAAGGTCATGTAACTCCAGGCCGCACCACAAGATGATGCAGTCCAATGAGACAGAGAAGAAAAAATCTCCAAATCTTCTGTAATACACTGTAGATGGTGAGATCTTTAAAGTCTGAGGAACATTTTTCTGAATATTTAGACCCAATTTGTCTCAAATTTCCCATCAAATGGTAAATTGTATCAATTTCATCATCTGATGTTGTTTAGCTTGTACTGGGAATTAAAATATGGCCTGGTGAAATTCTGCTTTTTATAGAGAACAGTTTCAGAGAAAACTGTGTGGATAACTCAGATACAAATATATGTAGGTACATTTATTCTCCTTATTTTAAACAAATGTTAAAAACTAATTTAAAAAAAATAATGCAAGTTGTTAGACAACAGTAAAAGTCCTTTAATAGTCTATTTAAACACACAAGGGACAGACATTGCGAAACATTTCGGCAGCAAGAAAAATATAAAATCTCTTTAATAATGAGGGAAATTATGCTACTTGTAAGCCACATCGTAGACGATACTTTATTCCACAAATACTCTTGGTGACGTTTAGTATTGCACAGCTCTGAAAGCAAACAGTCACACAGACAAGCCTGACAACATCAACAGACAGCTTGTAACAGAGGCAGCACAAACTGCATGTGTGTACATCTAACAGGAATAAACCAGGATGGGACGGAAAATAATATAAAAATAATCACTGCTGATTCATGTAAATGCAGACAGAATAAACAGAAAATATTTAATGTTTTTTAAACAATTTGTTAAGAAAAAAAACCTTTTTATTCCAGATCTGCAACACATTTAATAAAAGACAAGATAGTTGCAGAGGCAGTTTGGGGCAGGTGTTGACATTAAAGAAATGTTTGTTGATGATTGTGATCAGTATTTGGTCCTAAAACAGCATCCATGAGAGGCTGATGGATGTAAAACCTGTAAAAACTGTCTAAAAAGACAGAAGACAGCAGAATGCAACTTAATGTAAAACTTCAAGGGCTGTAGGACATGGAGGTAGATCAGTCTCTGAGGATTTAAGACATTTAGCAGATTGACAGGAATTTATTTAAAAACAAAAAAAACTGGAAGAAACCCTGCTGAATATGTAGGAAATGTTTCAGTCCAGTTCTCTGGTCTTTCTGATGAACCTGCATCATCAGCTGACAGAACCACACCAGCCGGCATTACCATGGAAACCTCCATCCAGCTCTACAATCCAGAGTTACATTCACACACGTCACCTCCGACGTTACTGAAACCAGCTGCATGTAGACCTGGTCCAGATTCTCAGAGGTCCAGTTCTCTGGACTCAGACCATTACACACTGGAAACCAGCTGCATGTAGACCTGGTCCAGATTCTCGGAGGTCCAGTTCTCTGGATTCAGACCATTACACACTGGAAACCAGCTGCATGTAGACCTGGTCCAGATTCTCAGAGGTCCATTACTCTGGATTCAGACCATTACACACTGGAAACCAGCTGCATGTAGACCTGGTCCAGATTCTCAGAGGTCCAGTTCTCTGGACTCAGACCATTACACACTGGAAACCAGCTGCATGTAGACCTGGTCCAGATTCTCAGAGGTCCATTACTCTGGATTCAGACCATTACACACTGGAAACCAGCTGCATGTAGACCTGGTCCAGATTCTCAGAGGTCCATTACTCTGGATTCAGACCATTACACACTGGAAACCAGCTGCATGTAGACCTGGTCCAGATTCTCAGAGGTCCATTACTCTGGATTCAGACCATTACACACTGGAAACCAGCTGCATGTAGACCTGGTCCAGATTCTCAGAGGTCCAGTTCTCTGGACTCAGACCATTACACACTGGAAACCAGCTGCATGTAGACCTGGTCCAGATTCTCACAGGTCCAGTTCTCTGGACTCAGACCATTACACACTGGAAACCAGCTGCATGTAGACCTGGTCCAGATTCTCAGAGGTCCAGTTCTCTGGACTCAGACCATTACACACTGAAAACCAGCTGCATGTAGACCTGGTCCAGATTCTCGGAGGTCCAGTTCTCTGGACTCAGACCACTATACACTGGAAACTGGGACTGTGTTTAGACCAACGAACGCTCCAGATCTTTGTTGGAAGAATTAAAACACAGAACAAAAGAAGCATCCAGACTGTTGCTGACAAGTCCAAAAGCCTGGTTCTGTGATGACGCGGAGTTGGATCAGGGTTCTGTTATTATATGGAATCGGACCAGGATTCTGATGGCATGGTATCGGGCCAGGGTTCTGATAGCATGGAATCGGACCAGGGTTCTGATGGCATGGGTTCGGACCAAGGTTCTGATGGTATGGAATTAGGCCAGGGTTCTGATGGCATGAAATCGGACCAGGGTTCTGATGGCATGGGTTCGGACCAGAGTTCTGATGGCATGGAATTGGACCAGGGTTCTGATGGCATGGGTTCGGACCAGGGTTCTGATGGCATGGGTTCGGACCAGGGTTCTGATGGTATGGAATTAGGCCAGGGTTCTGATGGCATGGAATCGGACCAGGGTTCTGATGGCATGGGTTCGGACCAGAGTTCTGATGGCATGGAATTGGACCAGGGTTCTGATGGCATGGAATCGGACCAGGGTTCTGATAGCATGGAATCGAACCAGGGTTCTGATGGCATGGAATCGGACCAGGGTTCTGATAGCATGGAATCGAACCAGGGTTCTGATGGCATGGAATCGGACCAGGGTTCTGATAGCATGGAATCGAACCAGGGTTCTGATGGCATGGGTTCGGACCAGGGTTCTGATGGTATGGAATTAGGCCAGGGTTCTGATGGCATGGAATCGGACCAGGGTTCTGATGGCATGGGTTCGGACCAGAGTTCTGATGGCATGGAATTGGACCAGGGTTCTGATGGCATGGAATCGGACCAGGGTTCTGATAGCATGGAATCGAACCAGGGTTCTGATGGCATGGAATTGGACCAGGGTTCTGTGATGGTATGGAATTGGACCAGGGTTCTGATGGCATGGGTTCGGACCAGAGTTCTGATGGCATGGAATTGGACCAGGGTTCTGATGGCATGGAATCGGACCAGGGTTCTGATAGCATGGAATCGAACCAGGGTTCTGATGGCATGGAATTGGACCAGGGTTCTGTGATGGTATGGAATTGGACCAGGGTTCTGATGGCATGGAATCGGACCAGGGTTCTGATAGCATGGAATCGAACCAGGGTTCTGATGGCATGGGTTCGGACCAGGGTTCTGATGGTATGGAATGGGCTTTTGGAATGTGCTACAGGTCTGAGATGAAAACTGGATGAGTATAACAAACAAAGCTGATGAAACAGACATGAAACATCCTTTCTGCTGTCTGCAGCGTAAACAATGAAACGTTAGAACCACAGCATTTTCACGCCTGCAGCGTTTTCCGAATTCCTTCCGATTTAGGTCATAAACTTCACGGTAACGACTGATGAGGACAAACTGGACCAACTCAGGAGGGAATAAGAAAGCGACCAGAAGACCAGCAACAAGTCAAGTAGCAGCAAGACTGGAACTCCACACAGCAGATATCTAGATCGGTCCTCTAACTCCATCGAACCTCAAACACGGCAGCACGGACACTTCCTGCTTCTGTACAGCATGTAAAGAACAGAAAGTTGATGGTTCTCAGCTTGAACAGAGATGTTTGTAGGTACAGTGAGATGAAAGCTTGTCTGACTCTAAGAAAGAACAAGCTGCTTTTTAAAGGATAAAGCTGGAATGATCCTGCACTTGTCTTTTTGAAGATTACCATGAAGAGGTAACAATGCATTTATCTCCTATCTCATGTCTGAACACTGGCTTTTATTAAACATGACAACTTTGTTCTTTAAAAAACAGATAAAAGCTGTAATGTGTGTCAACTTTCTGTGCTGCTGATGGTCTGGTAAAAGTTTAGTTTTGGAATTTTCCTCATTTGACTCTCTATCTGTCCCAACTAAAAGGGTTTTCATGTGATTGGCTGACAAAAATACACCCATACAGGATCCTGACAACATTATCCTTTAATTGTATTTGCTGGTGGCTACATCCAGGAGCAGAAACCTCTGATAGAAACACATGGCAGTGCTGTAACTGAGTCCTTCTGTCCCTCTATCATTAGTCTCGAGCACACAGGCTAAACTTAATATTTCACATGGCAGTAGCATCACTTTCTGCCCCACACACGATGGACACAAACATCTGAACAGCACACTGAATAAGGGGTGTGTGTGGGGTCATCGAACCATCTGGTTAGTAGAATCCTCCGCCTCAACTCACAGACATGTTTCAGGACTTGGAGCCATGCTGCCATTTTGTTGTGGTTCTTTCAAGAATCTCTCCACCTCCTCTGAGTCCACATCTAAACTCTTTGGCCTGATGTCATCTTCCTCCTTCCTGTCTCTGTCCTCCTTCTCTTGCTCCTCTCTGGCTCCCTTCTCTATCTCATCGCTCCCCTCGGCACCTCTGCTGCACACCCTGGTGAAGGATTCATCCGTCACTTTGATGCTCTCAGGTGTAGCCGGCTCAGATGGCTTCTTTTTGATAAACAGGAAGTTGCAAGTAGCCAAAACCACAGCTGAGAGCACGACCTCACTTCCTGCCAGCAGGAACACGTACATGTAGTTCTTGGTGGCGTCGAGTAGCCGGCCTGTGGCAAAGGTAAACAGATATGTGAGAAAACAGATGTCAGTGCAGTTTACATTCAAAGCTTCCACTGATAAAATAAACCACACTTTGGAGTCGGCTGCTTAAGGGGAAGTTGGCTGTGGATGTTCAGAAGGTCCAGAACATGCACCGATACCTTAAATTTGGTTTCCTCCAAATTCACATGGTAGCTATACATCTACTTATGGAGTTCCCCAAGGGTCCATGTTATGCTACTTATAGTTCAGCATCAACATACTGTCACTCAGAAACAAACCAAATATCTGGTCATTAAAGCTGGGGCAAGAAGTGAAAGTGGCGCCCTGTCTTGGCTCCTCCCCCTCTGGTTTTGCTCCTTGCGTGATCCGAGGCTTTTTTCTTACCTCCGCCAAGGAGGTTATGTTTCTACCGGTGTTCATCTGCTTGTGTTCAAGAAAATTCAAAAAGTTATGGATGGATTTTAATTAAATTTTTGCAAGTTGTTGGAAATGTGAAAAGGAAGAACAGGTATAGATTTGTTTGGATGCAGGAACTTTTTAGACGCTGTGGCGGAGGTTTGAGCTCTCCAAGTGCTTTTCTACTTTGCAGCTTTTTCCACCAAAGATTTTCTCTTTCTCAGCTGTTTAGCAGGAGGAGGCAAATAAACCGAGCTGGGTCGGGAAATCTTTCCTGCATTTTCTCAGCCGAGAAGAAGCTTATGAAATATATGAAATGAACAACTTAAATTCCGCCCGAACGTTTTGATTAGTCAGAGTTTTTACAGATTTACAGTAAACTGAGGGCTCTAACTATATTTCTTATTGTTCATGATTACAGAATGTATAGACTACTATCAGGACGAGGAACCACTTCATCCAGAGTGAAAAAAAAAGTCTCTGAGCAACATTACCTACTATAGCTTTAATATGCTGACGACACTCAGCTCTACGTTACTGTCTCACCAGGAGACCCTGGTCCCAGACAAATCTTTAGTTCGTGTCCTGGTCAATTTGGATTTTCCTGTTAGTTATATGGTTTCCCTATGTTTATTCTTCTGAGAGGCGTGGGGGTTTGTTTCCTCATGTCGGTTTATTTTCTCGCCATATCATAATCTGGGAGAAATCCGGGAAAATAACAAAGCAGGAAAGACGGGTAAAAATCGGGAGTTTCCCGACCAAAACAGTTGAGTTAACAGGTGTGCTTGAATGTTCAAGAAGTTTCTTCTACTAAATAAAGAAAAATCTGAAATTATTGTATTTTGAAGCAAAGGTTCAGTTTCAATCAGAGATATTTCAACTCAATCCAGAAATCTTAGAGTCATTTTGGACTTTTTAACAGCTAGCATAAAAGCAGGACCCAGATCAGCCATTAACCATCTGAAGAATATATCTAAAATAAGAGTACTGATGGCCCAGCATGATGGAGAAATTCTTCACCATCTGTTTTCATTGGTTTTGACTGCTGTAATGGAGTTTTAACAGGTCTAAGTAAAAAAAAAAAAAAAAGGCTAAAAACAACTGCAACTAATCCAGAAAGCTGCTACTTGTGTCCTCACAAACACCAGGAAATCTTCCAAATCTTTACACTGTTTGTGGTTCTGGTCCAGAATACAAGTCTGATCTGTTGACTCATATAAGCCACCAAGACTTCTAGATCTTCTGGGTCAAGGTTGCTTTCCTAAAATCTGGAACAAACAAGTGGAAAATCTGATCCAAACCTTGGTTCTAGTAAAGTGGGTTTAGTTACCTGCACCTGGTGGTCCCACCAGCACTGCGACGGCTTCCATGAGCAGGACCAGGCCAATGGCACTGGAGAATTTCTCAGTGCCAACTATTGCCATCAGAACCTCAAACTGCAGTGCTCCCACCATCCCGTAGGAGATGCCAAAGAAGATGCAGAACACCACCAGGGAAGCGTAGTCATTGGCCTGAAGATAAGTTAGACGCAGTGAAGGCAGAGAATCAAACCAAATTTCTTCTTTCCAGGTCATACTTTACAAACCTTCACCCACCTGTGAACCAATTAGGTCTGTGACTCCATTGAATATCATGGCAAAGCTGAACAGGTAGACACAACGGGGCCGAACCCATTTCAGTCCAGCAATCACGCCACAGGTGGGCCTCGCAAAGATGTCAATGAAACCCAGGATGGTGAGCAGCAGGGCAGACTTGGTATCTTCATTTCCCAGCTCCTTGGCATAGTTCACCACAAAAACCGGTGGCACAAAGAGGCCCAGAACCATGATGGACGCAGCCACCGTGTAGATGACGAAGCCACAGTCTTTGAACACAGAGACGTCCAGCAGTTTGGGTTTGGCTCTCTTCTTCTCTCCATCTGTTTCCTGATCATCGTCCTGTCCCTGGCTCTTGGATTTCAGGGTATTGGGACCTACGAGAGGCTTCATGAGGGCTGCACACACACAGCAGTTTAGAAGAATACCACCAAGGATGAGGAAGCCACCCCTCCACCCATACTGGTACTGAAGGACCTGGCCCAGTGGAGACAGGCAGCATAAGGCCACAGGACTTCCGGCAGCAGAGAGGCCGTTGGCCAGCGGACGCTTCTCACTGAAGTACCGGTTCAGCATGATCAGAGATGGCTGGAAGTTCAGGGCTAATCCCAAACCTGCAACGGAGAACAAAGATTCTTTTAACTTCTCCTTCAGGGTCACAAGCAACTCCAACCGCAGCAGATGCTTCAGCTTTGTGCAAAAAGGGTTGAGAACAAAGGGTCAAAACTGGCCCAGTGTGGGATTAAAATCTACTTTAATATTTAAAGTGATGTCTAAATGTGGTCTATTGAACCTGTTTTTAAACGTTTTTACTATGAAGTGATGAAATAGTGTGTCAAGTATGATACACGTCGTTAAAGGGTTAAATAGGGAAAACATGCGTTTTAGCTCAAACTGTAGCTGCCTCTTCCTCAGCTTCTTATGTTAATGAATCTCAAAAGTTCCAAAGAGAAAAGTATGAACATGGAGCACAAACAGCGTCAAACATGACATTTTCATGGTTAGAAGTAGCAATTCGGTTCTGTTGGACTGTAACACACAGCAGAACCACCATTAGAACCAGCAGCAGTGTGGGAGGCTACCAGGACTGTTTTTACCTCCGCCAAGGATGTTTTGTTTTCGTAAGAGTTTGTTTGTTTGTCTGTTAGCAACATTACTCAAAAAACTTTGGGATATGTTGGGGGTGTCACGAGGAACAAATGATTAAATTTTGGTGGTGATCCGGAAGAGATCCTGGATTCTGGATTAAATAAAAAGTACAAAGCAGACACCACACCACTGACGACCACGTCAGCGTATGCAGTGGGTGTGTGCGTAATGCGCTAAGTTTGGCTCTGATTGGCCGATTGGTATGACCGACCCCTCTTTCTAATCGTGCGATACGGTAGAAACATGCTGATGTCATCATGTTTACATAAATGCGACCAATCGGCGCCGACAAAGCAGAAAATGTTTGGGACGCTGAATGACTGACACCTGTTGTCGTCCAATCAAACTGATGTTACCGGGCAGAAAACTGTGCTTTTGTCCCGGATGTATGCTCTCAGTAGAGGTGCTGTTTGTTCGTTTCCATGCCGCTGGGTGGACACAAGGGTCCAATGTTTTTGTTTACGTATTTCTGTGGACTTTGTACTTGGTTTTTTTAACTTCTTTTTTTACTTCTGCCAAGGAGGTTAGGTTTTCCCCGGAGTTTGTTTGTTTGTTTGGTTGTCTGTTAGCAACATTACTTAAAATGTTATGGATGGATTTTGATGAAATTTTCAGGATATGTTGGGGGTCTAACAAGGAACAAATGGTTACATTTTGGTGGAGATCCGGAAGAGATCCTGGATCACTTTGAAGTTATGTTGAGTATGCTTGGCGGAGGTTTTTCTAGTTTACTGTTTTTACTGACATGGTGTATATTGTTGAGTTGCTATAATAAATCTCCTCTGAGTTCATGCGTTGACCGGCGACATGTACACAGTCTACCAGCCTCTCGCATGCTGATTGCTGGGATAGATTCCAGCCCCCTGCGACCTGAACTGGATCGAATAATTGGTTTATTTAACGAATAGACAAACCATTTCATCAAGAAAGAAAAGTATGTGCGTGCTGTTTAGGCTGATGATCTGCAGGAACAGTTGGCATCCAAACCTGTGATGACTCCGGTTGTAAGGTAGATGTGGATGATGCTGGTGGAGAAGGAAGCCAGGATCATTCCCAGAGAGGCAAACAGGCCTCCCACCATCATGACCGGCCGGCAGCCGAAGCGGTTCACCAGCACGCTGCATATCGGACCTGGACAAAATCAAACATGTTCAGGTTGTCTGTGTCTCACTGGAAGAAGGTTAGTTTTATAAAAATGCAGTCGCCCTTCAAACTGACGGACATGTTGTTCGCAGGCAACAGCACCAACATCTGAGATATCTGATGGAGAGGTGGAGGTTCTCGTTACCACTTTTGCCTCTGAGCTTACTTTCTTTCCTCACATTAAAGATGAACAGAAGTAGGTTTTATCATCTTGCGATCAGCCGGAGTTTCTCTGTCAGGCTGGCTCAGAGGGGCTGATGCTTTAAGCTCTTGTCATTTGGACGACTGTAAGACCCTACTCTCTGTTATTCCCAAAAAGACATCTCCAACCTGCAATTACCTCAAAACTCAGCTGCACATGTGCTGACAAGGCCCAGAGGTTGTAAGATCACTGCATTTGCTCCCTTCAGGGTCCATTTTAAGGGTCTTTTATTCCTTTTTAAACATCCTAACAGTCTTGGGATCTTATTTATCCGACCTGCTTTTGTCATATTAACCCTCACGGACCCTGAAGTCCTCTAGCAGTGGTCTTTTAATCACCCCAAAACCCACGAGGAGACTGCTTTCGGCCATTATGACTCCCATGTGGAACAGCCTGCCAGTTACCATAACGACCACAGCTCCTCTGGTCCCACTTTTTTATTCTGGTTTGCTACAGAATTTATTTTCTCTTTCATTCTTTTATTTTACTATTCTTATCATTTAATTCTGTAAATGTTTTTATATGATCTTTTATCTATTTATTTTTTGATTTATCTATTTATTTATTTAACTATTTATTTACTTATTAATTTATCTATTTATTATTATTCTGTGTATTTTATTATTATTCAATCTTCAAATTTTGATCTTTAAATCCCAAATTTTAATATATTTTATCATTATTGTATCTATTGTTTGATTTTGTCGTGTCTCACTGTCTTTCCAGTGGTTCCTCGTCGAGGCCCTCCATACTGGGAGTTGTGTCTGGTCTGCCCACAGGAACGTTCTCCTGGGGATCCCCTAGTCTGGGGGACTGGGGGGCTCTGCACCATGTGTGGAGTCTGTCCTGGCTTATCCAGGTTGAAGTGGTCTCTGGTGGCGCTATGACGCCTCTCAGCGTGGTTTGCGCTTTTGTTGTATGAAAAGTGCCATATAAATAAAGATTGGTTTGAATTATGGTTACAGGGTTCTTTACATGTAAAAAAAATGTCAAATCAAAACTTAAATAAAAAAGATTGATTTAATTTAGTGTCCAGGAGAGCAGAAAGCAGCATGTTGTCTGATGCAGTAATTTGTTCAAACATGGTTAATCAAACCAAACATTGTTTATCAGTGTTTATTATAGGCTGCGATATATCACACCGCTCCATGTGTGTGTTCTGCAAACAAGCAGCAGCCTACCGGAGCCATAAAGCATGGCCAGCAGGATAGACGAGATCCAGGCAGTGTCGCTGTATCCAACACCAAACTCCCTGATCAGCTCCTTGAAGAAGACGCTGACAGCTTTAGGGAAAGCGTAGGAGAAGCCGGTGATGACGAAACAACCAGCCAGCACAGCCCAGCCCCAACCTCCATCTGGAGCCTTCACACCTTCTGCACCCACGTCCACCGCCACGCCTCCCATGCTGCTTTATGGCTTCACCTTAATGGGGGCAGCGAGACAAACTGGGAGGAAAAAACAAAGACAAGTCAATAAAATGAGTTTCCCTGTGAATCAGGGGTGTCAAACGTACAGGCTAGGGGTCAGAATCGGCCCACCAGAGGGTCCAATCTGCCCCACAGGATGAAGTTTAAACGTGAAAATAACACAAAACGATAGTATTGTAATGAACCTATGGTTTTATATATCTCGTATATAAGTTAAATGACTGAAGCATGTTAACATGTGTATGAAGTAAAATTATTTAAACTTCAGGTTATTAATCTTTTCAAATAGGATAGATCATTGAATATAAAAATATTGATAAAACATAGCAAAACATTATTTCTAGGTAACTGCTGTTATTTTACTGGTCCGATCCACCGGAGAAAATTTTTCCAGATGTGGAACCTGGACTAGGATCAAGGTTGGATTATCCAGTGGGCATTATGGGCACAGGCCCAGGGGTCCACACCCACTCAGGGCCCGTTTGGGGTCCATGTGGGGCCCATGTAGATCAAACACCAGCAGTTTGAACCCATCCATCCATCCATCTTCTGCCGCTTATCCGGGGTCGGGTCGCGGGGGCAGCAGCCTAAGCAGGGAAGCCCAGACTTCCCTCTCCCCAGCCACATTTGCCAATTCTGCGGGGGGGATCCCGAGGCGTTCCCAGGCCAGCCGAGAGATATAATCCCTCCAGCGTGTCCTGGGTCTTCCCCGGGGTCTCCTCCCAGAGGGACGTGCCTGGAACACCTCACCAGGGAGGCGTCCAGGAGGCATCCTGACCAGATGCCCGAGCCACCTCAACTGGTTCCTCTCGATGCGAAGGAGCAGCGGCTCTACTCTGAGCCCCTCCCAGATGACTGAGCTCCTCACCCTATCTCTAAGGGAGAGCCCGGCCACCCTGCGGAGGAAACTCATTTCAGCCGCCTGTATACAAGATCTCGTTCTTTCGGTCACGACCCACAGCTCATGATCATAGGTGAGGGTAGGAACGTAGATCGACTGATAAATCGAGAGCTTCGCCTTCTGGCTCAGCTCCTTCTTCACCACGACAGACCGGCGCAGAGCCCGCATTACTGCAGACGCCGCACCGATCCGTCTGTCGATCTCACGCTCCATCCTTCCCTCACTCGTGAACAAGACCCCGAGATATTTAAACTCCTCCACTTGAGGCAGGACCTGACTCCCGACCCGGAGAGGGCAATCCACCCTATTCCGGCTGAGGACCATGGTCTCAGGAGGTGCTGATTCTCATCCCAGCCGCTTCACACTCGGCCGCGAATCGCTCAAGCGAGAGCTGGAGATCACGGCCAGATGAAGCCAACAGGACCACGTCATCCGCAAAAAGCAGGGACCCAATCCTGAGGCCACCAAGTCGGATCCCCTCAACCCCTCGGCTGCGCCTAGAAATTCTGTCCATATAAGTTATGAACAGAATCGGTGATAAAGGGCAGCCTTGGCGGAGTCCAACCCTCACCGGAAACCAATCCGACTTACTACCGGCAATGCGGACCAAGCTCTGACACCTGTCGTACAGGGACTGGACAGCTCGTACAAGGGGGTCCGGTACCCCATACTCCCGGAGTACCCCCCACAGGAGCCCCCGGGGGACACGGTCGAATGCCTTCTCCAGGTCCACAAAGCACATGTAGACTGGTTGGGCAAACTCCCATGCCCCCTCCAGGACCCCAGAGAGGGTATAGAGCTGGTCCACTGTTCCGCGACCAGGACGAAAACCACACTGCTCCTCCTCAATCCGGGATTCGACTATCCGGCGGACCCTCCTCTCCAGGACCCCTGAATAGACCTTACCAGGGAGGCTGAGGAGTGTGATTCTCCTGTAATTGGAACACACCCTCCGGTCCCCCTTCTTAAAAAGGGGGACCACCACCCCAGTCTGCCAATCCAGCGGTACTGCCCCTGATGTCCACGCGATGCTGCAGAGGCGTGTCAGCCAGGACAGCCCCATAGCATCCAGAGCCTTAAGGAACTCCGGGCGGATCTCATCCACCCCCGGGGCCTTGTCACCAAGGAACTTTTTGACCACCTCAGCGACTTCAGCCCCAGAGATAGGAGAGTCCACCCCTGAGTCCACCAGCTCTGCTCCCTCATGGGAAGACATGTTGGTAGGATTGAGGAGGTCTTCGAAGTATTCCCTCCACCGACCCACAACGTCCCGAGTTGAGGTCAGCAGCTCCCCATCTCCACTGTACACAGTATTGATGGAGCACTGCTTCCCCCCCCTGAGCCGCCGGATGGTGGACCAGAATCTCCTCGAAGCCGTCCGGAAGTCTTTCTCCATGGCCTCGCCGAACTCCTCCCATGCCCGAGTTTTTGCCTCGACAACAGTCGAAGCCGCATGCTGCTTAGCCCGCCGGTACCCATCAGCTGCCTCCAGAGTCCCACAGGCCAAGAAGGCCCGATAGGACTCCTTCTTCAGCTTGACGGCATCCCTCACTGCTGGTGTCCACCAACGAGTCCTGGGATTACCGCCACAACAGGCACCAACGACCTTGCAGCCACCGCTCCGGCTGGCTGCCTCAGCAATAGAGGCACGGAACACAGCCCATTCGGACTCAATGTCCCCCGCCTCACCCGGGACATGTTCGAAGCTCTGCTGAAGGTGGGAGTTGAAGCTCGCTCTGACAGGGGACTCAGCCAGACGTTCCCAGCAGACCCTCACAACACGTTTGGGCCTGCCAGCTCTGACCGGCTTCCTCCCCCACCATCTGAGCCAACTCACCACCAGGTGGTGATCAGTTGACAGCTCCGCCCCCCTCTTCACCCGAGTGTCCAAGGCATGTGGCCGCAGGTCCGACGATACGACTACAAAGTCGATCATTGAACTGCGGCCCAGGGAATCCTGATGCCAGGTGTACATATGGACACTCTTATGCTGGAACATGGTGTTCGTTATAGACAATCCATGACGAGCACAGAAGCCCAATAACAAAACACCATTTGGGTTCAGAGGGGGGGGACCATGCCTCCCAATCACTCCCCTCCAGGTCTCACTGTCATTGCCCAGCATTGAAGTCCCCCAGCAGAACAATGGAGTCCCCAGAAGGAGCACCCTCCAGCACTCCCTCCAAGGACCCCAGAAAGGGTGGGTACTCTGAACTGCTGTTCGGTGCATAAGCACAGACAACAGTCAGGACCCGTCCCCCCACCCGGAGGCGGAGGGAAACTACCCTTTCATCCACCGGGGTAAACCCCAACGTGCAGGCACCAAGCTGGGGGCTGATGAGAATGCCCACACCTGCTCGGCGCCTCTCACCATGAGCAACTCCAGAGTGGAAGAAGGTCCAGCCCCTCTCGAGGGTACTGGTTCCAGAGCCCAAGCCATGCGTCGAGGTGAGTCCAACTATATCTAGTCGGAACCGCCCAACCTCGCGCACAAGCTCAGGCTCCTTCCCCACCAGAGAGGTGACGTTCCACGTCCCTAGAGCCAGCTTCTGCAGCCGGGGATCGGACCGCCAGGGTCCCCGCCCCTTGCTGCCGCCCAGCTCACATTGCACCCGACCCCTACGGCTCCTCCCGCAGATGGTGAGCCCACGGGAGGTGGGGCCCATGTAACCCTTTCGGGCTGAGCCCGACCAGGCCCCATGGGCGAAGGCCCGGCCACCAGACGCTCGCTCTCGTACCCCGCCTCCAGGCCTGGCTCCAGAGGGGGGTCACGGTAACCCGCGTCCGGGCAAGGGAACATTCATGCCCAGGTTGGTCGTCATCATAGGGGTCTATGAGCCGTGCTTGGTCTGGTCCCTCCCCTAGACACCTGTTTGCCATAGGTGACCCTACTAGGGGCATAAAGCCCCCGACAACATAGCTGCTAGGATCTTCGGGACGCACAAACCCCTCCACCACGATAAGGTGACGGCTCAGGGAGAGGGCAGTTTGAACATGAAACAAAATATACATAAAAGCCAGATAGTTACACCACAGTGTCTAGTGTATTGCTACTGGTACCATTGACAGAGATGTTAGAAATGTTGTGTCACAGTGTATCATTCCCACTTTTCACAATGTTCCGGTGGGGAAGGGGGCCCCTGGAACACTCTGGGCCCAGGATGAGTTTGACCTTCCTATAAATACAGTCCACACCCACTTATATTCACTACGTTTCCACTGAGGAGATAAATGTGGCCTTTAACACTGTTGTTTAGTATGTTTTCAACCGCAGGAATCTACAGCTCCATCTGACGCAGAAACACCCTCTACTCATGCTGCCTTCTGCATTATAAGCCCATGTGTGCTGATTTAAGCATTTCTGATACATGTAAAGCTCAAGGTTTGTAGAAAAGACTGTGACAGAGGCCAGGAGGTTCATACTGTTCCCTCTACAAGCTTTACAAACACGATATCAAACCAGCGTCCTGCTCTCTGCACTGGTTACCTGGCTGAGCAGGAATGGAGGAGCTTTAGGAGCAATCATCCATTCAATTGCCAAGAAAACCATGGTGATGAGTCAAGTGAAGCATGGAAAGAGCAGCGTTTGGTTGAAATTTCAACTAAAAACTTTTAATTCTTCTTATGTAATTTGTGATTTTACTGTGATTTTGCTAATTGTGTTGACTTTTATGCCTTTTTACACCATCTGTAATGTTTTTAATGTAAAGCACTTTGTCACAATTGTCACATACATGAAAGGTGCTGTACAAATAAACTTGCCTTACCTAAAATACTTTGAATTTACAGGGAAAAGATTTTGATGAGTTTGAAATGATCAATCTGAAACAATATGTCTTGTTACTGCTTTTTATTTTCACACACCAACTCTAATCTCTCTGGTTTTGATAAAGTAGGGTTGCTTTAGCAAAAGTTAACTCGTGTGTTAGACACCAAACCAACCTTCATCAAACCAACAGTATCCACACAGTGGGTATGAGTACAAACACATAAAATTGTCCAGTAAAACAGAGAGGAGCTGCTTATCCCCTTTATAACAAGTTCCAATGTTGTTTGAACATAAACTCTCCATCCACTTCACCAGCTCCACCAACACAAATATCTAATCACCCAATCACATTGAAGCAACTCAGCCTATTTAGTCATGTAGACCTGATGGAGCCAGGTAAATTAAGTTTAGAGCCAAGACTGGAGAAATGTTCTGGTCTGATGAGTCTCTCCCTTTCAGCTCCACATTCAGATGTTTGGATAAGAATTAGGTGGAATCATCATGAAAACATGGATCCATCCTGACTTGGGTCAGAATAAAGGCACAATGGTGAGTTCACTGTACGCCAACGGCCTCCACAGTCACCAGATCTCAGTTCAGCACAGCAGCTTTGGGATGTGGTGGAACGGGAGATTGTCATGGCGTCTCCAGACTCTGTCACGTCTGTCATGTGCTCAGTGTGAACCTGCTTCCATCTGTGAAGTATTCAGGGCTCCAGTGGTGAATTTGCCAATCTTGGTGTTCTCTGGCAAATGCCAAACGTCCTGCACGGTGTTGGGTTGTAAGCACAACCCCCATCGGGCCCTCATGGAGTCTGTTTCTGATTGTTTGAGCAGACACATGCACATTTGTGGCCTGCTGGAGCTCATTTAGCAGGGCTCTGGTAGTGCTCCTCCTTGCACAAAGAAGGAGGTAGCGGTCCTGCTGCTGGGTTGTTGCCCTCCCACAGCCTCCTCCACATCTCCTGATGGCCTTCTCCACATCTCCACATCTCCTGAGCTGCACTACCTCCGTCTCATGCTACCACTAGAGTGAAAGCACCGCCAGCATTCAGACCAAAACATCAGCCAGAAAGCACCGGAACTGA